>NC_056525.1:226937328-226957945 GCF_019175285.1 Sceloporus undulatus
GAGAGGAGAGAGAGAGAGAGAGAGAGAGAGAGAGCTGTAACTACACTAAGCTATACTAAACTAAGGTAAAACTGAAACATATATGAAAACAATGCTTTACAACAATAAACATAACCTATCTCAACACTAACTAACTAAAACAAAGAACTCAGACCCCCCCCCCAACGCTAACTGTAATGGAAATAAAAAACTGGGAAAAGGACAAATATATTATTCTACACTTAATGATCAAAATCAGCCAAGTTTACTATAATTCCTAATAACCGTAACCACATATTATTAGGTGATTAGATTTCTTATTGTTCAAGAAGTCAATAAATGGTTTTTAATCTTTCAGAAAACCATCAGCTGGCTTATCTTTAAAAGTTAATGTGGTAACTTGGGCGGTTTACAGACCGTCTCTTTGGGGTGGCCTGTACCCGCCCCTTTTCCCGACAGATCGGGGCCTCAGCTGCCACAGCGGCAGCCCTGAGGCCCCAAGCCACTGCTTTTCCAGGCCTTTTGCCACTTCCCGCAGCCTGGAAAGGGGTGTCCTTGGGGCTTTAAGCAGCGGGGTAAAAAAGAAAGGGGCCGCTCAGCCCCTTTCTCTTTTGTGTCACTGGGGTAGCCGTGTAAAGGCTGCGCCAGTGACACAAATGAAGGAAGGAGCTCAATTTCGGAGCTCCTTCCAGTGCCACGGAAAGGGCGCCACAGGTGCCTTTCCACGGCACCAGAACGTCACATCCATGCTGCTCCGTTTGGAGGCGGCAAAGCCATGATGTCCTAATGGTGGTGCCCATGTAGAATGGGCACCGCCATTTTGTATGTACTGTGTACGTATTACGGTTGGGAGCATCTGAAAGAGACGCCCCCGGGCAACCCTAGTATGTACACAGTAAGTACTAAAAGGTCTGTCTGGAAAGGGCCTTGGGCAATGTCCACAACCTTAAGAAGCCATTCCTCCAAAACTATTCTTCCAGAATTGGTGCTTCAGTTTATTTCCAAGTTTTCTTGTATCTTTTATAATATATCAAAGAAGTAGTCCATATTTACTGTCCAATTGTTTATGGTAATGCCCAGCAAAAACATTTCTGGAGACATTGCAAAATCTACCTTATTTTTTTTAAATTTACACATAATTCTTAGACCAATAACTTTTTACCTTTTTGCAAATATACCATATATGAAAAAAGGTCCTTCTTTATCCTGATCAACATGATTTGAAGCATTCATAGATATTTTTTTACAACTAATTTGGAGTTAAATACCATCTGTATATGATGTTATACATATTTTCTTTTAAATTACTACATGAAGCAAATTTTATATTTTTAGTTCACATTTTCCCTTATACCCATGTGTACATTATGCCCAAAATTTTGGATCTCCCTTATAATATCATCTTTTACAGGTTCACCTTCTGTCTCTAATTTCAAAATGCATTTGTATGCTTTTTAAAGTTGCATGATCACCATCCTTACACAGTTCTAAGTAAATATAATTTTCTCCAGCCTCTGTATCTCTTTTATCTTATTTAAAACTTTACTTAAGCTACAGATAAGGAAATCATTTATGCTGGACTTCCATAAGGAGCGTCTCTCTTGATATAAGCTTCCAAATGTTGTGTTTAAAGTACAAAAGATCACCCTAAAACAATCATTTCTGATTTTTGACTCATTTTTTGTTCTTTTAAAAAAATCTTCCTTTGGTTGATACAATAATTTTTAAAAGTCAGCATGATCCTTGACTTTATCATACCAAAGAAAATCATGCCACCCAAATCTTAGATCATGACCTTCAAGTTCCAAAAGACTTTCATTTCTAAGTAAAATTGATTCTTTCATCCACAGAAAACAATAGGTCTCATAATACATTAGATATTTGGAAATCCCAGATTGCTCCTTTCTTTAGCATAATACAATGTATTAAATTTTAGTTTGGGTTTCTTTGCGTGACAAATAAATCTGGCAATATCTTTTTTGCCATTGTATAAAGGGTATTCCATTTCTTATTATGAAGAAGGTTTGAAAATAAAATACAAGTCTTGGCTAGACATTTGCTTTTACTCCTACCATTCTTCCCGTAAGGGATAAATTTAACTTTCCCTATTTTTCTAAACCTTTTAAAACTTCTTTCTAGATTTTTCACATTTATTTTCAGATGATACATTATTGGTTTTTATTATTATAAAACCCAAGTATTTGACCACCATTTTTCCACATCAAAATTAGAAACAACAGTAAATTCATTCTCTTCTTCTAAAGTCATATTTTTGGCCAACAGTTTTGTCTTGTCACAATTCACTTCAAATCCAAAACAGGCCCCAAACACCTTCAATTTATCCATTAGAGCCTTCCTTGATTTCAATGAATTTTGCATCATTATCACAAAATCTTTTGCTTAACTTCATAGTTTATACTCTTCTGTTTTCACCCTCACTGTAGGAATTCTATTGTCTTGTCTAATATCTTTCAATAACATATCCAAAAGTAAAATAAAAAGCAAGGTGAATGGGCACTTTCTTGGCTGGTTCCTTTTTGTATCCCAATCAGCGTTGTAATATTGCCATTAACTAAAATATGAGCTTTTTTGTTTGTTTGTTTTTTTATAAATTTTATTGAGATATTAAAAACATATGAGCTTTTTGAACTGAATATATTCTCTTTATAGTTCAAACAATATTTTTCCCAAAATGTGTTTTCTCCAGTACTTGAAATAAATAATTCAAAGAAATATTATCAAAAACTTTCTCTTTATCCAAAAAGATCAAACCAGCCTATTATCATTATGATATTCCATATATTCAATAATATTTAAAAACAGTTCTTATATTACTCTTTCGCTGTCTTTTTGGCAAAAAAAAAAAAATGCTCCAGTTCATATAGATATTCTGAGAGATATGTTTTCTCAGTCTACAGTACTTGCCAAAACAGTACTGAATATCTTAACATCATTGTTTGGAAATGAAATAGGTCCATAGTTTCTTGTTAATGTCTCATCTCTACCTTCTTTGTGAATCACTGGGATATGGGCATTTCTTCAAGAATCTGGCATCTATTCTTTCACAGTACTGTATCACACGCTATCTTAAGTGGTTGAATTAACTCATCGTCCCCTATTAAGGATCCTTTTCACACAAAGACCTGGTGGGTAGTGATATATTCTCCCATATGAACCTCCCCATGCAGATCTTCTGGGGAGGCTCTGCTCTCTGTTCCACCAGAAGGCACAGCTAAAAGCAGGTGAAACTCAAAATGAATAAGACTGCTTTGTCCCACAAAACATCTTCTCCTTCTGACCACCTTATGGTCACATCATTGCCCATGACAGAGCATGTAATTTAGTCATGCCTTCATTACTATGAAAATGAATAAATTACATTTAATCAGTTAATTCTAAGTTCTGTACATGAGGATGCATTCTCAGACATCTCACATAGCTTGGATCAATGCCCAGCATAAATATGGAAGTAACTTAAGGACTTGAATATGGTTACCAGTTCTTAGTATAATGTACCCTAATTCTTCCATGAGTCTTCATGGAAATATCTGAACTATGTTGAAAGGCTGGAAAGATTTTCACTGCCATCCAGTGCAATGTATGTGTATGGTGTTATCAGACGCCTTACCTTCCGCCATGCTCCCATTGTGTAAACTTCACCGATCTGCAATGGGAGCCTCCTGGTGGGATCACGGATGGTGCTCCGCTTCCATTTTCATCATGGAAGCGTTATCGTAAGTGTTTTAAAAAGAGCCCTCTTTAAATAATGGATTTATACGTTATTAAAAAAGGGCTCTTTTAAAAACACTTACGATAATGCTTCCATGATAAAAACAGAAGTTGTGCCATCCGCGATCCCACCAGGAGGCTCCCGTTGCAGATTGGTGACATTTATGCAACAGGAGCATGGCGGAAGGTAAGGCATCTGATAAACTACTATGTGTTTAAATGTGTGGAAAGTACTGATGCAGTCTATGCTGCCTGTAACGCATTTCCTTTGAGTCATGCATCCAAGCTTAAATAACATATAGCTTCAATAAATACTTTTTCTCTGCATGGAATCATGATACTGTTTCCTGTTTATGGGTTTGTTTAGTTCCTTTGCAAATGCTTTCCTTCTCAGCATGAGTTTAGTTGGTAATAAGGAGATTCTAATTGAATTTGTGTGGTTTTTATATATGTAATTAAATAAGACTCTGTTTCATATTCTGTTTATAGTCTCATTTACTTGATGGGAATCATTTTGCTGTCTGGCCAATATTTTCCCTCTAATGGTAGAAATGTACAGCTTACATATTTGCAACACTGATCAGTAGTGAAAAAGTCATCACTCGTTTATGGGCAATGAGAAGAAAAATCTAGAGAAGGATAGAATATCTTTAGGGGATTATAGGCCATATTGGCTTACAGGGTTGTTGGAGATCTATTTCCCCACTGCACCTTAAAAAAATACTATTATTTTTTTACCACAAATGCCCCAGCATCCCATACAGACTATGGATCAATTTTACCATGTTTGTGACCCTCAGTGGGTCATTTTATGCATCCTAGGGTGCATTTGAGGGTCAAATAATTTTAATATATGAGTGTGTGTATGTATTTGGAGTGGGTCCCACTGGGCCACATGTAGTCTATGGATGGCACTTTCCTAACTTCTGGTCTAGAACCTTAAATGGATCAATGAATTGTTTGTGGTTCAGCACTGATTTCAATTTGAAAAATCCAGTGGTTCTCAAACCTTTGACATGCAAAGGTAAGTCAGCACAAGATTACAGAATGATGCCTCAGAGCTCCAAGGCTTCATCTGTTCCTGAGACATAGGGAACTTTCTGTTTTCTAGAAACTTGAATGGATCGAATGAATGGTATAGTGTTATATCCAAATGAAGTCTGACTGACTGGAATAGAATTAATTCTGGAACAAAATCTGCAGTACCAGGACAAATGATAATACGTTCACCTACTTCAGACTGAAAATGTTCTCATACTCTGCTACACTTATTTCTTATGCTCTGAAGTATCAAGTTTCTTTTATTTGTTTCATAGGCTCCAGGCTTGTGGGATGGCAGCTTGACATTGCCAATGGACATCCTAAAGAGACACAAGCAGCGCCTCATCTTGGATCAAACGCTGATCAGAGTGGAGTCTGCAGTCAGGAAATAAAAAAAAAATCTGGGAATTAGAAAGGCAGCTTTGAAGGAACTAGACAAGATCATAAAGAGTAAAGACATACAACTGAACACTAAAATTAGAATAGTCCAAGCCATCATCAAATACGTATGCAAGAGCTAGACAGAGAAGAAAGCAGACAAGAGGAGAATCCACTCATTATGAGGATACTGTGGACACCCAAAAAGACAAACAAGTGGGTCCTTAAACAGATAAAGCCAGAAATTTTGCTGGATGCCAAATGATCAAATTGAGGTTGTTGTACTTTGGCCACATCATGAGAAGGCATGGCTCATGAGAAAAAAAAATTACAGCTAGGAAAGGTAGAGGGCGGTAGAAAGAGAGGAAGACTGTGCACAAGATAGATAGACTCAACTAGGGAAGTCATGAGCATGAATCTACAAGACTAAAGCAGAGCAGTGAAAGATAGGGGGTCTTGGAGATGTCTCATCCACTGGGTTGTCATGAGTCAAGGATAACTCGAGGACAATTAACCATGACAACATAACTAAATTACATTATAATTCTATTTATCTGAAGTATTTAATTCTAATTTTTTGACCCATCACAGATTCAAAAGTGATGCACAACAGAAAGCATAAATATATACTTTTTTCTTTCTTTTTTTAAAAAAAGACTAAAACCAATCATAAAACCCAGTTGCAAAACCAGTTTTAAAGACCAACAGTCAGTCAGAGTAATATAATTTTGGCTGCCTGTCAAAATATCAACAGGGATAGAATCAGCCTGACTTTCCTTAGAAAGGCTTTTCTACAAATGAGGGTCTTCTAATGAGAAAACCCTGCTTTGTGTACTTAGCAGCCTACTCCTTGGGGCAGTGAGACACACAGGGTCTGCACTGTAAATCTTACATTCCAGGTAGAATTGTATAGGATAATATATTGGTGAAGCTGTGTAGGGCTTTCTACATAGCTCAAACCAAGAACCTTGACCTGAAATCAGGAACAAAATGGAAACGTAGGCGCGTTACAGACTGCCGAAAAGCGGCGGCCTGCACCCGCCCTGCCCCTTTCCCCACCGGATCGGGGCCTCAGTGGCCATAGCGGCAGCCACTGAAGCCCCAATCAGCCGCTTTCCAGGCTGTGGGGAAGCGGCAAAAGGCCCCTTCCCCGCAGCCTGGAAAGGGGGGCTTCAAGCCACGACACCCCGGCGGCGGGGAGGAGAGAAAGGGCTGCTTGGCCCTTTCTACTCTGCTTTGCTGGGCGCAGCCGCGAAAACTGTGCCCAGCGACACAAACGGCAAAAGGAGCTCCGTTTCAGAGCTCCTTTGCAGCTGGGGAAGGGCGTACTATGTGCCCTGGCGCGGCGTGATGATGTCACGTCCGTGCCGCCCCTATAGAGGCGGCGCGGTCATGATGTCGTAATGGCGGTGGCCGTGGTGAATGGCCCCACCATTTGTGCACGCTCCGCGTGTCCTAGGGTTGAGGCGTCCGGAAAGGACGCTCCTTTCTAACCCTAGCACGCACGAGCGCGCACTTAAGACCCGTCTGTAACAGGCCTAATGCAGTTGGTTTAAGACTGGTGATTCATGGTCTCTCAAGTACAGGAAAACAGTCCAGCTGCTGTATTTTGCACTAATTGCATTTGTAACTTAATGGGGGGATAATTGATACAATGAGGAATAATTTCTTTCCTTTGTAGTATAACTAGCTGTTAAGTTAGTTTTATATTTAAATAGTTGTGGCCTCACTAAATGGTAGATAAGGAATATTATATGGTTCAAATGCTGGTCTTTTTGTGCCTCATGCTGCTGCTTTATGCTTTGTTGCGGTATTGAGGCTACCATAAGATGGATGGAAGGAGAGTATGTCTGGTGAGTTGCCACATTCAGTTGATCTTTTCTTTTAAAAAGTAACTAAAACTATTTGCTTAATGGGAAAATTAAATGTTAATTTTTGAAATTGCAGTTCTGATGGTAACTTCAGTACTTTTTCTGTCCATAGCTGTAAAATAATTTTTGAAAATATTTTCCAAAGCTCTGGATGCAGGACCAATACTGAATCCACATTCAGACTGCATCAGAGGAAATTGGGAATTAATAAAGAAGCAAATGGACTGTTTTGTGGAATCCACTCCTTAATCTGTCCTACAATTATGTGTTTTGAATAAATCCACCATTAAACTGGTTTACCACTAAGACTATTTTGCTTGGACATAGTTTTTTTTCTTTCTTTAGCACTACCTCCTTCATCTGCTGCAACCAATGGATTGTGTATCCTGATGCCTTGCATGTGCATTTAAAACTGAATCACATCAGGTTCTGTGGGGTTTTTAGGGAATGGAAAGTTTTTAGGTTTGTCTGGATTGGGCACTTTATCATTATTAAAAACTTCATAGATGTCTTCCTGTCTTCAGTCTTAATGATAAAGTATTTATGGTATTCAGCCAACAACACATTTTAGATAAAATAATATTTAGGTTCTGCTGTCTACCACAGTGTGATGAAATGCACAGCACTATAAAAAATGAAGATATTTTATACCCAAGTACCACAAAGTGTCTAACCTGCTGTGTGAAGCAATAGAAATTTAGTGAGCATGTCATTTGATTCTGCAGTGCTCAGTAAGCTTAGTTGACTGCACCCATGAAGAAATGTCCAATTTCATAATATTTTGAATAATGAGTTAAGCTTTAGATTTTGTCAGTTTGAATTAACTTCCCAAACCACTGTCTGCAAACTCAGCTTGCATCCTAATTTTTGACCCTTAGATTAACACTAGTATGTATAGCTGCTCCCCCCTCCCACAATATTAGCAAATTAGCTATCTGTGGTTTGGAACATCCATAGCTAGTCCCAGTCCATATAAGTCAGTCAGTCAGTCAGTCAGTCAGTCAGTCAGTCATTTATTTATTTATTTATTTATTTATTTATTTTTCTGCCTTTCTCCCAGAAAGGGACCCAAGGTGGCACACAAATAACATTCTTTCAAAACTTTACAATATAAATTTTGAAAACAATGAAAGGCATCAAATAAAAGCATTATAAAATTATATACATGAAAAAAACAAAAACAAACCATAACTACAACCCCCCCCCCAATATTACAGACACCTCATATTAAAAGCCATCAATGACATTGCATGAATGTATCTTTGCTGACATGGCTGCATGCACATTGCTGTCCATAGACATAAAGACTTGAGATCCTACATATTTCAAATCCACAGGGGATGGGAGCAGGAACTAAACCCCCACCAATACAGAGGGCCAACTATAGACACAAAATAATATCTCTGCCACCACACATTCCCTGGTGCTAACATATGTTAAACATTTCACAGATGAAAACTGGGATGCATACATCTAAGCAACATTAGAATGTAGTCAGGTTTGGCCCATTGGGCCCCTTTTGTAGGTTCCATTAGGCCACATGGCAGTTTGCCTTGGGTCAGTAATGGGCTGGATGAGGGAAAACAAACTCAACTGAATCCAGAGAAAACGGAGGTGCTTGCAATAGGCACCCCAAGTCCAGGGAAGGAGTTTTGTCTACTAGTCCTGGATGGGGTCACATTTCCCCTAAAGGACAAGGTTCACAGTTTGGGAGTACTCCTGGATTCATCTTTACAGCTGTCATCTCAAATAGATGTGATGGCCAAGAGTGCTTGGTACCAACTTTGGTTGACACAAAAACTGCGTCCCTACCTGGACCAAAAGGACCTTGAAACGGTAGTACTTGCACTGGTAATCTCTTGTCTAGATTTCTGTAATGCCCTCTACATGGGGCTACCTCTGTACCAAGTTTAAAAGCTTCAGTTGGTTCAAAATGTGGCAGCCAGATTGGTCACCGGAACACCTAGGTTGGCCCATATAACACCTGTGTTAAAAACCCTTCACTGGCTGCCGATTAGCTTCTGGGCGCAATACGAAGTATTGGTTTTTACCTTTAAAGCCCTTCATGGCTTGGACCTGAGTTACTTGAAGGAACGCCTCCCCCTACATAATCCACCCTGCACTCTCAGAACAACTCGGAAGAATTTATTAGAATACTATAAGCACAGGTTAATGTCAACTTCCCATAGATCGTTTACAGCCACAGCCCCCAAACTATGGAATAGCCTATCAGAAGAGATCCGTCTTATCATCACCTTAGATGCCTTTAAGAAGGCACTTAAGACGATCTCTTCCGGTGGCTTATCCATCCGACCCCTTATAGGAGATCTTTAAGATAAAATGCTTCACTTCTGGTTATGATGTATGTTTTCTAAATGTTTTAGATGTTGTAGACACTTTAGCTATTTTATTGAATTAATAATAATGTCAGTTTTTTATTGATTGTATTTTATATCTGTACTGTGTTAAATTATTGATGCAATCCTGCCTCAATCTGCAGGGAGAGGAGGGAAAATATAAGTAAATATTATTGCAGTGTGACCTTCTCTTATGCAGGGGATCCATTCCGGACTCCCCCCCCCCCACATAAGAAAAAAGTGCATAAACTCAAGCCCCATAAGAAGCAATGGGGTTTGTGCCCAAGGCACACTGTGGGGCACAAGCCCCATTACTCCTTCTGGGGCATGGGAAGCTTTTTCTGGCATGGCTTCCAGAATATGCTGGAAGCTGCATATGGCTCGCCCCGCCCGCGTATGACGCAGGTGCACTGTATTATTATTAAAGATATCTTTTTGAGGCCATATGTGGAATATTAATGCCCTTGTAGGATTAGGATTACTCAGGATATTAGGGAAGGTTTAAGGGGTTGGCAAGATTTCTTTCCACCATGAATGGGATTTCTTTTTGGAGACATGGTCATTCAAGATGCTTTAAGGTTGTCTTCTAATGCAATAGGTTCAACTGGGTTTGGAATCTATTTTCGTAGTCACAGGTATTCCAAGGTATGGCTTGAGAAGTGGGCTAGGAATGGCTTGTTGCTTGATTTACATTTTTAGATTCTCTCTCCCCTCCCCTCCCCATTGTGGTACTGTTCAGATTTGGACTGAGGAGCTGCTTTACTCCTCTTTCCATTTTTGATGCAGTTATATGACCACAGTTTAATTCTATGTTCTCATACATTCGGTCAGAGACTTATACTGCAATGTCTTTGGCCAAGTACAGACTGGAGCTTTCTGCTGGCCTGGGGCCAAAGGTAGGGCTTGGTAGAGTGGAGTAACCACATGCTCCTGAGCCCTAGCACATGCCACGGGCACCATCTTGGCGCGCTGCCGTTTACACAGGGCACACCATGATGATGTCGCTCATGCGTGGTGCACAAATAGCACGAGGCACAATGCGACCCTTATGGCACTCCTGTAGTGTTGGCAAAAGGAGCTCCTTTTTGGGGCTTCTTTTCCTGGCTGGTTGAGGGTGTGGCGTTCGGTTGCCGCATCATCCCAAACCCCACGCATCCAGGGGCGGCACAGAGCTGCTCCTTTTGGGCTGTCTGTACAGCCCCTTTGTTTTCATGTTTTTGTTCATGACAATCTATGTGAGTGGGGTGGACAATGGGATTGCTTATTCTCTCTTCCACCAACCAGGGATATTGCTAGGGGGTACAGGGGGTGCAGAAATAGATGTTACCCAAACATCTACTTTTTGGCAGAAATAGACAGCGGCATTTGCTTGTATCTCTTTACAACACTGAAGTGATAGTTTGAGTGGGGCAAGCAACACTGGGAAGAGAAAGGAAAGGCCTTAGTGTGTGTGTGTGTGTGTGTGTGTGTGTGTGTGTGTGTGTGTGTGTATATATATATATATATATAATTTGAAACACAGACACTTTCTTTTGCAGCATTTTCTCCACCTACTTCTGAACTTGAATGTATTCTACAGACTGAAATACCAAGAGACTTATCCTCCTCAGACTTCTCTGTATCTTTAAGTACTCATGAGGCCGGTGGGCATATTCTGTTTATGTATGTATACACTCATGTGTATTAGGGGCTGCAAGACAGAAAAGATTTTAGCTAGAATTGGAAAATGCAACACTATTCGGGGATGAAGAATGACTATTTCTCCCTTGAGTTATGTATAATGTATATATAGTATGTTATCTACAGTAATATCAATCAGCCCTCCAGGGGCAAGTTTATTCTCATATTTATTCTGTAATCTAATGAGGCCCATACAAAGGGTTTGAGGTTGGTTTTTCTTTTTGGTATTCCTGAATATTATATATTAAGAAAGCTGGAAATTCTGTATTTTCCTGTGTATCAAGATAACTTTAATATTACCATATGAAAACATACTTTCCCCCTTTCCTCCAAGAAATCAGTAGGCTCAGAGTTCAATTCTGCAACACTTACTTTGACCTCCATTATTTCTTTTGAGAGTCCCATTTCCTTTTCATCAGAACAGAACACCAGCCTTCAAATATCCTCCTTCCAGTATATGCAGACAGCAAAACTTTTGAGGCCTACTGACTATTACTCCAGGAAGAGGAAAAAAAAGATTCATGATGGATAATATGTATGTGTGTCCTTCCTAAGGCAAAAGAGGATCTTCACATGTACATAAATTATATTATTAGCTAGAGTAGAGCCACAGAATCAATGTGATTTCTCTATTTGTTATGTCACCATCCAACAATTGATTCAATGGGTCTATTTCATTGGAGTTAAGAATTTTGCCATTCTTGTGAATTAACTGGTGCCTTCTGATCTTTCCTGTCATTAACAAAGTTGATTAACCATGTTGCTGAAAATGGCAGAATTCTATGTTCAGGAGTCCCCTCTCATTCTCTCTTTCATTTGTAGGCAAGGTTGCTTCAATCAGGCCAAATGTGGTAAATCTAGAAAGGAAATCAATCATTGTTATTTTCATTTTGTAAAGTATCTTAAAGTTCTGATCCAGAAAAAAATGTCAAGACAGAAATCATTCAAAGCTATGACTTGGGAAATCCTGGGAATTGTAGATATCAAGTTACCTTTTCTGAGCTCTGCTGTGGTCAGAAATCATCATTATAATGAAAAGATAACCGCCCTGGTTCAGTGAAAGGGAATCCTGAAAATTGTAGATTATTGGAGCACCTGAGTTCTCTGGCAGAGAAGACAGAGGCCTGGTACACATGGGTGGCAAAATGCCACCCCTCTTTGCTGGATGGCTGTGCATCAGCATCCACATATGGCTGCACAGATGCACACTCAAAAAGGAGCCACTCTAGGTGGCTCTTTTTTTGCACCCTATGACGCCACTTCTGCTGACAGGTGTCTGTACACAGCACCACAGCTGTGCAGCTGTGGCACCCACTGTGTGAATGGGGGCATGCACCTGTGACACCATTAGGCCTGGGCGCGTCTGGACAACCAGCCCTATCGAGCCCGAATATCGCTGCAACATGGCCGTCTGTACTGGTCATAAATGTTTCACAAAACTACAGTTCCCAAAATTTCCTAGCATTAAGCCAGGGCAGTTAAAGCAGTCTCAAACTGGATTATTTCTGCAGTGTGTTTTGGATCCGAAACAAACAAATATGCCTAATTCAGTTTTTCCAACACTGATTTTTTAAAAAAAATTATCAGGTTCTCACTATCACTAATATGAACAATGCTGCCATTTTTGGTGATTCTCATTAAAAACAAGGTGGAAGGAAATGCTTGCACCTGAATTCGAAGCTGTTGCCTCGTTTTTAGGTAACTGTTTGTTGTTGTTGTTGTTGTTGTGTGGTTTCAAATTGTTTTTGACCCTAAGGTGAACCTATCATCGGGTTTTCTTGGCAAGATTTGTTCAGAGGGAATTTGCCTTTGCCTTCCTCAGAGGCTCAAACTTGCCTAAGGCCGCTCAATGGGTATCAGTGTGGGCTGCCTATTGCCTGGGCTCCCAGCCGTGCAGTAAAATCCATTCCAGACAGTTAAACCCACTTCTATTCCTGCATGGATTTCCTGTGTGATAATGTCTCTAGTCTAATGCTCAAACCACAATACCACACTGGCTCCCCACCTGTAGTCCAGCATTATATTAGAACCTGGTAACACTGCAGTTAGTTTTAGCTGTAGTTCATTAAAAACAAAGCTTGGTTAATTATGGTGACTTGCACCAAGAAATCGTAGTTAAGATTAAATGCAACTGAATTTAGATTTAATCAGACTAAATGCTAAACTCTGATTAATGAAAAATGGAAGTAAAATTACCTAATCTCCTGAGGTTTGCAAGATGCATCTGAAGGAGGCCCAAGACACCTATAGATATAGTAAGTATGGTATCTTCTTCCAAGGCTACTTTGCAGGATTTTATGGGCCTAGGAAGAAGCAAACAATCATTGACTCTGCAGGATGGTGCTTCTCAGGTGTATAACTCTGAAGCTGAGTGCTTCAATCAGGTCTGTCTCAGAAGTATAAACTCAATTGAACTCTGCTTGGAAAGGCATTTTGACATGGGTTGCCTTTCCACCATCCTGGTCTTGGGCCCAAAAAATGTTGTTGCCATTTCTGGATTCTGGGTCAGTCCTGTTCACCCTACTATGTCTTATGTTCTGTTTACCTTGATGCTTCTTTGTCACAACTTTGATGGTGCGTTATAGGACAATATCTAGTTTGGAGTAGTAAATGAGAATACTGAACCTTTTATTTCCCACATGGATGCCTCTTTGAGGGACATTGCAGGGGGGAGGCATACAGGTGATGCTCAGCCCTGGATGCAGCCTGCTTCATCTCTGGCTGGCTGGACATCACACGTCTTTTGTGCAGGGCTGTGTGCCCTAGTGTCTTCCTCTGCTCCCATTCCCCTGGATGTCTCTTGTCCAAATGCTCTCAATTATTTGTATTAGCTTTTTTTTCATGAGTAAAATTCACAGGGTTTTTTTAATGGCATTTTGGGAATTTCTCCCCACCCCTAAAATTTTGTTTTGGACAAAATTATTTTTTGTGTGAACATGCATTTTTAATAAAACAATGCTTTCATTGCATAATGCAATGATTTTGCACAAAAGATGTGAAAACAAGAAAAATGGAGGGGGGGAGGGGTAAAGCCTCTTTGCTTTCATGCAGGGGTTAAAAAAAATCAAGGAGGTTGAAGTTTTTCCCCATGAGATGTCTCAACAGCTCAAGACAAGAAAATCCCTAATATTTGTGCCTACATGGATATATATTTGTTAACCTCTGTCAAGTTGACTTTGACTTATGATGACCCATGCATGAGAGACCTCGAAATCACCATCATCAGCAGCCCTGCTCAAGTCTTTCAATTCAGGGCTGTGGCTTCCTTCATTGAATCTATCTACCTGTAATGCGATTTCTACTGCCTTCCACCTTATCAAACACTGTTGTCTTTTCTAGTGAGTCATGTCTTCTCATAAGTCCAACATAAATATATATAAATATGAATGCATACAGAGTATGAACACAGACAAATATCCACTGTGGTTTGGTTCCAGAAACTCTGCCCCCCCCCCCAGTGCATACCAAAATCTGTGGTTGCTCAAGTCCCATAAAATACAATGGCATAGTACAGACAGCCCTCCTTATCCACAGATTTATTTATCCAAGTATTCAAGCATCCATGGTTTGAAAATATTTTTTAAAAGTATCAATTCTTGATAGCAAACTTTGATTTTCCATTTCATATAAGGAACACCATTTATCTATGCCATTATATTTAATGGGACTTGAGCATCCACAGATTTTGTTGTCCATTGGGGATCCTAGAACCAAACCCCAGTGGATAACAAGGGCCCACTATAAAATGTTGCGTAGTGGTTTGAGTGTTGGACTAAGATTCTGGAAACCAGGGTTTGATTTCAGCTCAGCCATAAAACCCACTGGGTGACCTTGGGTATATCACAGTCTCTCAGCCTCAGGGGAAGACAATGGCAAACCTCCTTTGAACAAACCTTGTCAAGAAAACCCCATGATAGGTTTGCTTTAGGGTAGGCCATAAGGTGGAAACTAGGTGAAGGCACACAACACACACACAAGTTGGTAGCCTGAACTTTCTTAGACCTGAGCCTATTTCCTTCCTCAGTAAAATGGTGTCCCTTATATAAAATGGTAAAAACAAGATTTGCTTTCTGGAATTTATATATTTTAAAAAACATTTTAAATCCGTGGATGGGCGAATGGTGGGGGGAGGCAACTGCATGTGTATATCGTGGATTCTAAATGTCCTGATTTAGCATGGATAGTCCTTATTAATCCTTTCTTGTACCACTTATTCAGCTGCTCTTAAAACATCTCTAGGCCTCCAAACATACATACTACAGATTCCTGTAAACAACTCTAGCATATCACTCAATTTCTGCTTGGCCACAAGCATGTCTCAGCCACATTTTAAACCTCTTTCCAGCCCATTGATCTCCTTACCCCACTCCTGTTACATCCAATCTACTTCCTCTTAGTGTCCTGTCTTTCCAAAACAGCCACCCAGGTTTTAAACCCCTTTCCAGCCCATCATTCTCCTTGCTCTACTCCTATTCCTCCCAATCCTCCTCTTCTCAATCTCCTGTTCTTCCAAAAGAGCCAGCCAGGAGGTTGATGGGCCCAAAAAGGGTTTAAAATCTGGTTGGCTTTTTTTGTCAAGAATAGTCAACACTACAAACATTAAAACTGTGCGGGGCCGGGTGTATGTGTGCATGCGTGTGTATATTTATTCTAAGAATATTAACTTAACTGACTGGCAGAGGAAGAAGTATCGGGTTCTACAAAGCATTTCATTACAAGTTCAAGAAGACAGATCCATTAGGTGCTTTTCATTGATACCCAATTTATATTGAATAATTAATCTGTATATTTAGCTACCAGTGGCTGAAATGGGGGGTGGTGGAGTTAAGAGTTTTCAAAATAAAATTCTTTATCTTTGAGGGGAACAATACCAGCTATTGAAACAAATGAAACTCTAAGTATTCCCACATCTGTGCTGCTCTGATAATTGAGCCTGTCAGAAATCCACTGTGCTGTGGTGCTCCTCCTGTTGCATGGTAGCAATGAATTAAAACAATTGTTTTCTTCCACAGGACTCTGCTTGCATGCTTAAGCTTCTGAGAGCCATTTTATACTTCAAAAGTCAAATAATGTCAGCAGCGTGGAGACATATTTAACTTTGCTTAAGCAACAGCCTAAGTGCTGTGTAACATAATTATAGAAAGTTCAGTTCCCTACAGAGATGATCCATGGTTGTTGTTTTTTTTTTTTTTTTGGAGTTGCTATTGAAAAACAAACAAACAAGCAAACTTCTTCATCATTTTGAGGAAAAGGATTTGGAGAGCCGTATCTGGGTCATTCTTTTATTAAAAAATAGCACTCGTTCTGAGATGCTGTGGAATATTCTTTGAATGATAAAGAGCCCAAGGCCAGATTAATAGTTTTTTTTTTCTGACTACCATTGACAAACTACTGGTAAGAGTGAAACAGTAGGAAAATGTGACTTCTTCAAACAGAAACTCCATGGTCCTTAGTAGGGATAGTATGTTTTGTCTTAATCCACACTCACATAATAAATGAACTTGTATAATTGCTTAAACTAGCAATATTTTCTGACCATAGTGTTAATGCCAAGATACAGTAGCCTAAAGTATTTCTGAATGCAGAATCAAATGCATTCTACCCAAACATCCACAAAGAGATAACAGAAAGAAATGTAAAATAAAATGAAGTGTGGTGGGAGAAATTTCAGTTCATCAGTACCCAGTATTGTGTCAGCAAAGTCCTGTCCAGCAGAGCTGTTGAGGGTGGTAAGAGACTTAACACAAAGGCCTCACTCCCTGAACCCTTTATTAGAACCAACTATAGCCGGCTGTGAAGCATTTAACTATCACTTTGCAGATAAAATCGCTCAGATAACAGCCAACTAAAATGCTGGCTTTGAGGCAGAAATGGCAGGAGAGGTGTCCAGCAATTCTGTGAACAATATTGTAATGGATCAATTTGAGTCTGTGAGTACCGATGACATGGACAAGCTTCTTGGTAGCATCAGAAAGACAACTCGCTCTCTCGATCCTTGCCCTTTCTGGCTGGCTGTCCAAGGAGGTGAAGTAATAAAGATGCTGTTGAGATCTTTAGTTATGGACCTTTTAGGGAAGGCTACTTTCCAGCTAGCTTAAAAATAGCAGTGGTGAAACCGCTACTAAAAAGCCTCTCCTTGATCTCCTGGACAAAATCAACTACATGCCAGTTTTGCTTCTTCCATTCTTGGGCAAAGTGATTGAGAGAGCAGTTGCCATTCAGCTCCAAGCAGTCTTGGAGGAAACTGATTATCTGGATCCATTTCAAAACAGCTTTAGGACAGCTATGGTCACCTTAGTTTGGGCATCGACAGGGGAAGTTTGGCCCTGTTGGTGCTCTTGGACCTCTCAGTGGCCTTCAGTACCATCAACCATGGTATCCTTCTGGAATGCTTGGGAGAGCTGGGACTTGGAGGCACTGCTTTGCAGTGGTTCTGTTGTTATCTCTCAGGTAGATTCCTATTGGTGATGCTAGGAGACAGTTGCTCCTCGAAAAGGGAGCTAAAATCTGGTGTCCCTCAGAGTGCTATTCTGTCTCTTATGCTATTCAATATTTACATAAAGCCACTGGGTGAGATCATCTGGAGACATGGGGTGGTGTATTATCAGTACACTGATGACACCCAGATATGTTTCTCCATGTCTCAGACTGCTTCAGTGACTAACAAAGGCATTTCTCCTCTGAATGAATGTCTTAGAGCAGTAATGGACTGGATGAGGAAAAACAGACTCAAGTTGAATCCTGATAAGACAGAGGTACTCGCCATAGGGAACCCTAATCTGGGTATGGAGATATGCCAACCAGTTCTGGACGGGGTCACACGTCCCCCTGAAGTACTGTGTTTACAATTGGAGGGTGTTCCTGGACTCATCACTCCAGTTGTCATCACAGATAGATGAGACAGCAAGGAGTGTCTGTTTTCAGCTTCGGGTGGTTTTCCAGCTGCGACCCTACCTATTGCCGATGAACCTAGAAATGGTGGTACGTGGACTGATAACCTCTCATCTCGATTTCTGCAATGTGCTCTACATGGGGCTACCCTTGCGCCAAGTTTGGAAGCTTCAACTAGTACAAAATATGGCAGCCAGATTGGTTGCGGGTAAATCCAGATTTGACCATATAACAAAGACCTCAAAATCAAGTGTTGAGCAGCTGGAGTGCACTCAGCTGATGCTGAAGGAAAATATTTCTTTGCTGAAAGCCAACAGACAACAGTCCACAGTTGTCAGTGGGGGCATTTGAGGCAAAGATTTCAGGCTGAGCACTTGGAACTTGCTAATACAAATCACTTTGTCCAATGCTTTGGCTCCAAACTATATGCTTTGGCTAAGGTAATGGGTAGTTCACACAGGAGAGCCAACATACTGCAGTGGTTTGAGTGTTGGACTACAACTGTGGAGACCAGGATTCAAATCCCCTGGGTGACCTTGGGCAAGTCATGCTGTCTCAGCCTTAGTGTAGTTAATGACTCCTCCTCTGAACAAATCTTGCCAAGAAAACCCTGTGATACGTTTGCCTTAGGATCCCCATAAGTCTAAAAAGACTTCAAGGCACACAACAAGATGTTTACCCAAGATGTTTACTTTTCTCTATAGAGATGGTTGAAGACCTTTGATTTTGTATGTCCAAGAGGTAACATAATACTATTGCCTACTCAAGATGACTCATTAAGCCTTTTCAGATACCCCAGGGTTCCATGCTGGAAGAAAAGGGAGAGATAAATAAAAGTTTTTCCATTATATAACTTGGAGTAATGTAGGCATGATCAGCAGCTGCTTTAACTTTCATTTACTTGCAAGAAGGGAACTCAGTACACTGGCTTCACGACTGGATTACTCTGAATTCAGGATTCATCCTTATTTGAAAGACAATCTGTAGAACTGTATCTCTGCACCCATGAAACAATTAAATCTAACCAATTTATCATCCCCTCCCCCTCCTCCGGGAGGGGGGTTTAATGTGCATAGGATACAGCATCTGGTTTCTTGCAATGTTAAAATCTACAGGCAAGGTATGGGAGAATTTGCAGCTGATTACAAGATAACTCTGCTGGATTATTAGGCATTTCTTGATCTTGTCCTTGGTTTTCCCAAGGCCAAAGCCTGTCAAAGACCTCCAAATCAAGGAGCCAGTGTTGAGCAGCTGGAGCTCACTCAGCTGATGCTGAAGGAAAATATTTCTTTGCTGAAAGCCAACAGACGACAATCCACAGTTTTCAGTGAGGCCATTTGAGGCAAAGGTTTCAGGCTGAGCAGCTGGAACTTGATAATACAAATCACTTTGAATACAGAACATCAACTATAGCTGTGCTTTTTTCTTACTCAGAAGTATGCATGGATCAGGGCCATAAGGAAAGGGAGGTTTAATCCTTTGCTCCAAAGCTGTAATGCCCCACTACAACTGAGAAACGGTGAGAGATTGTTTCTTCCCTCAGACAAGCCCAAGTGGGTAAGTTTTGTAAGAGGGGAAAGATTAAAGACACCCTCTTCATACACTGTGGTTTTATTCCCTCCAAGCAGACAAACTCTTACATTTGCTCTTTAAGAAAACAAACAAAAACCTATGCTACATATTTGACATTTATGCTATGTATTTGACATTCTTTGTTGTGTGCCTCTAAGTTCCATTTACTTGTTGGACCCTCATGTTAATATATGTGATTTGTTTTTGTTGTATGTTGTTGTGTGGCATTTAGTCATTCTGATTTATGGCAACCCTGAGGCAAACCTGTCAAGGGGGTTTCTTGGAAAGATTTATTCAGAGAGGTTTTTGCCATTGCCTCCCTCTGAGACTGAGATAGTGTGACTTGCCCAAGGTCCCCCAATGGGTTTCCATGGCTGAGTAGGCCTTCAAACACTGGTTTCTTGGAGTTGCAGCCCCACACTACACCATGCTGGCTCATAGGATTTGCTTTAGTGTGATAAAACACAAGAGAAAAAGTGCAGGCGAGTTATATTTCCCAGTTATTATACAAAAGGTGCAAAGAGAACATGAACTATACATGTTGCAAACCTCATAGATTCGAAGGCATTTGTCAGAAATAGCACATTATTTGACATTAGTTATAACTAAATTGACATTGATATTGCACTGAATTTTGTAACATAATTTCTTGATTCAAAAACTATGTGCAAAAAATGTGTATTCCAGAAAAACCTGTGTACAAAAATACACATATGAAGGAAGGTTGATTATCAGATGTGTTTATTAGGGGAAAATGTGCTCCTCCTAAACAAAGGAAACATTGTTTGTGCACATTTTTTGTTATCAAACTTGTGGAATAGTATTGGACATCATATGTATGTATGTATGCTGATATAGACTACAGATAGACAGATCCCTCTCTGCCTAAAGTGAAAACAGTTTAAAGAAATAAATCTTGGGGGAAGGGAATTGCAAAGAGTTTTGGAAATAGGACATATTTTGTGCCGTCAAAAAGTAGCCAGACAGGCACATAAACAATCTGCTCCTTAGATATTAATTTGATTATAACTGAGCCTTTGCTATGAATGGCATGACAATGTGTGGCTATTCATCATCATCATCATCATCATCATCATCATCATCATCATCATCATCATC
>NC_056525.1:226957955-227027743 GCF_019175285.1 Sceloporus undulatus
TCCCAATAAGTTCAAATGGTCAATAATGCAGTGTTAAGCAATGTTGCAGTGTATAGCTTTAACCACATGTACATTTACTTTGAAGCAAGGTCAACTGAAATCAATAGGATGCAATTCAAAGTAACTGCAGATAGGAGTAGGATGCCAATATAGCTGATTGTAAATAACGGTCCACTTACTACACCATTTTTACCTAGTGAAAAAGAAATCTGAAGTACCACAAGAGGTGCATCTGTGCTTTCATGCAAACTCATTAAAAAGCATGAAATCCCAATGCATTCTTCTAAACCAGGCACTAATGGAAGGAGAGAATATATACTAATACCAAAAGAGTAACAGACTGAATATATATATATATATATATATATATATATATATATATATATATACACACACACACACATACACACACACACACACACACACTCTCTCTCTCTCTCTCTCTCTCTAAAAGTAGATTTTCTCTAAAGAAAAATACATAGGTTGTAACACACTGGGACTGTTTATCTTTGATCCTATCTATATGTCGAAGCATAGGCATGTTTTTGGAGATATTTAGCTCTAGGTATTTTTTCGGTGAATCACTACATGACAGGCTGTCTTAGTAATGTTGTACTGATGTTTTTTCCCTTTAAAAAAGATGTATATATTTGGAAATAAATTCTGCTGTTAGAAAGGAAACTGGATTGCCAGAGCATAAACTACATAAATTGGTTTGGTTTATATATTGCATATTTAAGGTGTTGTCCAATATCCAGATAACATTTGTTATAAAGCAGTTTAAAAGTGCTGTCTGCCTGTTTTGCTCAGATGTTTACTGTACCAATTTTGATGGGACTTTATGTTCAAACAGAGAAATCTTACATTCCCACCCCAAACAACCATCTAAGTAACAGAAGGAGAAGAAGTTGGACAGAAGTATCTCTCCACTTGCAGAAATTTTCTCCACAAAGATGCATGTGTATGTGTGGAAGAGACCATTCAGAGGCCCTGTGAGGTCCATGAAAAGCTCCACATGTATAGTGTATCACCAAGATTTTGTGCCGGTCACAATTCCCAGGTCATTCTGGATTCAAAACAGGCCTGGTGTAGCGCTGCCAGGATCATTGCCTTATCAAAGAGGCTCTAGGAATGGCCGTTTCCTTGACCATATTGAAACTGGAATAATTAATTGTCTACCAGTGCCCAGAGATAACAGTGCTAAAGTGAATAAATAGATATGCAATCTCTTGTATTAAGGAATATTACATTATAGACATTACAGGAAACAGGCTGCTACTAGAGTACCTTTATTTCTGTATATTTCTGTCTGTTTAAGAGGAATGTGTGTATAGTAGTTTGAGTGTTGGACTATGACTCTGGAGATGGTCCTCTTTAATCCTCTATCAGTGTGGTGTAGTGGTTTGAGGTAGGACTAGGACACTGGAAGATCAGGGTTGGAAAGACCTTGGCTATGGAAACCCACTGGGTGACCTTGATCAAGTCACACACTTAGACTCAGAGGAAGGCTAAGGAAAAGTGCTTTTGAAGAAATCTTGTCAAGAAAACCCCATGACAAAGTTGATTTAGGGCCACCATAAATCAGAAATGACTGGAAGGCAGACAACAACAAATTACAAGGGCCAACTTTACATTGTTGGTACATATGTTTGACTGTTTTAATGTGTGGCCACATCCTTAAAACTATGGATTTATTAGATGGCTATTGCCTCATTACAAAACTAAAATATTTTCTGGAATAACCTTTTATAAAGATTTCTGTGAACCTAAAGACCAATATTGCCTGATGCGTCTAGAGACCAAGATTACCCGATAGACACTATTTCCCATCCAGTTGAGGATTAAAAACTGAGAGAACATTGCAAAAGGTAAGACCACCTCCAATATAAACCTCCCATCTTGGTCAGTGAAATTTAAGCAACTACTGTAAGTAATTACTGATTTATACCCTGACTTCCCCAGTTGTACTCAGAGGAGCTTAAAACAGAAATAGATAAAAATACATTAGAAGAAGTGCAATCCTATACAAGCTTCAAAGAAGCAAGCCTCAAACACTCTAGAAAGTGAGGCTCTTTAAGCTTTCTTTTCCAGCATGTGAAATTCTGGATTAACAGCAGATTGGATGATGTTGGATAGAAATATTTCTATAGATCTGACTGAAAATGCCTATTGGCATTCTCATAGGGAGATCCAGTGATTCTATTCATTACAGAAATCTGGTTCCATACTGTTTATGTTCCTTAGACTGTAGCAAGATGCTGTGATAAGACACTTAACCAGCCAAGGTTTGGTAGTGCAAAATAGTCAAAGAAATCTATTGAGCCCCAGGAGGATCCTGTCTTACAAACACACAGCTACCCAAAAGGATAATTCTACTGCATTTCAAAAATTATATCCATAACACTGGTTGCTATTCCAATAGATTTCAAGGCAAGGCACTACAAAATAGATTAAAACAAAGTACAGCTAAAAATATGTGTTATGATGGGGAAATGAGGGAAGAACTAAGCATGCAGATGTAGCTCCTCAAAGGAAGAGTGGGATGAAACTGAAATAAACATGTTTTTATTTTCTTGCTTTTCTTATACTGGAACATTATTGTATGTAACTGAGATCTCCTTTGAATGTAGATTAATTTAAAATTGAATCTATCAGGCAGACATACAGACAGACAACCTGTTAATTCTTATTTACCATTCAGCACAGCTTTCCTGATGTTCTTTCAATATGTTTCAAGATGCTCTTTCAGGAGGTCTTATTTTAAGAGGGGAAGAGGGAAGAAAATAGATTTGTATGTGCTATCCTGGCTCTTTATTTAGTTCTAGTTTAATCTAGTTCTGTGCTGGACAAATGGCTGTAATAAAGTTTGCTTGCTAATCTAGTTCCCTCCAGATATTTTAGACTATAGCTCTCATAAACCCAGTCAGCATAATAAGGAATTAACAGGAGATATCGTTCAAAATATCTTGAAAGTATCAGTCCAGCTATCCCTGGAATAGTACACACACACTCTCTCTCCCATGCTGGTGTTGGGATTTGATCTAAGCTTCCAGTATTTTGCTAAGAGAATGCCTGTGCCTATTGCTGTATATGCTAATATTTCCTGATACTTGTTCCTTTTTGTGTGTACTGAGGTGGCAATGAAAATTTCAAGAATAGAGCAGTTCCTTCATTTGAGCACAGGAGAGCACTGTTTCCCTTTGAAATGCTCATTCTCATCAGGAGCAGAGAAACCATCATGGTGATATACTAAATTATGTAACTTACATTATTAAAACGTTGTTACACAAGAGCAGCACATTATCAGCATTGAACAATAGTAGTGCTGTAAAATTTTAGTGTCTTGTTTTCATTTTGGCTGACTTGCACATACAAGATTTTTTTTTAAGATTATTATTTTGTACCATAATCTTCAGTGAATACATGTATGGAGGAAATACAGGCCTGTAACAACTGTTGCTTAACCATCAAGCTGGCTAATAACTTTAGATGTGTTGCAGATCAAGGGTAATTTTTAGTCTCTCTTTTTAATGTGAAATGATTATTTCCTTTGCTTACTAACAATTTAGCTGAAATCCTTAGATGCATAATGTAATGTGAAATAATCACTTGCTTTGCTTGTTTGAAGAAAAAACTACCATTAGGAATGGGGAAAGTGAAATGCAAATGCAAAAATGTTTATATGATAAAAATAACATTGGAAAGTACATTTGATTAGAAAATAACTTTGAAAAATGTGTAAATTAAGCAGAAACTGTTTGCAAGTATGCATGAATTAGGAGAAATGCTTTACAAAAATGATCACAAATGTTCATTCCAGAGAAAACAGCTTTATCCAAGTTTGGAGCCCCAAAACCTAAGGAGCTTATTGCTCACCTTTTTAAACTGGCTTCAGCCTCCTGGGCTGGAGCCAGGACATGTGATGAAGGCTCAGTATTGCTCACTAAATCACCACCAAACCGCTGGCCACCATCAGCCTGGGTCCAAGCTGAGTCCCAGCCATGCTCCACCAGCACTTTTTAGATGTTGGAAGCTTTCTGATGTCTAAAAAGTGCTGGCGGAGTGGAGCTGAGACCTGGGCTGATGGAAGCAGGTGGTTGGGGAGTGATTTAATGAGCGATAATCCCCGCCTTGATCCTACATCCTGGATCCAGCCTGGGAGGCTGGAGCCAGTTTAGAAAGGTGAGTGATACACTCTTAAGACCATTAAACAAAAACAGAAGAACCACATTAAAACTCTTGGATCTAACTAGACCTCATTACAAGGGAGGAATACTTATAAAAGCCAATTTCATCATATTTTACAGTCCTTTAAATGTTCTACCTGTCTGTTCAGAGAACAATTAGAGGGAAGAGCAAGTCTTTGATTTCCAGCTGTGGTGGTTTCATTTGAGTAATTGGTAAAGGTTTAAAGGTAAAACCATATGCAGATGTGCTGTTTGGATGGTATAATCCACAGAACAGCCCACATGCTTGTAAATAGGGTCTGGAGACTCCAGCTGTTATACAATGCCACAACTGAGTTGTTTAATGGAGGTGGGAGTAATCAAAATATATAACACTGATTACATATCAGTTGTACCAGTTACCAATGCATTTCTGGTTGGAAATATAGTGGTAACTGGCACAACTAATATGCAATCAGTGTTATATATTCTGATCACTTCCCATCTGATTTAAGCAATTAGTGGCTGCATTGTACAGCTGGGACCTGTAATTTAGAACTGAAATGATATGGGACCAGGATATTTTAAGGAACCTCCCTGCACTCATACAAACTTACCAAATCTAGAGAATGGTGGCTACAATGTTGGTGGGTGATAAATACACTGTGGGCTATGAGAGATACTGAACCTATTTTGAGGATAAGGTTTAGTATCAGAGAACTCAGCCCTGAATGTACTTCCAGTGGGAAAATCTTTAAGCCTGGTGGGAATGAGAGATATGACCTCCTCTGTGATGTCTAGCCCTACTCTGTGATGGATCCATAGTAGTCTCTCATTTTTAAAAGAATGGATTTAAAACCCAGCTGTTCCAGGCTGTGGTTAACTGGATGTACAGCCATTTTACGTTGTTGTTGTGTGCCTTCAAGTCATTTCTTTCATGGGGTTTTCTGGGCAAGATTTGTTCAGCGGAAGTTTGCCATTGCCTTCTCTTAAGGCTGAGAGCATGTGACTTGCCCAGGTTCACTCAGTGAGTTTCATGGATGAGTGAGGAATCAAACCCTGGTCTCCAGAGTTGCAGTCAACATATAAACCACTACAACACACTGTCTCTCTGTAAATTTTACTCTTGCAGTTGCTTGAAGTGGCTAATCTTGTTTTAATTAATGGTAGTGTATTTATAATTTATTAGACTGAATCCAGTTGTCATTTCCAAATAGAGCAGCCTCACTGAATCTATGGAACCTATTGATTATCTTACCAAATTCCCATTGGCTAAATTAGTCTGCTCTGGCTAGGGCTAACCTATCAAATTTAGGCCATTATTTTGATGTCCTGCTCTGTGAATTCCCTCTGAGAGGCTTTGCATTGAATGGTGGAACTTGAATGTTATCAAATATATATGTAAATAAATAAAGGCATAGAGATGTAGACTCCTCAGTTCTTCTGTCAGACATTAACTAAAGATGTGAAATTGCGGGTGTGTAGTAAGGAGGGATGTGCACCCTCTTTGTGGGGAATGGGGAAAGTGCATTCTCCATGTGTTCTTGGAAAACATCTGTGATCCTGGTCATACATTTAAAATTGGGTTAAATGTAACATGTCAGCTGAAGGATCTTCATTCGGAGAACAGTAATCTGAAAAGGAGCATCTCTGTTTCTCATGCTGGTTCTCCATGCAGTTGGAAACCCTGTGTTTTGGATCATGTGGAGAGTCTCCATACACAGCAGATCCTCTGCTCTTGGTCCCTGAATTGTGCAGGGAGAAGAGGCCTCTTTGTTGTCCTCCATGAATAGAGGCCAGTTGGGGAATGGTCCCAACTTTTTAAAATGTGCAATTTACATATATATTGTAAATCTGTTATTTAACATATCTGTTATATGTGCCACATCATAGGGGGCAGCTGTGGAGGGTCATAAAAAGAGAAGAAGAATTTTTGGCCTACCCCATACTGTACCCGTGGGGACTTGGAGTATTGGCTTGAGGTGGTGTCTTCAAATAGGTTTCCCTTGTCATTTTAGCAAGGGGAAAAGATTTTTGGATCAAGGTACATATTTATTATTTATTTAAATAACAGATATAACTTAATATATGTGTAAATTTTACATATAAAAAAGTTTGGGAAGAGGAAGAGGAAGAGGAGGAAAGACTAGGACCTCCATATCTCTTGCCCCCTTGCGCAACTCTTGTGTCTCCCCAGGTGTCCTGCCACACCATTTGAGTATCACTGGGTTAATCCTATACTGAATGCCTGAGTAGGGATTTCATGTCATTGTGCTACAGAATTCATGAGGAGGACTAGACAGTTAAGAGCCTTGCTGTGGTCATGTGGTTCAGCTGGTTATGTCTACAACATGCAGAAATGTTCCACATTTGAAAAAGGGATTATTTTTTATGCAGTGGCACTGGCTGCAACTGCACTCTAAAAATAAAGCAGTTTGACATGCTTCAGTGGTACAGAATTCTGGGATTTGTAGTTTTGTGAGCTATTTAGCCTCCTCTGTCAGGGAGCTCTGGTGCCAAAAAACCCTAGGATTCTATGGCACTTACCCATGACAGTCAAAGTGATCCCAAACTGCATTATTTCTGCAGTGCAGATGCTGCCATTCTTAAGCACTGGAGTTCTTGAATGCAAATATGAACCATGCAAAGTCCCCCCCCCCGTCCGACATCAGTTAAATGTAAGCTTTTCATATATTTTAAGTCTTTAAAAAGCCAAATACTATACACCAATTTTCTTGGTATTCAGAGGCTTAGCAGTTAGTGAGAGTGAGAAGATGAGAGTGAGAAACAAAAATGTTACTTTTGTTTCTGATATATATGAAGAAAAATGGCTAAATATGAACCCCCCCTCTCTTAGCAATCTTGCAATATTTTAGGACTGATGAAAGGTATACTCAAATAAAAAGGTTTCTATGACATTTATGATACTTATTTGAAGAGTTGAAAAATGAGTGATTTTTTTATTTTTGAAAGGGTGTAATCTTCAAGGGCATTAGATATGGAAAAAATGTTTAAAAAGTAAGATTATGATTTTCAACAATACTAGCCTTCTATTACTGCTCATATCAGCACAGCAGGAAAAACAAACAAACCTGTATTGTGTCTAGTCACCAGTGGAGGACAATTGACTATTAATGGACCCTTTTAGGTCATCTTGCAAGTATTTTCCCCATCAGTTAGTATTCCCAGTTTTTGTCTCTAAAAATCAGCAATATAAAAATCTTGTGATAATGCTTCATGCTAATTTACACTGCAAGGGTTGCTATAGCAACATTTGAGGATGTTACCAGGGGCATTGTACTAAAGGTATCTTTGTCTTTATGAAGCAAATATATTTTTAAAGTGTTGTGGTTGTTCTGGATAACATTTCTTTTTTCAAAGTTTTCAGATGGGTATTTCAACCCCAGTATTTTGTTTTGTTTTATTTTATTATTTTGTTTGATCTTTGAGTCTGCAATAGAGAATGTTCTCACAGCAGAAAAAGTTGAATAGAGTGACAATTGCTGTGCTTTGCTGAAACTCTGTGTATAGATCTGGTACAATTTTTATTTATTTATCTTGCCTTTCTCCTGGTGGTTTGCATCCTATTTAAAACAACACACAGCTAGAAACTATGAGTGAAAAAGTAGTGAAATGAACAATTCTATTGAAAAAACACAGAGAGCTCATTCCCACTACAATTTGCAGTGAATTGCAGATCGGGGTATATGACCCTCGTTCCCACTTGGAGTCGATTCCAATCTTTATTTGATCAATTTCAGTGGTGATAAAGCAGGGCAAACACGAAAAACAAAACAACAAAAAAGGGTTTTCCTGATAGTAGTTTCTAAAGCTGTTCTTTTCAGAAGAATCAATTCTGAAGCGTGTTCAATAAGTGGGTACATCAGATCAGAATTGATTCGTGCTGGAGGGGAGGAATGAATGGCAGAGGGGTGTGTGTTTACTATCCCTCCCCAGATTTTTGGAGATGTCACACACACCCAGTTCTGCCTTTGTTAGTGTGACATGGGTGTGTTTTTTTTTTTTTTTAAATACAATTCATCGATAAATTGTTAGAACGGCTTAGCAACTACTTGCCAAGGCAAGTATTCCCAGAAACCTAAAGGGAATGATTTACCCTCTAAATACAGTGGTACCCCGGGTTACGAATTTAATTCGTTCCGCCGCCGCTTTCGTAACCCGAAAAGCTTTCGCAAGCCGAAAACCCATAGGCACTAATGGGGAAAAGCCGCGATTTCGTGTGAAATAGCGCCGAAAAGCACCAAAATTTCTTTCGTAACCCGAAATAACCTTCGTAACCCGGAACAGTTTTTTTCAATTGATTTTTTTCGTAACCCGGAAATTTCGTAAGGCGGCGCATTCGTATCCCGGGGTACCACTGTATAACTTTTTTCATAGGCTATTTTGTTTGACCAGAAAAGGGCTTTCTAAGAAACAGAAAGTGAGTGGCTGGTCAGCCTAATTTACCTCACAGAGTTGTTGCAAAGTTAAAAATGGGGAGAAGAAGCATGCAAGCCCCTGTGAGTTCCTGGGAGCAATTAGTGAAAAATTAAGGTAACAAACAAAATAAAGGAAAAATTGCATGATATTCTACTGTAGAAGGAGATGGCTGTGCATGATTTATATGCAAAACATCTAAGGTTAAACTATTAATATCCCCAGGTAAACTACTTTGTACCAGTGTGGGGTTGTGGCAAACCAAAAAAATGAAAGTGTGACAACTCCCAGTGGATGTAGTTACAAAGTATGCAAACCAGACAGTCCAACAGGGGGGCATGGGGTAAAGGGGGCATGTAAGAGGGGGACTGCATTATTGTACTTTGCCAAGGTATCACTTGCACACTAACACACTGATGCCCTGTTCTGGTGGAGCATTGCACATGTAACTATGTGGCCGACACAGGAGTGGCCATCCAATGGAATCTGGGTAGATGTGAGCAGTATTTGGAAGTCGTAGGTAGCGTGCTTGTGTGACAGTGCACATGCATGGTGGGGAGGCAACTAAAAAATTATCCAGCAGTACTGTGTGGTCTGCCCATAGGTGTTCAGCCCACTTTGGGTGTGGGCTTTGCAGACAGCAGGGTTTCAACCCACTTTAGGGGCAGTACAAAGCTGTTCTTTTCCTGCCTCTTTGCTCTGGCCCTAAAACAGTGTCATTGAATACCTTTAGTTCCACCCTCCCTCCCTCCTGGTACCTTTATGCTAAGACAAAAAGCTTTGTGTGAACTGTCTTACCTTGATTCACACATTTAAAAACAATATTTTCCTTTTTCTTTTTCTCTACTGATTTCCTAATTCAGGAGAAGCATATTTGGAATTTCTGTATGAAGAAAAGAAAAAGAACCAATATAAAAAGTAGGGACTACACAATTTAAGTGAAAGGTTTTACCTAATTTCACACCCCTAAACCCATTTAGTTAGAATAGGTGCAGCATTTTATTAATTAATCTGCCATTTCAGTAGCACCCATTCCCTTAGTTCTTTGTACTTTACCGGAAAACAAACCACTTAAGAGGTGTCCCAAAGGAACCATATCCTGAATTGCAAAAAGGTTATGTTGTTCTGTGGGGAAAGAGAATTAATTCGAAGAACACAATACACGTCACAGAGCCTGAGCTGCTTTCTACAAGAGTTGGATTGTCTTCTGAAATTTGTCAGAAGACTTCAAACTTCTTTTGTTTTGTTATCCTAGCATTTAGCAAGTGACGGAATAAAATGATCCCATTTCCAAATGTGCACACAACAGAAGGAATATACCCACAATGGCTAACAGCCCACCAGTATTCAGTAGGGAGAAAGATTGTACAGAATCACCAAGACTGCTTCTTTCACAGAGCTAAAACCACATCCCACAATATTTCAGAAATGAAAACTGGGGCACATGTCACCAAACAACATAAGAGTGTGATCAGGATGGCAAATGTTATAAATAAGAAAGAACACACAGGCTAGGAGAGGCTGCAGCAATTTACTTTTGTGTGAGCTGACTGAGAAGGACAGTCTTTCCCTTAAATCCTTGTTTTGGCACCAGAGCTCTTTGTTAGAGAAGGCTAAACATCTCACAAAACTACAATTCCCAATCCCATAACATTCAGCCATGGCTGTTAAATAGCTATCAAACCACATTATTTCTGTAGTGTAGATTCAGCCCTGCTGAGTTAATGAAGTGCATGTCAAACTCAGCTTGCAGCAATAGAAGTAACTTGTAATTGAATTCTAGTAATTCAAGGGGAAAGTGCAAGGGGGTGAGACAAACTCAAAAGTGGGATAACAGAGGATTAAGTGGGACTCTCCCTGCCACACTGGGACTGTTGGAGGATATGTAAACAGATCAGTACAGAAGAAGGGGGCAGTGCAAGGATTATAATGACAAGATCCTGTGGTTTGTTGGCCAAACGATTTGAATATCTGAAAATTTAGACTGATGTAGTGTGGCACTGGCCTATAGAAATGTGGCCTTAAAACTAAATGCAAAATGAAAGACAGCAGAGATTTTTCGCTTCATCTGCCGTCTTTGAAATACGTGTGCTTTATGTAAAGGCCTTAGTTGGAATAATTTGTGCCACAGGCCCTTCTGAATTAGGAAAATGAATTGCAATTCAGGGGTTTCTTCAGTGAACATATATGTGCCTAACATCCATGTAAAAATGCACGGTATTTGTGCTGGACTGAAATACTTAAATCAAGTTTTGAAGCAAATCACAGTGCAGGGACCACAATTCTATTGATCCCTTTTCATTTTAAAATTTAAGCACAAGTTATCACAGAGGTTTCATATATAAACTTATTAGCGGACTTTAAGTCTTTGTTGCAGCAGGTGGTAGATGGGTATTGTCATATAATCCTGCTGCTTTCAGTGTGATTTATTTTCCAGGTAATATGGTTAGGATAGCAGCTTAGAGCATGGGTTGAAATCCTAAGCAAACGTTGCTAGGATCAGTCTGTTTTCTTTTTTCCAAATATCTAGTCTACCCACAAATCACCTGTCTGAACTGTTTTGTTATGATTCTTGTGGCTTTGTTGCTGAATGGAATGGTGATTCTACCAGCTCATTAACTGCACATGAGCCTAGGGAAAATAGGCTCCCCTGATGAATAATGCATGCTCATTTATATAAAACAAAGAGAAACTCGCTTGTTACCAGCATTTTCCAACTCTATGGAGAAGACATTTCCTCCCTCTCACTCAACATCTGCTAATCCTCATCTGTTCTCAGTTTTTCATTTTTTTTCACTTTGAGCAAAGTTTTAAAGCTAGCGATACATGTGCTTTTCAAAACAAAACATTCAGTGTCATTAGCAATGTAAATGATTTCTACCATAAATAAGATAGTTGTCTCAAATGGTGTTGCTCTACCAAGTGCATAAGGATGAAAATGATCAGTCTATTTCTGGTCTGTGTTTCTCATATAGAGTGGACCCTTGGTATCTACTAAAGTTTGGTTCCAGGACCCCCTGTCCTGTGGACACCAAAATTTGTGGCTGCTCAAGTTCTGTTAGATACAATGGCATAGTAAAATGGCATTGCTTATACTGAATGGCAAAATCAAGGTTGGCCTGTTGGTTGAATCTGTGGATGCAGAAGGCTGACTCTATTTATAAATCCCTTCAGTTACATTCTTTTTCAAAGTTGGAAGGTTTCTGGTTTCTAAAAAGTGCTGGCAGAATGCAGCTGGGACCCGGACTGATGGTGAGTGGCAACTAGGTGGCAGTTTAGCATGTGATAATCCCTGCCTCCATCTTGTGTCCTGGCTTGAAACACTTTTAAGGTTCATGTGATAAGCTCCATAGATAGGGATAAGGCAACCAACATATGTTAAGAAATTAAATACAATTAGTAATTTTTCAACTACTGTATATAACTTGAATGCTGCCTATTTGCCTTGTATCCTCAGAGGGATACATGAGAGATTCAGCACATTTCCCTGCAAACTCTGCTAAAGGACACAGCCTTTTACATGAGCAAACCTCTATCTTGCTTTGGGAAACTTCCTCTAATCCAAAAAATTCTATTCTGAGTAGAGTGTCCATGTGTCCTCCTTTATAGAGAATTGTCCTTTATTTGAAAGCTGGTCCAATCCCAGAGCAGTTTAAGCATCAAGAGCTCTAAGAAGGGAGAATTCAGGCCTTGAAGTTGCTCATCAACAGTTAGGAAAACAGTGACTGAGCAGGGAGATAACTTGGTGGCAGTCTTCCACCAACTCATACTCATACCCTCCAAATTTCACAGATTAAAAATGGGGACATATATGGCCAAGCAACAGATTCTCAGAAAGATGGCAAAATTATTAATGAGGAACATGCAAGCTAGGAGAGGGTGCAGCAGTTTGCTTTTGCCTGACCATACAGGGAAAGGCAAGATTTTCCCTTCCTTTCCTCTACCCTTGCTGAGATAAGTGCAAATTATTTTTGTACTTTGAATTCAATTTTCAGCAATTGAAGTAAGTCAAAGGAAGAAGTGAGAAGAAGAGAAAATAATTGGGACTTCAAGAGCAGCTAAAAAAAATCTGACAATTAATGAGGACTGTCTCTGTGAAACTTGGACATGGAGAATACTGGTAGTATATTTCTATTTAACTGATAGTAACTGCATATAAATATGTATCTAAATATGTATCTATACCTGTCACACATGCAAATGTCATGTAAAACTGTGTCCTCATCTGTCCTCCCCTCCCCTTTGGTGATATATAAATGGCCACCCCAGCTACAAGATAACAGTAGTAAAAGTTTGGTCCATGTACTGAGCAAGATCCTATTGAATGCCTTCTCAGAAGGATTTCTCTTCTCTCCTGCTGAATCTATTGTGGGTTTTGAATTTGTCATGTCAGTTTATCATTGAAACCACCAATGGAAAATATGTTTCAGACTGCATCACTGCAACAAAGCACACCAGAGCTGATTCCCGGGAAGCTTCCCCTCCACCCTCTTTCTTTTCCCTAACCATTTCATGTAGCAGTTTAGGACCATTCCACCAAGGTATTAGATAGTACTTACAGTCAAAAAGCATTAGCAAGAATTTCAGTCATGTTAATACTTGGCTGAGCCCTCTCAAATTAAATATGAATGAGGCAGATTAGCTCCAATAATGCTGAAACAGAGACTGCTATGGGGGCTTGCTGTGCCCAAAAGACTAAATGCTTTGAAATACAGAGCATGGGTGGGGCACATGGGAAACATATTTTCTCCCCCCCCCCCCCCCCCGTCTTGAGCAGAACACTTGTTGGTCTTACTGATGTTAACAGTGATCTACCCATTTTCTTTCATGTGATCAGGGAGAGGTGGTTTGTGGCAAATCACGCTCAGATATTCTGCATCAGAGAAAGCCAAATCCTGTTTATTGTAACCACTGTCTTCCTATGAGCATTTTATTTTGTTAAAAATAGTACTGCTAGAGCATGAAAGATCTGGACACTGTTATTCACTTCTAAGAGATTGGATATGGGGATGTGAAATTTGGTCAGTTTCATTTGCATTGCATTTCTCAAAATCATATCAACATTCTTGAGCTGTTCCAATTTCTTGTTGGATTACTAGATGTTTTCTTTACCAACCTGGAAATTCATACATATTTTGGAAAGCATTGTTTCTAGAGTACACATTTTAATGCATTTTCCCGCAGATTAAGGCATATTTGTGCTGATCCCTCCCACTCCCTATACATTTTAAAGTCATACATATTTCTCAAATGTATGTGTGTGTTGTGCACATTTTAGAAATGCAGTGGGCCCTACGTATCTGCTGGGGTTTTGTCCCAGGACAGGCCCACCCCCAGATACCAAAATCCGTGGATGCTCAAATCTCATTATATACAGTGTTGTAATAAATGGTGCCCCTTGGCAAAATCAAGGTTGGCTTTTTGGATTTTTTTGTGGGAAAGGAGCAGGGGGATATTTTATAGCCATGAATGGTGGAATCCATAGAAGTGGCATCCATGGATACAGAGCGCTAATATGCTTAGTCTCATTGCTCATCTCAGAAGAGTAAAGTGGGATATTTCCATTAGGAAATGGAAATCCAAAAAGATTCTTTTCCTTCTCTATCCAAATTCCTGTAACATTTCTGAAAAGTATTCTGTTACTGTTTTAATGTGCAATTCCAGAAGGACTAACTCATGCTTACTGACCACAGAAGTGTGCTGAGAAATTATATGAAGTGCTTACCGGAAGGGCAAGGGTTACTGGTAGAAGGAGAAGAATGAGTAGGTTTCACTTCATCCTCCTCACTGTAATTAGTGAAAGGAAACAGCTTATGTCAGTTCTGGGTATATTTAATTATGTATTTAATAAATTAAGTTGTTGTTGTTATGTGTTTTCAAGTTATTTCCAACATGGTGACCCCAAGGCAAACTTATCATAGCATTTTCTTAAAAGATTTGTTCAGTTTGCCATTGCCTTCCTCCGATGGTGAAACAGTGTGACTTGCCCAAGGTCAACCAGTGCATTTCCATGGCTGAATGGGGATTTGAACAATCATAATCAGAGTTATAATTTAATGTCCAAACCAGTCTCTTAAAATTAAAAATAATTTATATTAAATTATTAATTAAAATTTATATCCCATCCTATATCCAAGAAATTCAGGGTGGGATATAATAGAATCATTTTGGAGCAATTCATAATTAATGTTAAAGGCTAAAGATATATTGAATCATTTGTAACATAAAAGCAGACAGTTTAAAACTATTAAAAATAATGTCAACGACAGTGCACCTGCAAATTGGATAAAATCATCTGGGCCCCAAAAGTTTCAATAAAGAGCTGTGTTTTGACTTGGTTCTAGAATGACACTAGTGTTGGCACCAATTATACCTCTCAAAAGTATTGAAAAACTGGGTGCCACAGTAGAGAAGGCCCTCTTCTTCTTCATGTTCCCCTAACTGGTAAGATCTCTCCTAAGATATGCATACTTTGATGCTCAACTTAGCATTTACAGTCCAGAATGGGTGCATGAGTCAGTGGCACAGCATATGGGATGCAAAAGGTACCAGGTTCAATTGGTGATATTTCCAAGCTAGACTTGGAAAAAATATCCTGTCTGAAATCCTGGAGAGCTGCAATGAAACAAGTAATATAAGGTGATACTAAAATAATTCCTGCAAAGGGATTTTGCAGTACCTTTGAGAAAAACTGAGAGAAAGAAGTTTGTAGCATAAGTTTTCGTCAGATTCAGTGTATGAAAGCTTATACTACAAATTTCTTTCTCTCAAGTCACAAAAGGTATGACATGACCCCTTTGTGTACAGATACAAACTAACATGGAGATGCCTTTGAATAACAAGTTGTTGTAACCATTGGTGGACTCTGTACCAAGTTATGTAATAAATAACTAAAAAATAAGTGATTTTTTCCAAATTATGTACAAAATATGGCCTCAGAGGGAGCAATCAGGCAGACCCAGCTCCATCAGGGACAGCCTGAAGGATGAGACTTCTCCCTCCTTTAACTGTCACCTTGTATTTTGTATTGTATTGCAATTTTTTACTGTACACCGCTATGATCATTGCGGAATAGTGGTCTATAAATAAAATGTATTATTATTATTATTATTATTACACTTGAAGATTTAGAGTCTAATACTTGTAACAAAAAGGAGGAGGATGAAAGACAAAGGGATCAATGTACATTAAGTTATAAAACCAGTCTGGCATTTGGAATGATGAGATCATGTCTGCCTTGCTAAAACTAGAATTCTTTCGACTCACTGTAATTTTTCTTGGTGCAGCCAGAGTACAAATACTCCTTTTAGAGTTTGAATTTAAAGCACTTTGGAGAAGAAAGCTATTTTTTCTTGCATGCTATTCTACTCTATAAATCCTCTATATAAATTGATAGTATTGTGCTTATGAAAAATAATCAGTAATTAAGTCTTAATTGGACATCAAATTAGTCTGCAGCACTAAAGTTGTTGAAATAGTTAAATATTTCATATATTGGCTCAGTGATTCGCCAAAATGGAGACTGTAGTCAGGAAATCAGAAGAAGATTAAGACTCAGAAAGGCAGTCATGAAAGAACTAGTTAAGATCCTCAAGCGTAAAAATATATCATTAAATATCAAATCCAGAATTACCTAGGCTACTGTATTTCCAATTTCTCTGTATGGTTGTAAAAGCTGGACAGCGAGGAAAGCCAAAAGAGTCAAATGAACTCATTTGAACTGTGCTATTTGGAGACAAGTTCTATGGACACAATGGACTGCTCATGAATAGTCTTAAAGCAAATCAAGCCTGAACTCTCACTAGAACCAAAGATGACCAAACTGAGGATGTTGTACTTTGGACACATCATGAAATGATTTGATTTATTGGAAAAGATCATAGAATCATAGAGTTGGCAAGAAACCACAAGGACCATCCAGTCCAAACCCATGCCATGCAGGAACTCACAATCAAAGCATCCCCGACAGATGGCTATCCAGCCTCTGCTTAAAGACTTCCAAAGAAGGAGACTCCACTACAGGTTACCTTCTCCTATGTAGTCCAAAACTACCTTGACTATAAACAAATTTGCAAGATGTCAGGTGCACACTTCTGCCACCATTTATATAGAATTAGATTTGTAGCTCTACCCCTGAGTGACCCACAGAAGTGACTCACAGTTTAAAAAGTTTAAGAATTCACCCAACCAAAATGGCCACAAACAACCAGCTTTCCTCCTTTTCCTTTAGTTGTTATTGCTGTTTTCACCAAGCACTCTCAGTGAGCTGATGAGACTGGAGCTATAGCTATCAATTGCTCACTTGGTCTGAGCAAAAAACCCCACTTAGCCCTTTAAAGAAAAAACTGTTAAAAAGTAATGGAGAACCCCAAAACACAGCTCCCAGGTCAACTTTTGCTCTGTTTTGTGAGTTTTACTTGAGTGTGAAAAATTAGCATGGATTTAGTCACATGTCTCTGAAATCAGTTAAAAACAGTTAGGCTGCTAACTCCACCCCAATGCTTCACAAAAGCCCACCACTCAGGAGCAAATAAATAAATAAATAAATAAATAAACCTTTCCAAGTTTGAAAAGATCTCACTCAATGAAAATTGGCTTTCTTAGCCACTGGTTTTTCTCTCTTCATGTGCAGGAAATGAACTCATTTGAACTGTGCTGTCAGACGAGCTCTATGGATAATGCTTGGTAAAGTAGAAGGCAGTGGGAAAAGAGGGAGGCTGCATTACAGGTGGGTTGATTCAAGGAGTCCACAGCCCTGAGTTTATAAGACTTGACTAGAGTAGAATATGTTTGGAGCACTTGGCAATTTTTCACTCATAGGGCCTTCATATGTCTAAGCCAATTTGATGTCAAATAACAACAACCTATAGCTGAGTTTCCATGGTTTAAGTTCTGCTTTATAGAAAGTGTTTTAACTTCTGTTACAGTGACCATGGTCCAAGTTTAAAATGCAGTGAAACAGAATATATAACCCAAACAGGCTCAACCTCAATAGATCCAGGTACTGAGAAAACACGGGTGGAAAGCTTCCCCAGAGATATTTGTTTAGTGGTATAAATCAAAGCAGGATGTGTCACTGCTGGATCCAAGAAGTTTCTTTGAATTGGAAGAATCCAAATACCTCTTGTTTAGATTCCCTACTCTTCAGGGGGTCTGGACTAGTCCAGGCCTGCACCTAGCATATTTAACATAGTTAATTCCTCTTGATCAGAATCAGTCTGGCAAAAGAGGGAGAAGGAGGAAAAAAAGTTACATATCTCCAGAACTCACAAAATCCCTCCACTCATGCAGTAGGCTTGCTGTGCCCACCCCCTAATGAACTTGATAATGACTTTGGTGCTTATTACAGAAATTAACATCCCCTTTTCCCAAAATTAATATAGGAGTTTTTATATTGAAATGTAAAGGGCATGTCATCATCATCATCATTATCATTACTATTTTGGAAATTACTAGTTGCTGTAGATATATTAAAAATAATTGAGGTCCTTCCCACAAGCTTACTATGTAAAGGAAAAGACAAAGCATATTAAGGAAGGAAGGAAAGCAAATCAAAAGTTTCTTCAGGAAAAAGGTAGAGTGAAGAGTTGTTATACTTCAGGAATCCATTCATTTCTGTTTGCCAAGTTTTAGATCAAAGTTCTGGTGGAGAAGATAAGGTTCATGGTCATGGCTCATGACAACATAAGTATTCTGAAATAGCTCCAGCTACTGATAAAAATGTTATTGGAGACAGGGTAATGGTGCCACTGTATTGTACCATATCACCCTGGTATAATAATACCATAAAGCTCTATTTTCATGATGACAGCACAATGTCCCTCACACACAGTATTATAGAAGATTGTTCAGCCTCATCATATACTTATCTATAAAAGATGCTGGTCAGAATCCTCTATCACAGTCTATTTTATGTAATTTTACATACACTTAGCTATGTAGCAGAAGCACTAAGAAATCCTGTTAATGAATTGCAAACATGCATAACAGGACACCAACCAGAATGCCCAGATTCACATTGGACTCTAGTGATGAGTACTGGTACTCTCTAGTGTTATAGAAAAATCTCAATTTTATAATAAAAACACGGGAACTCTTAGGAACCTGGGACTTCCTCTCACAAAGCCACAGGTCTTGACGAAACAGGAATCACCAGGGGACCCAGAATGCTGAAAATTCCAAAGTTTATTCCTTAACACCGTTAAAAGAATAATGTCCCAAGTGGATTAACATCCAGAGACTGAGGCCCAGAAATAAAACAAAATGGCTCTTTTTTATACTATTTTAGACAAAGAAGCTTCTTCAATACATCTTATTGGCTAATTTAAAATCAAAACATACAGAATTCTTACAATCAGGGCAGAGATTTATGCATACATTAAAACTGCATTCCTTACTCTTTACCCCTCCTTTAGGTATTCAGTAGCCTTCACCAGATGTCTCCTTATCTTAAGTTATGTCTGCTCGCTGTTGCCAGCTTCCTATCAGGTCAAGATGATCTCTCTGTTCCTTTGCTCTAGTTAGCTAGGCCTCACTCTAAAAACTATTTCCTCACTGACCATAGTCACTCCATCTTTCTATAGCTTTCTATTATAGCAGAAAATTCATCCACTTCACTAGCGCATTCATGGCAAATCCATGTCATGTGCTCCAGAGCCAGTACAGTGAACCCTCTCTGTGGGCATACCCAGTTACCTCCAGCAGAGTTCGCCATAGGCATGTGGCCAATGATTGGTGGAGCAGCTGCCAGTGGCCAGGATCCCCTCATTGGCCAGCGAAGCTGTGTTTGCCTGCCCCATGTTCCACCTGCCATCCCGTCTTGAATCTTTGAGCTGTGAGGAAGCAGTGGCAACTGCGACATTCCCAGCAAGCCCACAACCCTTGATTCTTCCAGAAGCCTAGGTAAGGAGCAGAAGGAGGCAGGGATAGAGGATGGGGCATGGTAGGTGCAAGGGATACAACTCTTTACTGGATATGTATGTCATGGAACTTCCCAATTCTAATTCCCACAGATGCAAGTCTAGTTATGATGTCATAAGTCCCCACCAGGATTCTGACTGACATGTATTAAGAAAAGCAGCTAAATGAAAGAATTTGGTAAATTTCCAGATTTTGTTCAAGAAGAATGTAGGCTGGAAACACATGACCCATGGCCCCATATCCAACCTTTTCATTCCTTTACAGCAGATCTCACTGCCAAGTGGTCACCAAAATTGTACAGCAGAGCATCTCTATGAATGCATTTTCTGCAAATGAGGATTGAAGTTAATGGGATTCTTATAAGACTGAATGTGGATCCTTAGTGTCCAAAACAAATGGAATTACCAAAACCAAAAAAAGTATCATATTCTCACTGTTTCCTTTTGTTTGTGCTTTTGGTAGTGGCTTCCTGGTGAGTGCTTAGTGTTGTTTCCAAAGTTCATCTCCAAAGCAGGATCCAAATTTTAGAGTTACTCAAAATGATTTCTAAAATGGAAGAGGTGTCTTAAAAACTTTTCATTGGACTCACCCAGAAGAGAGAAAAAATCTCTAGGATGATCAGGTGTTTTTTCTTTTTTTAAAAAAATTTACTGACATATTTCCATGTTTGTATCCAAATTTACTCTTGAAACATCCAGTGTTTTTCCCACTCCCTCCTCCCTTGTATTCTTCCTTCTTCCCTTCCCACTATTCATGCATCATATCTAGATTCAGATAACACTTCAGAAATTGCTTTTCACCAGTTTCTAGTCTCCCTTCTTTGTAATCCTTCAGGAATTATAGTCAACGTGCTAAAGTGCTTTAGCAATATTGCATTAGTTAAATATTAGAAATCATTTTCTTTTGGTACAAATGAACAGTCAAGTAGAGATACATTTCATTTCAGAAAATACTTGATTAATTTAAACTGACCTGGGAAGTAGGAATGAAAAGATCTTGGTAATGCCAGAAGTTCCCAGGAAATACTTCAGGATAAAGAAAAATCATGTGGATCTCCAAAATTAAACTGGGTTTGTACAGGAAGAAAAGGTAGGACATTAACAGGTTTTTTTCTTCTTTTTTGGTAGGATACATTGTTCCATTGTTGCTTAACCATGTCCAGAACATTGTGCAGTTTAGATGTAGGCTTTAGATTTTTCACATCTCCATTCTCCCTGTCTTTCCTGATATACAAATTTAAGAATGACATTTTTCTGTGCTCACAATGTCTTTTTTGTTTTATTTGTGTGGCATTTTAAGGGGTATACATGTGCATAAGTCTAAACACACCCCCCCGCAAGAACCCTTGATTCTGTTATGTATAAGATCATGCCAAGATTTTTATGAAGAGTACATTACAGAGGTATAGTAGAAACTATCATGCAGTGGAGGAAACAGAAGATGCAGAAAGCGGCTCAAAATACTAGAGTATCAGGATAAATTCCAGAAATTCTCTTAAGTTTAATTGAGATTGCAAAGATGTAGAAGTCATGGCAGAATAAAATATGGGAAACTGTAAACACAGGTGTGAGATGTGTGGTCCTCTAGATGATGTTGAAATACAGGTCCCACTATCCATTAACATGGGTTGTGCTATTTAGGACTGATGTGAGTTGCCTGGGGAGCTACATGTCACTCTTTACCCCTGCCATAAAGTATCAAAACCGATATCTTTCCCCACAGATCTACATAGCCTTGAGTGCTAGAGGAAAGTTCTGTGGCTACCATGGACTACTAGAAATGAAAACTAAATGGGTATAGAAGTAAATCAAGCTTGAACTCTCCCTAGAAGTCAAAATGACTAAACTGAGGCTGATGTACTTTGGATGCATTATGAAACAACAGGACTCACTGACAAAGGCAATAATGCTTGACAAAGCTGAAAGCATCAAGAAAAGAGGAAGACTCAAAAAAGAAAATCTTGACTTTGCAAGGCCATAGCAGTGCTCTGGATGAGGAGGGCTCTTGAAGAATTCTCATTCATAGGATCACCATAAGTCAAAGTTGACTTGATGACTCATAGTAGCATCAAACAAGAATAGTTTTCTGGAATAAACATGCAACATAAGCTGTTAAAAGATGAGGTTAAAGACCTCATCTGGTGGATGAATTAAACAGAGGCATATAAAAATGGGAGCTGTTCTGTTATCTGTGATCACTTTTCCAAAACATGTTGTTCTTAGGAATACATCCCATTTATATGCATTCTGTTTTCTCCCCCTTTCTCTCTTTACTAACACACACACTATTAATTGGTGGCACTTTGGAACGTCTTTTTTGCCGTTATTTATATCATAATTCTGAAGGTATTTTACTATTGATAGAAGATAGTTTCTATGGTTACACACATTTCCCCTTTGTATTTCTTTTCTACATATATAGAATGGTAGGCTTATTACATATTGAATGAGAAACTGTTTTGCTGGAAGGTACCCTCCACATTTGTGGTTAATTGCATTTCTCTCACCTTAGAGAATGGGTTCATTAAGCCATAACTATACAACATTTGTTTAGAAACTTTTTTGTTTTACTGTACAGAGTTTGACAAAATTGAGCCAGATGTTATAAACATCAAGGAGTGCAAAGATAGAAGAGATGTGTTCTGCATGTGAAAAAAAGTGCAAAATTTTGCTGTAATGCTCACAATTGAAGAGTGTGATTGAGATGATTTCTTTCCCCTTTGAAAATGCATTTCCTACAATTGACCACTTTAATTCATTTTCATGCAGAGAGGATTTTTTGTGTGTTGGCCTCAGGAATGTTTAAAATATTTCCATTAGAGAGTGGAAGGATATTTCTTTCAAAGAGGTCACTAGCCTCTATATTCCTCTTCCTTTCAACCCAGAGGTCACCAACAACTATATTAATTTATTTTTCTCATTTATTGTCAACCCCTTCATTCCTTCATGGAGCCAAGGACAGCACGAACAAATTTCTCCCATTTCTTCCTTGTTATAAGGCTAGGTAGAGAGAGGTGATCAACCCTACCACAAGGCTTCATGAATGGGTGAGTGTACAGTTTCTAGGACTAAATACAACAGTCCACTCTGAAACACAAATATGGTCAAGTAAGTGTCCGATGTCAAAAGCCCTTGTTTTATCATGACTAGGAGATCTTAGATGATAAGGACTTTGCTATGAAGACTCAACCGTTCTGTGGCCATGAACAGGCATTTAAAAATAAAGACAATTTCAGTTTATATTTTGGATGAATGAATGCATTCAATAATATAGCTCCTGTAGATTCAGCATGGATTAAACTATAACTCTGGAGACCAGGGTTCAAATTCTTACTCAACCGTGGAAACCACTGGGTGACTTTAGGCATGTCACATTCTCTCAGCCTCAAAGAAAAGCAAAGGCAACCCTCCCCCCTGAACAAACCTTGCCACGAAAACATGGCATGCAGGATGGAATGCAGGAAGATATGGACCCCAAGAAAAACACAGGGGGAAGCACGGGTCACCAGCAAGGGGATTGAATCAGCAAAGTTCAGTCAGTTCAGTCCAAGTCATATAAAGTCCAGCAATAAACCAAGCAAAAGGGAGATCAAAGAGCATAGTCAATAAACAGAACAAGGTCTAAGAGGCTTTCAGGCAGCACAAACATGAAAATGAGGCATGAATATTGCTTCCACCACAAAGGTCAGTTGTCAGCAACAACTTCCTGAGGGAAGTGTCAGGTTATCTATGGTCTGTCAGCCTCCTGCAGGTTCTGTTTCATTGCTGAGTGTTTTAGATAAAACACTTGAAGCTTCCCCTCCTTCTCTTGATGATGCTCTGCTGGAGTATTGCCAGGTTTGTGTTTCCATCTGTGTCTGTGTCCACAAAAGAGGGCTGTGGCTGCTGGGGAGTCTCCTCAGTTGTCATGTGTCCCTGTCACTCTGCCCCACTCTGCCTCTATCTGACTACTCATGTCAGAGTCTGCAACAGTGACAGGGCATGATAATAGATTTGCTTTAGGATCACCGTAAGTTGGAAATAACTTGAAGTCACACAACACATTTCTTAACAAGGGCTGCTACTCTTGCATTAGTTCCAGCCAATGATGGAAGTGTTTATTTAGCATTGATTCTGGCTTCCTAAGGAAGGCTTGCATCTTGAAAGCATGGGTCTAGCCTTATATTTCCTCATGGTATCTTGCCGTTATAGCCTCTGAATTATACTAGCCTCTGGATAATAGCACACAAACTGTTAATGTTCTCTTTATTGCATAGGCAAAGTAAGCATAATGTTGAATCATGCATATTTTAAATGGTCAATTTTTAAAGCCTTCATCAGCCGATCTATTTTGTTGTATTGGCTCAGGGAGTACTTCTAGTTGAGCAGAAGACCTGAGTGGTCAATATTCCTATAAATAAGTAAACCTATATGCAACCTGAAAACCATAAGACTATCTCACCTGAGTTGATCCTTGCTTGGGAAGAACTGCACGGAAGGGCAGAATACCTGCCTTCTGTCAAGGCAAATGATGTCCCCAAACTCTTTGACCTTTTTCTATTGTAGATATGTTATAGATTATGCATGAAAGACTTTTAGAGCTTGTTTATCTTACTAACAAGTGATAGGAAAAGTTAGCAGAAAACTTTCCCCTTCTGTCAAGGGTTTGTCTGGGAAAAGCTTTATAAAAAGTATAGTTACAGTGCAATCCTATATGTATACTCAGAAGTAAGTCTCACCAATTTTACTTTGTTTGTTCCTAGATACAAGACTGCAAAATAGGCAATTTCAAAATATAAACATTTGTATATACAGATTGGGTCTGTCTTATCCAAAATGTTTGGGATCAGTAGTGTTTTGGATTTTGAACTATTTGCATATATGTGAGATATCTTAGAGATGGCACCCAAATCTAAACTAGAAAATCATTTATTTTCTTACAGACCTTATAAATACCCTGAAAGTAATTCTGTACATCATTGTGCATGAAACAAAGTTTGTTGGACCACCAGAAAACAAAGGCATCACTATCTCGGCTACCCATGTGGTCAGTTTTGGATTTTGGAGTATTTTGGATTTCTGATTAAGGAACATTCAACCTGTATTGTCTAAAATTAGGAATTGTTAAGCAGTGTCCTTAGAAAATCATTCCACTCTCCAAAAACATGCCAAATAGGTATACTATCAAGCAAAGTGGTGTCTTTTCCTCACATAGCAGCTGCTTGAAGGGTACTGTGAAGCAGCAAGATACTGAAGGGTAGAGCTGTATGCCTTGCCTGCCCCTGTGCCCCCTAGCATCTAGTAGTGTTGAAATAGTAATAATAATAATAAATTTTCTTACCCATCTCTCTTCTTATTTATTTATTTATTTATTTTATGGTATTTATACCCCACCCTTCAGCCCTAAAGGCTATCTGTCATGGCCAGCCAAGATCAGCTCTCAGAGGATGAGGAGGAGGACGAGCCTCCTCCAGAGCAAGAGCTAATTGAGGCTACACCAGGTGATAATCCTGCTCTGCCAGGTCCCAGCTGTGCTCTCCCAGTCCCAGAGGAGGAGGCCCAAACAGGTCCTAGTGCTAGTGAGATGCCTCCTGTGGTGCAACAGCCTAGTGGTGACTCTGGGGAGGAAGCTTGCCTGGATGTGCCTACTTACAAACAGAGAAGGGCTGAGAGTGCTTGCAGGCACAGATCCAGGAGGATTGCAGAGAGGCAATTAGCCAACCAGCCTCGGGTGGCATGGGGAGAGTTTCCCTTACTTAAGCTGTAGAGAGGCCTCCACTCAGTGGCAGAGTTTATTGCATGATCCTTTGGTGTGATTGCTGCTGGCACTGGCTCCTTATTGCTTTGACCTTGGAACAGACTGGACCCTTGTTATCTTCTGGCTGCTTTAACCTTAGACTGCTTTGACTACTCTGACTCCAGGTATCCTGACTTTGGCTTGGCTTTTGGACTGCTCTGACTTCTGGTATCCTGACTTTGGCTTGGCTTTTTGGACTGCTCTCACGTTTACTCCTTGCAAGGTCTGTGTTCTGCTTCCACTTGCTGTGCTAAGCCATTCTTATCAGCGTGTGTCTGTGTGTGCTGGCTGCAGTCCAGGACACTATCAGAGTGGCTTACAATTATTATTTTTAATTAGATGGTTCCCTGGCCTCAGGCTTACAATCTAAAAGACACAACACAAAAAGAGAAGGGAATCGTGGTGGGAAAAGGGCTGAGGTCCAGTAGTTCTTCTCTCCCTCTGAGGCCTGGACCATGGCAGATGGACTGGAGGGAGGGCTCTTCTTGTTTAGGCTAGCCCTGGTGGAGCTGGGCCTGCCTGTTCACTCCCTCACAGGCTGAAGGATGACAGTTATAATTAAACAACAACAAATTAAAAGACAACACATAAATGAGCATGTAAGTATCATCTTGTTCTTTGTTCCTCAGGGGACAAAATATTTGGGGCTACCATCAAGAGTTTCTCAATTGTTTCCCTACACAGCACTGATGCAAAGAAGTATGAGATGCATTTTTTTAATTACAGTCACCATAATGTTAGCTTGTTAGTAAGAATAACACAAGTTAACTTTCTAGTTTCTAGTAACAGTAACAAATAATGACCTCCTGCATAATCAGTGTAATTGAAGTGCATTAAAGAATAACATTTAAATTTCTGACCCAGATGATTCCTTAATAGAAGCATTAACCATATGAAAGTTGCAGTATGGGTAATTAACAGAAGACCTTTATTCTTCAGCAAGGGTTAGAGTGAACTACATACTATTTGGGAAACAGAAATAAATTGGGTCTACAATACGGTTACCATATTTAGAAAAGCAAAAAAGAGGGCACATTTAGTTCAAACCACTAATATTTATGATGTTCTCACTTCAAAGATCCCTATTATATAAGCTGTGATAACTGCTACTAGAAATATTCCTAATGTTAATTGTATTTTTAAAAATTCTAATTTATATATTTAATGATATATAATAATTTCAACAATTGATCTGGCTACCTCTTCAATATCCCAACACAGTCTGGGATTGGAGACCCAACCCTTTCATCTGTTCATCTTCTATTCCAGCACTACAGGTTCCCACAAGAACGCTACAAGCTATAGCAGCAGCAGGGAAAACTGTCAAGGGGAACCAAACAGAAGAGTTATGGAGTGAAAGGGACACAATTAAAGGGACTTTAGAGGGGGAAAAGGAGGCAGATAAGCAGCCAGTTATTCTAGAAGACAGAGGAAAAGCCCAAAACCACTCAACACCATGCACCAGCAGCTCCTTCCACCCAGAGCTGCTGTTATTGCCATTCTCCCTTCCCCTTCCCTCTTCTCTCTATCATTTCCATAAGTACAGATTGATGATATTAAATTCACAAGCTACAAACTAGGCCTTCCTTAGTGAGAGGATATTATCTATATTGTTCTCCATTTTGTCCCATAGATTTGCAATAATGAGGATAGATAATGGCTGCTAGTTTTTGAGTTTCAGAGGTGGAGAGCATCATGTTGTTGTTGTTGTTGTTGTTGTTGTTGTTGTTGTTGTTGTTTTAAAAAAAAACCAAACCCTGATTTTTTTAAAAAAAAATTCTCAAGACAGATTTTTTTCACTCTGAAAAAAAGGGTTTGTCCTAGGAATGGTAATCCTAGTCTTCTATCATTGAATGTATGTGTATCTATACTGTAGAAATAATTGAGTTTGACACTACTTTAACTGTTATAGCTCCATCCTACAGAATCCTGGGATTTGTATTTTGTTAGCTGCCAGTACTATTTGGCAGAGGAAACTAGGAATCCATAGGATGGAGCTACAATACTTAAAGTGGTATCAAACTGCATTATTTCTACATTGTAGATGCACCCTAAGAGAGTGATGAGATGCATGGAAGGAAGCAAAGTCAAGCAGAGGAGCATGACTCTGTAGATAACTTTATTGATAAGGAAGCAAGAGCACAGGCATGACACAAAGAGGAAACACACCAGGAAAACTTACTTTATTTCTACTCCTGCCTATTCATAAAATCATATGATTACATGAACAAGTGTTGCATGTTTTTTTCCAGGTCCAATAACAGACTGGTCTTAAAAAGCTAGTGTTTTATTTTTGCCATTTTTTGTGACCTTATTTTACTACCACCAATGCAACTTGTGGGGTTGGAGAAAGAGACTGGACCTTGTAGTCTGGCTATATGATTCTCTGGAATTATCATAATATCAGTTCCAAAACACCATGACCTGTAGCATTCTAGAAAATTTTGGTGCATCAAGCTGAATTCAACCAGAGCTTCAAATGAAAGATTTGACAATTAATTTGATAATCCTAAATGTTAAAAATTTGGATATGAATTAATTATCATAAACACTAATAACACTCACTCTTCAAATGCCTCATGTGTTAAAGATGAATAAGAAGTGATTTATTTTAATCAGAGGGAACTAATCCTCTGCAAGTACAGTAATAAGTGGATACTTATAAAGATTGGTCAGTAATTGAACAGTTTAGAATTTTTAATCTGAAATTTTTGAGAGTCTCTGGGCAAATGCAGACCATATTTTTTTACATAACTGAATCACTGCACCCTTTCTGCTTCTGCATGCACAGTCAAGACTGTCAGGAGTCAGGGATCCCAAATACAATCTGTACCACCTTCAGTTTTAATGATCAGGTATCTAACAAGTCACTCTTCTTTGCAACCATCTGTATAGAACCAATGGTATAAAGGTAAGGAAGTGTGTGAGCCAGCACAATGTAGTGGTTTGAGCATTGGACCAGGGTTCATATCTTTGATCAGCCATGGGATGATCTTGGGCAAGCCACATTCTTTCAGTCTCAGAGGAAGGCAAAACTCCTGTGAGCAAATCTTGCCAAGAAACCCCCATGACCGGTTCACTTTAGGATCACCATAAGTTGGAAACAACTTAAGGACACAGTTTTTGTGTTGTTTTTGGGCTATGTGCTTCTCTGAAGATGTCAGCCACAGATGCTGGCGAAACATCAGGAAGAAACTCTTCTAGAACATGGCCACATAGCCCGAAAACACCACAAAAGCCTATGGATGCTGGCCATGAAAGCCACAAACTTAAGGACAGATAACAAGGAGTTGCAAAAAAAGTGGAAGAAGCAGATGGCTAAAAAGTGTGATGGGAAGGTCCATGGGAGAGAAGCCAAGAGAGGAAGAAATGGGGAAAGGTTTTAGGAATATATTTCACTTAATTATCAGCATGCATAGCACTGCCTCAGCAAATTTACAAAGGGAGTCATTGCAGATTATTCCAAATAATATACTACAATGTACAACATAAACCAGTATATATGCACCCTCAATATTCAGAATATGTACACAATCCATACACCTCCACTCCCAAATTTCAAATACCTTTCTTCCAGACAGGTCTGTGGAGGATGGGATACTTTTCAGGTCTAAAAGGCCTAGTGTTCTGAAAAACAAAACAAAACTGACTGCTTGAGCAGATTCATCTCTTGAGATACAAACACATTACTCCGTACCCCTAACCATGCTATCCCACCTTCCTTCTATTCCATAACTCACTTTCTCCCTTATTTTGTATTCTTTTGCTTTGGTGAGGGCTACAGAAAGGTCTTTCTCTCTCTCCAATACTTGTCTTCCCAAAGAAAGCAGGAAGATTATCCCACCTAACAACAAAGATGTATGATAATTTTTCCCCAGTCTATTATCATGTCTTTTGATGCAGCATGCTTTGCTGGCCTATTGAATGTTGAAACAGAGGAAGAGGAATTCACTGTAATGAATTCTAATAAATTTGAATAACTCAGTTACTATTTAAAACATATTTCAAATTTCATTGTTTGGATTCTCCAATTAAATGAGGGGAAATTGTTGGAAAAATCTAGTGACTTAAGTTAATGAGTTGACTAGTGAATTTATTCCAGGCTATGAATCCAGCAGAATCTTCCTGCCTTCCTGCCTGGAACTGGGGGGAAAAAACAGGAGTTTTAGTATATACCACTGGGAGATGTTTATTCTATTTATTTAAACTATTGTTATTCCAGAATTCAAGGGAAAGGCCTTAAGGTGGTATACAAAATAGACAATTTAGAACAGTAAAATAGAAGATAAAGTAAAGTGAAACAACACTCTAAATATCAGCTATATAAATTCCCATTTAGTGAAACAGAAATCTACATGGTCTGAAATCTAATTAGTGCCAAGTAGAATAGATGCATTGAATGAATAGGACTTTGGTCAGTCAATACCTCCATAAATTCCCTTGGGCCTCCTCTAGTTGATACAAACATTTAGACTTGGGCTTTGGCTATTGGGGATGTAGTCATTCCAATGAGTCACACATTGTACAATCCTGTTCTGCACAAAAAGAGAGCAAATAATCCTGATTAGTCATTATGAAATGTGTAAAAAATAGACATAGAAGGAGGGGAGAATGCTTATTCAACCCTCTCTGCTACCACTTCTGCCACCCAAGTCTCTTCAAATTATGTGACTTTCTGAAAAGGAGAGCCTCACATATCTATGAGTATTGATATTAGAGTGCGCTGAATTGCAGGAAGATCCTTCAGACAGAGGGAGAAGGCGAAGAAGACTTTGTCAAAGTTCCACAGTATCTCAGTTAGGAAAGTCTACTGGCGCTTGGAGTGAATTACAATGTACTGATAAGGATTTTTCATAATGAAGGGAGCTTTGCTGAAGTTTAACTGGTAGATACCAATTCTGTCTCAGGCATTCTAATTAAGTGCTCCAAATACAGTAAGAGGTCACAGAATTATGACCCAGATTAACTCAATATGTGTGGAGAGGAAATTTAACCTCCAAAAATGCTCTTTGAAAGTCTCCTGTTTCAACATTCTGCAGAAATCTATAACAGTACACTATCTAATCAATGCAAGAATGGTATAGAAGATTAGAACAGAAAATGCAGTAGATCTTACCAGCTTTCATTTATTTAATGTCAATATTTGATTATCTGCATTAGCAATCTAGGGAGTTAAATATGTGCTAAAGCCTATGCCAGTTAAACTGTACCTTATATTTGCAGATTATAGAAATTACATACATTTGCATTACTTGGGTAGAAGAACTTTTCCACAATTATATTTTTAAAAGTATGTAGATACAGGCCCTGGACAGATGGGCCCTTTAGCACATCCTGGCAACGTGCTAGGGTTGCCTTGGGGCACTGTTTCCAGATGCCCCACAACCCTAGGACATCACTAGGACGTCATTGGTACACAGCATCGTATACATGGCGCACGTAGCAATGACATCACTGCCGCTCATGCCACTGCTGACAGTTTGCAACGGCGCTAAAAGGAGATGCTTTTCAGCGCTTCTTTCTTTTTTGTATAGCTGTGCCGCACAATTTGGTTACTGTGGCGTGGCTACATGGAAAAGAGGGGCGGCTCCTGGCTGCCTCTTTCTGGCAGTCTGTACCCTGCCAGAGTTATGGATTACTGACCAGATATGTTTTTCTGTCTCTGTGTATTTCTGTTTGGTCAGTATATATGCATATATGCTATATGCTGTCTATTTATTTATTTTTATTTTATTTAAATTCTTCATTTCTTCTGGCATTGAATGTAAGATGAATGTTTGCCCTTCTATAGTTTTTTGTGGGTTTTTTTTGCGCTATGTGGCCATGTTCTAGAAGATTTTCTTCCTGACGTTTCGCCAGCATCTGTGGCTGGCATCTTCACAGATGCTGGCAAAATGCCAGGAAGAAAATCTTCTAGAACATGGCCACATAGCCCAAAAAAACCACAAAAAACTATGGATGCCTTTGACTTCACATTTGCCCTTCTGTTTGTTATGTTATACAGATCCACCTGCTTGAACCAGAGAATCACCAGCTTTGATATGTTATCTGAGTGGACCTATATGCATCCATAAATTAAATTAATGAGGATCATTCTCTTTTTCTTTTTTGATGATTTATTTTGGAAACAAAATCATGAAGTGGCTAAGAGATAATGGGACAGACCCAGAGTTTTTGTTATGTTAGTTCAAGTTAACTCCAACAAATGGCACTCCTATCAGAGGGTCTTCTTTTCATGATTTATTCAGAGTAAGTCTGTCATTACTCACCTCTTAGACTGACAGAGTATGACTTGCTCAAGGTCATTCAGGGGGTCTATGGCAGAACAGGCATTTGAACCTTAGTCTCTCAGAGTCCTAGTCCAATCCTCACCCACTACACTACATTGGAGATTTTCAGACCAGCGCTTATCATGGAGTAAACACTGGTAAAATGCCACTAAAACATTTGGGAAGCATGTGTGTCTGAAAGCCTGATCCACTTCCTAAATGTCAGGGAATCATCAGCTCCCCTCCAGCATCCCTGAATCATTTGGGGAGCAGCAATTTCCTATCAATGGAAACTGCGTACATAGGAAAGTGGACCCAAACCTAGTCATCCTTAAAATAGTCTACAGGACTTAAATTAGCAAAGGGTGAACTGCAACTGTGGCTGAGGCCAGAATGCTCTTGATGACATAGATTAAGAGAAAAAGGGGATTTCTCTAGCATATTTACTTCTTTGAAAATTGTACAAAGGGATATCTACTATTTCCTTGTACAACAGTTTCCCCCATCTGTTCAATGACTGCCAGTCAATACCAGGTTATATCTTGACCTCTCAACTGAAATGACCACTGGAGAGATGTAGGTAATGTGTTCCTTTATGCTATTACCTGGCTGGGAGCCATTGCCGTAGCAGACTTCTCTCCTGCATCAGGACTGATTCTTCCAATCTGTTTTTTATGCTAGATGAGAATTATAATACTGAGGGCACATTCTCCTCCTCTTCATCATATCACTATCCCCTCTCCTCTTTCATCATATCTGTTTACTTGTATATCATTTATCATATCTAACAATGAGTGCTTTCACACTACACTACACTGCACATTTAAAACACTGCTATAGTTTTCTATGGAATCATGGGATTTGCATTTTTGGGAGATGTATTTAGAATTCTCAGCCAGAGAGCCCTGACTGGATATTTGAGGCAACAACGCTCAGTAACTGGCCTTCCCTCTCACATATTTCTAAAAATAAATAATGAAGGATTCATATTACTATAATAAGACCTTTCTTTATATCTCTGAGACTGGGGTTGGTAAAGCTTCAAAAAGTTGTAGAAACCCTTGAAATCCACATGAGGTAAAGACAAATGAAAACATAGGAGCAACTGGGATGGAGAGTGAAATCATGGGTGGGATTTTCAATTTTCATTTTGATAAGACTGTTAACTTTAATGGTGATATTACATAAATATTTTATCCTTTTTAAATGTGAATCTAATTGAATTTGATTTTTAATTCACCAGTTTAAATTAATTAATCTCTTCTAATTATTTTGTTTCTGGATGTGCTACTCTAAGATGCATGCAACTTCATGCAACTGCAAACAGCTTTGCTCTTGATGTGATTTTAACTCTACGATGTTCTCTTCCCATCTGTGGGAGTTCAATTCTGGGGGCCCTTGCAGATGAGGAAAAGAGTGGTCACACTCTATTGTGTTTAATGATGGTGACAAGTTTGCAGGTGTGGCAATCTGTGATTGCTCGAATCCTCAGATAGCTACCCCACTGATACAGGAGGCCCAATGTACTCTTCTAAAAAGCTAAAAGCATATAAAATCTAGATTTTCTTTCTTGTATGGTTTAATCAGAAAGAAAATATATATATTTTTATTAATGGCCTTCAATGAAGTATAGTAGCATTCTGCCAGCTAATTGTCCAAAGAGACATTGCAGTTCACCTTGAGACTCTTTAGCATACTTGAGCAGCATGAAAAGAAAAATAGCTCATCCCTTTACAGCAATAATCTCTCACCTTAAGTGTCTAAACATTTGTTTTCTCATTGATGCTTAGAATGCTTAATTGAAAGTTGTTAATTTAGGCCCTTCTTCAAGAGCAATTAAATTGAAATATTTGCATGAAAAACTCCAGGACCAAAGTTCTGCAGTCTAAAGACTTAATTTGGTTAGTGTGTACACACACACACACATATTAATACATACGTGTGTGTGTGTGTGTGTGTGTGTGTGTGTGTGTGTACACGTACACCAATTGTGCAAAGAAGGTGGGGAAGGGATTAACTGTCTCTTTGGCCCATCGATCTTGTTCCTAGATCATAGGACTCCAAACTTTAAATTCTGTTTATTCTATAGGGCTTTCACACAAAAATTTATCTTCCAGACCTTTAGTTTGGTGTCCTTTCTTTGTCCATCTTCTCTTTTATGCTGAACCTTAACAGAGTATTACATATTGTATGCCTCACACAATACACTTGAGCTACATGGGCATCCACTTGAGTTGTCTAGGGGTCCACATTAATATAACAGGGCTAAAGCTGCAACAGGATCTGAACTCATTAGCTTGTAGATTGCAGAGTTGTTTATTTTATTTCTTGGCATTATTAGGGAACTGGCAAGTCCAGAGTTTCCTGGCTGGTGAGTCACAATCTGCAGATGGATCTCTGTTCCTGTGCCAGTGGGTTATAGGCATTATAAGTAGCCCACCATTTCTAAACCTTTAATTTGTATTTTCCCCATTTCTGTTCTCTGTGTGTTCTTCTTTCCACCTCCACAATAACTTTGGATATTGTTGCAGACTCTGTAAATAGTTCAACAAATTGCACGTGAACAGGCTGTTGTTGTTATGTGCCTTCAAGTCAACTCTGACCTATGGCAATCCTTTTCTTAGCAAGATATATTCAGAGGAGATTCACCATTTCCTTCCTCTAAGGCTGAGAGAGTGTGACTCACCACAGGTCTCCCAAAATTCTAGTTTTAATATACCATACTGGTATGATAAGTATTTTTCCCCTGGAATTCTTCAAGTGCTGGTAATAAAATACAAAAACTTTCAGTTAAAATGCATAAAATCTATAATGGTTGGAGTTCAGTGATCTAAAATGAATGTAACAGGCCTGTTACAGACTGCCAAAATAAAGCTGCTTGGGGTCTCTTGGGAGGTATGCTGTTTAAATGATGCCTGGGTCCTAAGAGTGCCGAGGTCACGCCAAAGCCACACTCCATTCCTAAGCACTGGAGTGCAGCTTTGGTGCAGCTTCTGGATTCTTAGGGTGCATGCATCATTTAAACAGCATACCTCCAAAGAGACCCCAAGCAGCTTTATTTTCGCAGTCTGTAACAGGCCACAGTGAATTGATGGGGCACCATACCAAGCATGTCTGAATTTGAAAGTTGATATATCCTTTGCCAACCCACAATGAATACTTTATCTCACCACTTATGGATTAGATAAACTGATGAAGAATGCTTGGTGTGGGTACTGAAGTGATAAGATGGAGACTCACAGGTAGTATTGATTGTAAGAAGTGCCACAAAATTGTATAGCACTGGGCTTGGTTAGGCTGATGGAAATTAATAATAAACAAATCCTTGGATAGGGATTTGAACCACACATTTAAATTTTTTTTGGAAAGACTACAAACAAACAACAAACCAATCAACCAAAAAGGCAGCAAACATGACCCCCACTTCAAAATTTGTGAGCAGGAAAAGATGAATTCTCAGGATACATATCTTTAGTAACCTTAAGATAACTTATAAGAGTGGATGGGGAATTTATGAGCTAATTAGAGATGGCAGTTCAGACACATTAAAGCAAGCTAAGCTCAGCAGAAGGAAGTTGTTTCTGATGAACAGCTTTCTCGAATTAGAATGTGTCAGCTTGAGAGGCAAACATAACATATAGGCCTGTTACAGACTGCCAAAATAAAGCTGCTTTGGGTCTCTTTGGAGGTATGCTATTTAAATGATGTATGGGTCCTAAGAGTCCGAAGGTCGCGCCAAAGCCACACTCCATTCCTAAGCACTGGAGTGCAGATTTGGTGCAGCTTCCAGATTCTTAGGGTGCATGCATCATTTAAATAGCATACCTCCAAAGAGACCCGAAGCAGCTTTATTTTGGCAGTCTGTAACAGGCCATAGTGGTATCTAGAGAAAGGAGAGACAAAGACAGGTTGAAAAGCTGAAGAATTCTTGAATCAAAGTTTCTTTTCTCTTAGTTCTTCTGCTGCATGCAAGATGAATGAAAGAGTACATGTGAAAGATTAGATCTTTCCTCAACCTCTTCAGTACAGGTTTAAGGGTTAAGCCAGGGAAAAATACCCGAGCAAAGTTTGAAAAAGCTTTGAATTACAATTTATAGAATCCTCCACCTTGCATAGCCACCTTGCATAGCCACCTTGGACCTTGCATAGCCACCTTGCATAGACACCTTGGACTCCACAGCAGGAAAGAAGCAGGAGTTTAAACAAAAAAAAATTGTTATCCTCTCTTTGAGTATGATACCTTCCATTTCACATTTCACAAATGAACAACATTTCACATATGAAAAATGGGTCAGATGTAGTCAAATAACATTAAAGTGTGGTCAAGATGGCAAAATTATTAATCAGGGAGAACACACATGCTAGGAGAATTGCACTAGTTTGCTTTTGTCCAAGCCTATTGGGAAGAGCAAAATTTCTCCCTCTTCTTTTCTCTCCTTACTACTGAGTTAAGTGAGTGCAAATTAGTTTTGTACTTCAAACTCAGTTTGCAGCAATTTAAAGTAAGCTGAAGACAAGGGGGAAAGTGGAAAGAGGAAAGAGAAACCTGAACAGTTTTAAAAGAGCTGAAAAAGTGGGATGGTAGAGGATCAATCAGACCTGTCCCTGCCAAATCAGGACAGTTGGAGGGCATGGAAGATTTGTCAGGAGGCATTGAAGAAAGGGTTGTATGTGAAAAACACAGTTTGCCTATGCTTCCTCAGCTGGACCTTTGACCTCAGGACTTGTCTGGTGGCATCCTGTTTGGATGATGCATGGCCCAAACTCTGTTTCTGGTGTGAACATACTCAGCACCAGAACCAGAGTATAAAACACTCAACATGATTTAGCAAAACAAAACCAAAGGCAACCTTACTATGGAGTTCAACGTGATGGTTGTTGTGTGACTTGTTCTCACTTCAGAAATGAGTGATCTGTGGTGGTAGAGGACATCCTGGGCAGATCAGCCAGACGCTCACACAAACAGCTGGCCTCGCGTGGGAACAGAAGGCCAAGTAATGATAGGAGGCTGAGCTCCAGAGCCAACATACTCTGAACTGCCCCCAGAGTATTGTAGCCAGTGTAGACAAGACTTCCTATATGATCAAGGCAGCTTATCTTACTTACCAATGAAGTAAGAGCCAACAGCCCATCTGCTCAGGATTTTTTGCACTGAATTTTCTTAGCTTCAATAAGGAAAATATACTGGGTTAGCTCTAGTCTTATTAACATGAATTACAACATGACTCCAAGACCAGTCAAGACACTTTGCTTACTGAGGTGAAGAACATTCAGTGTAATTCTCATCAAAAACAAGAGAGACTATTAACATAAATTAGAACACATACTTTCCTGAATGAAGGCAAAACCCATATCTGTCCTACTGCAAAGGCTGCATTTATTTTCTGAAGAGGCAATATTTGTTTAAAGTTTGCAAGGTGATTTTAATAACACCCACACAGTGTTTTTATTTTTTTATTTCATTTTTAGAAATGTTTTATTTTTATTTTTTAAAGGCATTCCTTTGAATGACCTTAGAAATTTTTAAACACACACTGTTCTAGTGCTAACAAATTATGTTCCCAAGTGGGGCATTTTAATGTAATGAGATGTAACAAGGCAAAATCACTAACACAAAATCTAATGTACTTGGTAATAAGTGCAGCTTGAATATATTAAGAAGGCTTCATTATGAAGGGAAAAATTGCAAGACAGGAGTGAACAGTGATACAATATTTTGCATTTTCTTGGAAAATCATCAAAAAGAGAGTTTATGCCAATATGGACTGGAAGCAGCATGGAGGGTAAAGCCTGTGCTTAATATTCTCTGTCAGCGCAACTGTCATTGGAAAATACAGTGTCCTTCATCCAATGTATATGAAAAATGTTTACCTTACATTTTCTGAAGCGAGCTGCTCTAAAACGAGGTCCTGCTAGTTTTGTTATGAGAGGCTTAACTAAAAGCAAATTGAATAAATATTGTTGGAGCTTCTGGCTACATAACAACTAGGTCACCCTCAGAGTGTTTTGGAAAATGGCATTTGCCAGAAAGGACTGGTAATGTGTGTGTGTGTGTGAGAGAGAGAGAGAGTGAGTGTATTAATTGTGGTTTGGCACATTGGCCTTATGTCATAATCTGGCAACAGTGGCAGTAGGACGTACCAACAGTTTTCAAAATGGGTGCATTCAGATTAGCTAGGGGGCTTCCACGATATTTACTGTTGAGTAGCTACAAATTGTTTACTTGCTTTTCACAAGGCATTTGTAGGTACATCCACACTACACAGTTTGATGCTACTTTAACTGCTGTGTCTCCATCCCATAGAAACCTGGAGATTTTAGTTTTGTTAGGTACTTTAAAATTCTCTGCCAGAGAGCTGTAATGCTGCAGTTTAGGGGGAAGTATTACAGCTCAAATTATAAATCCCAGGATTCTGTAGAAAGGAACCATGAAATTTAAATGGAATCAAAATGCTATAATCTTTGGATACATTCTGCATGGTTTCCAGATCTCAGGGCCTGGCAGCTTTTTTCTGGTCCTCTGGGTAAGGGGAGTCGGAATCTTAGAATAAGACTGCTCTTTGAAAGTTGTGTGTATATTTTCCTTAATTTTTGTGTTCTTAATTTGAATGTCATACTCTGTGCAACTATGGTTCACACTTAATGTATCATGCTTCAAGCCATTACCAGAGACTGCCTTTTGTAGCCCTGGTGGCACAGTGGTTAAATGCCTGTACTGCAGCCACTCACTCAAAACCATAAAGTTGCAAGTTCAGTACTAACCAGGGCTCAAGCTTGACTGAGGCTTGCATCCTACCCAGCTTGTTTGGGATAATTAGCTTACAGTTGTAAACCACATAGACACTACTAGTTCAGTATGAAGCAGTATATAAATGAAGCTGTTTGTTTTGTAGTATCACCATTACAATGTCCGCCTCCACAAGTGCTAATCATGGCTAATCCTGACTTGGAACCCTAACCCTCCATGATGTTATCATTAAACAGGACCAGCTGAAGAAATTTTCTTGCTTATAGTTAAGAACAGGATGCCAGTCTGCCTGTTCAGTGTAAAAAAAGCCAACTGGTTTGGGCATTGAATCTTTCTTCAGCATTGCTAATGGGACCATACCTTCCACCATATTGTAAGGCATCAGGCAAGTGAAAGGGGTGCATGACTATTGTATGACACATAATAATTTCCAGCAACAGCCCACTACTGCCTCTAAACATCTGCTACCATCAACAAACCATTCTCTAGGAATGTTTCCCCTGTTTCCTTCTGTAGAATCTCATCCCTTTGGAGTTCATCTGAGGTTTTAGACTGCATAGTGAAATGTTTATTCACTACATTCAGTACCAGAAGTAGTTGCTTTTTTCTGTTCAAGGGAAGGTCGGGAGTTCATCGTTCCTTCTTTGGATTAGTTAAACTATGTTCCTTTACACTAGCAAAGCACTTTGGCACTGCGTCATACTGCATGAATAGTAAACAGAGTGGCAAGCATTAGTCTTGCAAATATTCAGCTGTATCTGAAAACATGGATCTGTTTACTGTTGTTACTATTTCTTAAATAGGGAAAATCTCTGTCACATGCTTTCAGGTCAAATCAACATCTTATTTTTGACCTGATAGAACCACTGTTATTTTACAAAAATTAAAAATATGATTTTTTCCAGCTCAAGCATAATAAATGATCTTTTCAGCCAAGTTATTTGCATAAGGGTTATTAATGATATGCTATGTATTTGCCTAAATAAATAACTTTAAAGACCTTGCTCAGTGTTTTCATTTTTTAAAATAAAAACCCTGCAGAGAACCTTCCCCATGTTAGTAAAGCAGTACATCAATATGGAATTTAGTCCAAATTTTAAAGAAGCTATGTAAGATGTGTAAGGGATAGGTTTCAACACTGTGGAATAGTCCTTCAAAATTTGGACTAGAAACCAGAGTTGATTCACCACCCCAATGACATGGAGGCCACCAGCATCTATTGTGACTAGGCTGTCACACTGCCTAGATTCCTGGGGAATATCCACTCCTTTGGGGATTTTCTGAAGTGTTGGATTGGTCACCAGGAAGTAAGAAGCTGAACTGGAGAGGTCTCTCATCTGATCCAGTAAGTCTCTCATGTTCCCTTTCTGCACTGCACACATACATCATGGGACACTTGCCAGGCCATGAGCAAAGTTTATGTATATGACCCAATGCTCCTCCATACCTACATAGTGAAGGGGAGCATTAGTCATGATGAGCAGATTTTTCCTTGGAAACATAACAGTCATTCTTTATGTCATTCGTTAGTTCTTACTCAATTTCCAAGAATTCTTTCTTAGCACATATAGGTTTTGTCTTCCTTATCCAGAATCACAAACTCAAATATTCCAAAGCCCCAAACCTTTTTTCATAGGTGGCTGAGATGACACTTTTGCTTTCTGATGGTTCAGTGTATTCAAACTTTGTCTCATGCACAAAATTACTAAAAACATTGTATACAATTATCTTCCAGTTTTAACTTTAGGACACTATGGCCCGTTACAGATGGGCATAAAAGTACGGACTGGGTCCGTACTAGAGTTAGGAAGAGGCGGCGCGGTTGTGATGTCATCGTGCTGTGCGAGGGTGCCTAGAGTGCCCTTTCTGCAGCGTGAGAAGGAGCTCCTTCTGGGGTTTGTGTCACTGGGCACAGCCTTTACATGGCTGCGCCAGCAACGCAGAGGAGACCCCTTTCTCCTCCTCCCCGCCGCCATCGGGTGTCCTTGGGGCTTGAAGCCCCGAGGACACCCCTTTCCAGGCCGCGGGGAAGCGGCCTTTTGCAGCTTCCCTGCGGCTTGGAAAGCAGTGGATTGGGACCTCGGAGGCTGCCGTTGTGGCAGCTGAGGCCCCGATACAGCGGGGAAAGGGCCGCTTACAGGCTGCCCCAAAGGGGCAGTCTGTAATGCGCCACAATGCCTGGTATTGCCACTGTAGTCTCATGCCAAATCATATCCTCAGAATTGTTCTCCAGTTACTCCAGAGTTCATACACTCCTAGACACCTCCCAAATTCTTAATCTGGACATTATTAATTCTGAGAGACCAACTGACAACCAGTTGAATGTGTAATATCCCTTTACATTAGTGGGTAGACTGGTCTCATAGAATAAGAAAAACACAGCAAATAAGGTAACCCTTTGCAATGTTTTGGATACTTAGGAGAGAGCTATTGAACACGGAGACCCATAATTATTGATCCAGAGAATGTTAGTCACGGTTCAGTCCAATTGATCTGAACAGTAATTAGGCAGAAAAGAAGATCAGAAGATCGATAAACAACAGATGAGTCTTAAGATTTCTCTGGAGCAGAACTGCTGTCCAACTTGTTCTGTGTTGGTTACTAAAAAAAGGCAGATCTTACAATATGAAGTTAAACTGCTTTAAAAGCTGCTATATGTAGGAAACTATGTGAACTGTAGCTGCATCTTGGTGGAAGAAAATGCTAAGAATCTCTAATAGGTTCTTCACAAAAATACAGTGCAGATTATTCTTTAGGGAAGCCATGGCAACCAATATACAAAGGGATCTTATAGCACCTTTGAGACTAGCTGTACAAAAGAAGTTGTAGCACAAGCTTTTGTAGACTTGGTCTACTTCCCCAGATGCATGGAGTGAACTAGTGCAAAAAACTGCTGTATCCATAGTAACGTAATTCTCAGGAAATTCCCCTCTATTGACAGAAATATGTATGCCACTTAGAATCATAGAATCAAAGTTGGAAGAGACCACTAGGGCCATCCAGTCCACCCCCTGCATGCAGGAAATCAAATCAAAGCATCCCTGACAGATGGCCATCCAGCCTCTGTTTAAAGACCTCCAAGGAAGGAGACTCTATCACCTCCGAGGGAGTGCATTCCATTGTCGAACAGCCCTAACTGTCGGAAGTTCCTCCTAAGTTCAGTGGAATCTCTTTTCCTGCAGCTTGCATCCATTGTTCCGGTCCTGTTCTCTGGAGCAGCAGAAAACAAGCTTGCTCCTCTCAATATGACATCCCTTCAAATATTTAACAGGGCGATCATATCACCTCTTAACCTTCTTTTCCCAGGCTGAACATCCCCAGCTCCCTAAGTCGTTCCTCATAGGGCATGGTTTCCAACCTTTCACCATTTTTGTCGCCCTCCTTTGGACACGCTCCAGTTTCTCAATGTCCTTTCTGAATTGTGGCGCCCAGAACTGGACACAATATTCTAGGTGGGGCCTGACCAAAGCAGAATACAGTGGCACTATGACTTCTCTTGATCTAGACACTATACTTCTGTTGATGCAGCCTAAAATAGCATTGGCCTTTTTAGCTGCCGCATCACACTGTTCACTCATGTTCAACTTGTGGTCTACTTGGACTCCTAGATCCCTTTCACACGTAGTTTCATTGACCTGATATGGGTTCCACAAACCATGAATTCTTATAACTACTCTTAAAGGTGAGGTGAATGATGCTCCCATATTGCCATTTATAAACTAAGATACACCTTCAGTTCCAGCTGAAGCCTCTATAGGGATGTGAAGAGATTCATTATTATTTGTTGCCTGACACTTAGGAAACTAGTTAGGAAGAATAAAAGAGAGCCAAAGATTTTGAGCCAGTTTTCATTTGGTATTCACTTATCCCAAAGTGCATCAAGCAAATATTCTGTGCAGAAAGAAGCAATAAATAAAATAAAAAATAAATAAATCTGCATTTAAAATCATGGCTATTTTGCAAAATCATTTTTAGTCCAAAAAACCATTGTTTCAGGAATGTGATTTTTTTGTACACTTAATGTCTTTGACACAAAAGCCAGCAGTTTAGCACACACCATCTGTATTTTTGCAAACCTATTTCTATGAAAATGGTGGGTTTTGTGCTACAACTTTTTGCTTGCTATAACTTCTTTCATGCAACCCTCCCATATTTTGTGTGCCCCCACATATTTCTGCCCAGCATAATTTCATAACACTTCAGGAGGAATAAATACAAGGTAAAGATCATGCAGAAACATCCCTTTTCTCACAGAAAATTGCAAAAATTATTCATCCTTGTACGCAGGGATGAAATAGTCGGGGATGCTTTGATATGGATTTCCTGCATGGCAGGGGGTTGGACTGGATGGCCCTTGTGGTCTCTTCCAATTCTATGATTCTATGATTGCATGTATCTTATTTTTAGGCTCAGACAGAAAAATATCTTGAAGTAGCCTCGAGAGTGCTTATGGTCCTGTCTCACCCATGGGAATAGGTGTGTCCCCTGTTTCTTTTTCATTCCATGGCCATAACCTAGTTTGTAGAGTTTCCACATCAGACTAGTAGATGTTCTCCTAACCTTATTTCACACCCATGTTCAAAGTTTGGAGATAACAGACCATTTAAAGTGTATTCAGAGACATGGCAATGTTAATCTAGAATATGAGTATGCAAAGAGATGTTGCAGCACTTTTGAGACTAAAGGTGCAAAAGAAGTTATAGCATGCACTTTCATAGACTTAAGCCTACGAAAGTTCATACTACAACTTCTTTTGCACCATTCATCTCAAAGGTGCTGCAAGATCCATTTGCATATTTAAAGTCTAGAAAGGGTTTACATGGAATAGAAGTTCTGGTTTGTTTTGAATGCATTTAGAGTGCTGATTTACAGACTGGAAAGGATTTCCATGTCTGAATACTATTGTGCCGAAATGAACCAATAAGATTTACATATGGTTCTGTTTGCTTTGCTTTGACTTGGCCTTGGTTCCTATACCTGCCCACTGCTGGAATGAATCCCTAAAACTCTTCCCAAATTGAAATTTGACCCTTGGGCTGAAAAAAACAACACAAAACCCTACCACCCTGTCTCTTCTCCATAGATAGATAGATAGATAGATATAGATATATATCGGGGAGTGTATAGGAATTTTATATTCCTGATTTTGTTCTCTTCTTTCCCATCCGTTCTGACTTTTCATTATAAAATGATAAAGGACTGGTACATGTACATTGGTACATTGGGAGATTGCCTCTATTGTGGTCCAAGTATTGTGATGCAGTTACAGTGACTTATTTTAGTTCTTGGCAGAACAGTGGTAAAGAAAAAAGAAAGTGGCATTTGTGATATAAGTGATTAATAAGAGGAACAGGCTGCAAATTTGAGAGTGCCTTCTGTATGAATGACAGCAAAACTCCTTGGAGCACCTCTTGTCTCTCAGAATTGCTTATTTAATGGACATGCAAAAATCCTTATAAATGCTCAGTACATAAGTTACCGCTGCCTGGGGGAAACACTAACTTTTGCAACTTCTTTTTACAATCTGCATTAACCTTTTGTAATGAATACACATATCTAATAGTGCCCTGTAAATCTTTCACTTCAATATTTGCTTGTTAGTCCCATTCCTGAGAATGCCAAGTCCTGATTCCTTCCATCACATATGTAAAACAATGAATCTTCTTATTATATGTTGTGTGTAATGGTCCCGAGGGCCTAATCGAATTGCATCCCTTGCTGGAACAGATTCAAGGCCTTACAAAATGAAACAGAATAGCTGATGCTACAAAATGACAGTTGATTAGTTACACAGATGATGCACCTTTACATAGGTGAGAAAAAAGTGCAATGAAATCTCATATCATTTCAGTTAATGGAAGCTGACCTTCCCCCCAGACAAGTATATATTTGGTTTCCAAAATATACAGGACACACCCCATAGGTTTTTGAATTCAAGTTCCTTACTCTAGCAACTGACTTTATCATTCTTCTAGGGCGAGGCTGAAGGAATCTGCAGTTGGGTACAAATTTATATAGCTACCACCCATGTTCTGGAGGCTGCTCAAAAATGCAGAGGATAGCACATAAATTATCATTTGCTGTGAAATGAAACCCTAAGGAGAGGTGATACCACTGCTCCCCAAAATCTGCTTTTTGGTCGAAATGGTTTGTAGCATTCACCTGTGTCCCTTTAAAATGCTTTAGAGAGTGTGTGAGTGAGATAAGGCTTAACAAGGAGAGAAAGGAAAGGCCCAGTTTTTTAAAAAAAGATAATTTTTAAATTTAAGAAAATAATGTTTCAATTTTTTTTAAAAAAAATGCTTATAATTATTTTAGATTTTCTTTAAAACACCACATCTTACCAAATTTTCATTTCAACCACACGGCACACTGTGCATGTAAATACATTTCAGCTGTTCTTATGATATCATTTTAGGCTGTGCACAAAATATAATTAAAATTCAATTACAAATAAATTGCAATTAAAGTAATAATTAACAGAAGCACCAAACACTAAAACAGTCATAAAAAGATAAGGTACTTTTGCAGGAATGATAAGGCATTCTGTTGAGAAGAAAAGGACAATTATCAAGAGGGGGAAAAAATCAATGCAGTAGTAAATGTATATATATCCCAATGGTTTAGAGGCATGATAGATTAGTGGAACTATATATTCAGGTTTACTTAACCCCCAAACATCAGGGCTTACAAATAATCAAAAGGGATAGATTTAAATGAGTTTTCTATGTCTTGTCTTGGCAGAACTGTTATATGTGATGCTCAAAATATATAAATATTAGACTTTGATGTATAAGACAGGAAAGCTGCCTTTGACAAAATTTGCACAAATTGTTAAGAAAGCATAATGTAAAGATAGGATGGTGACGTGGACCCTGACTCAAAATGTTAAACCTTATTCTGAAGCACCAACTGGAAGTTGCACTCCCCTTTGCTGCTAACAAGGAAACTGTTGCATTGATCAAGAGCAATCAGGGCTTAACTGACTTGTTTACCTCCACAGAAAGGAGACTTGCTGAACTGGCTCAGACTGGCTCACGCTCCGCAGTTCAGTAAATATCTCTAATGATTGGCTTTGTCCTGTTTATGCAGCCCATTGTCTCTACTTGCTTAGACCACTTAAGTGGATGACAGAATTGGGAGCATACTTATCAAATTTGCAGATGACACCAAATTAGGGGTAATAGTTAATACCCCAGAGGACAGGATCAAGATTCAAAATGACCTGAATAGACTAGAAAGCTGGGCCAAAGCTAACAAAATGAAATTCAACACAGAGAAATGTAAGGTATTGCACTTAGGGCGGAAAAATAAAATGCACAGATATAGGATGGGTGACACCTGGCTGAATGAAACTACGTGTGAAAGGGATCTAGGAGTCCAAGTAGACTACAAGTTGAACATGAGTGAACAGTGTGATGCGGCAGCTAAAAAGGCCAATGCTATTTTAGGCTGCATCAATAGAAGTATAGTGTCTACATCAAGAGAAGTCATAGTGCCACTGTATTCTGCTCTGGTCAGGCCCCACCTAGAATATTGTGTCCAGTTCTGGGCACCACAATTCAGAAAGGACATTGAGAAACTGGAGCGTGTCCAAAGGAGGGCGACAAAGATGGTGAAGGGTCTGAAAACCATGCCCTATGAGGAACGACTTAGGGAGCTGGGGATGTTTAGCCTGGAGAAAAGAAGGTTAAGAGGCGATATGATAGCCCTGTTTAAATATTTGAAAGGATGTCATGTTGAAGAGGGAGCAAGCTTGTTTTCCGCTGCTCCAGAAAACAGAACCCGGAACAATGGATGCAAGCTACAGGAAAAGAGCTTCCACCTGAACATTAGGAGGAACTTCCTGACAGTAAGGGCTGTTCGACAGTGGAATGCACTCCCTCGGAGGGTGATAGAGTCTCCTTCCTTGGAGGTCTTTAAACAGAGGCTGGATGGCCATCTGTCAGGGATGCTTTGATTTGGATTTCCTGCATGGCAGGGGGTTGGACTGGATGGCCCTAGTGGTCTCTTCCAACTCTACAATTCTATGATTCTATGATTCTATGAAGTGTCATTATTAGAATCTGAAGTACACATTTACCTCTGCCCTTATATAAGCTCATATTGAGGTCATGGTTCTCTCACCCAGAGGTGTTCCTTCTCTGTTAGAAGACCAGCCTCCAAGTTAGAAAGATTTTTAAAATATAGACACACAAAGAGAACCTCTTCCTTTAATTATTTATTTATGGGATTTGCAGTTCTCCTTTCTCCCAACATGAGATTAAAGGCAGCTCTCTCTTTGACCTGATCTCCTTTCTTACATCTGCTGCTCTCTATTAGACCTGCTTCTCTAATCCAGTCTGCAGTCATCTCCTTCATTGCAGAGTGTGAGAAAATCCATGTGTGAGTTTTAGCCTGTAGTACCTTCAAACTAATCCAAGCCCTCTTAGATTGGTTAGGAGAACTTTTTTTTATAGCTTCCATGCCATCTTTTCCCTCTGAAAAAAAGCTTGAGGGGTTGGAAATGGGGAATTGTTTTTGATAATTGTTGATTTGAATGTAATAATCAGTGTTAGGCTTTTGTCATTATTGAATTGCTACAACATTACTGTTATTGTTGTTATTATGTTTCTTGCTATGTATTGTCATGTTATATTTCTATATTTCTTTATTGTCTTACATTTATTTATTATCTTATGTGTATTGTTATTGTTTATTGCTATTGCTTTGTATTTCCCTACTGTTGTAAGCCGCCCGGATTCCTAGTGATTGGGCGGGGTATAAATAAATTATATTCTATTCTTTTCTGCTGCTATCTTTTTCTGTCTTTTTAAATAAAGAAAAAAAAAAGGTTTTGCTGCAAAATCAACTTGTCCTTCTACCTAATTTTTACTTGCAATCACTGTGGTTAATTGCCCATTTTTAAAACATACACAAATGTCAGGTGGATTTATGACTGTGTAGTGTGATGTAGTGGTTTGAGCATTGGACGAGGACTCCAGCAGACCAGCATTTGAATCCCTGTTCAGTCCCAAAAACAACATCATCAACAACAATGTTACTAACAGGCTTCTGGACAAAGTAACTTTGTTTCCACATATGTTAATTTGTTCCCATTGCACCCAAAAAGTAATGTATTATAGCTAATTACATTATTCTGATCCCATTACTTCCAGGTTATTTTATTCTTGTTATGGTCATTGCTTAACATTTCATAGCAAAGCTGTGTGAAAGGTTTATAATAATATGACCAGACTAAACTGACTTTTCACTGGACCTACAGGGTCTTCAGAAGTTCTCAGAGATGAATGAGATCAACCCAGAGTCCAGTTTTGCAAAAGCCTTGAATTTGCGATTTGGACATTTGTAACCATATCCTGCTTTCATTACTGTAATACTATTTGGAATTCAGCTTTTTAAAAAAGCACCATTATTTTTAGAATCTAGTTGCACATTTCTTAGTAATTTTTAAAAATGTTCTTAATACTGCCAGTCTATTGTAAATAGACAAAAGGCTTTCTTTTTTTGATTAGAATAGTTATCCAAGCAGAAAGACAGTTAAAAAAAAATAACAGACTGGTTAAGTATTTCTTGAAATGTTTGGAATCTAGATCTGAACCAAACCATGTTCTTTGCTGTTGTGACAGGGCTGGTTGACTTGCAATTACAAAGCTTTCCATAGTAGACCTGCTGAGATCATGCATGGTTGGACATCATAAAGAATTTATACTGAGGTATTAGGAGTGATTTGAGATTCCCATTAAAAGGAATAGCCTTAATCATCCACAATAACATTGCATTAATTATTGATAGATCTAATCAGTAGTCTGAAATTGCTCACATGAAATATTAATCAGTAGTGCAGATGAATTCTTAGATTTGTGATGAGCATGCAGGTCCTATCACCAGGTAAAGTTGGGCTTTCATTATTTACAGTAGCAATATTCTGAGAAAATGAATGGTAATGTGGCCAGAATTATAGTCAGTCAATGGGTAGACTAACCTACCACATAAACCCCTGAAAACTGGGTACAGGAAAGCAGCAGCTGAAACTAGTGGCTTTGTGACAGCTGCCTTCAAGAGATGGTTTCTCTTCTTACATCAATTTGCATGATTATAATCCATTAGCCACAAGTGCACATGGGCGGGTGTGTGTGTGTGAGGTGAGAATATAAAAATACATATAATCATCAGCTAGTCCCACACCTGACCGGAAAACACTCATGCATGATAATGGTCAATCTTTCTTCAGCTCAGGATTGGCTAAGAAATAAGACATCACTCCATTTACCTTGTTTTTAGTGTGCTACTGGTATTAAGTTACAAGAATAAGAATGGAAAGATTCTCCTTCTTTTCTGTTTATCACCTGGTGTGTTGTACATTGAGCACAAAGCAGCTCATGGGAAATATAGTTTTTCTGATAATTATTTGTACCTGAAGTACTAAATAGCTGCACGCAGATGTTGTGACGGAGAAGGACACCACCTATTCCTTTTTCCTACATTGCTGCTAGAATACTAGTAGTCACCACATACGTGGGCTAAAAAGAAAATCATTTAGACATGGCATTATGTGTGTGATGTAGGAAATTCTCTGGCTTGGGTCAAAATCCAATTGGAAGGACTTAAAAACTCATGTAGTTTTAAAGTTTTAAAAATAACACAGAAATGAAAATTATTCAGATTTTCTGAAGATGCCAGTCACAGATGCTGGTGAAACATCAGGAATAAACTCTTATAGAATATGGCCACATAGCCCGAAAAACCCACAAAAAACTAAAAAAATGAAAGTTTGACCATATGTACAAAAGCCGAGCATAAGGCCACTTTGATGAGATTGAAACTGAGCAGCAACAAGAATGTGAGTTTCACTGTAAACACTGAATCAAGAAAAGGGAAGCAACATTAATGCTGGTAGAAAGGGAATAGTAGAAAGAGAATTCAGTTGCCCACTGAAAATGCTGAATATATGAAAAAAGCAATCACATGAGAGTGGTAAAGAACATTTCTGCACACATTGGATGCTGTTTGGCACAGATCTTACTTGTCTAATTAGAATATGGTAGCCATGTGATGTCAGAAGCTGAGCTATACTATTATGCATGGCAACTGGTCTTGATACACTACTAAGGGCAGACTTGTCAGTAGGCACATGGAGTAGGTTTACTGATGCTATCAAAGAGCAACAAATGGTTTGTGATAATGATTGTGATTTTACTGCTGGAGATGGAGAGTGATGGCTAAAGGATTTCTCTTTCCCCTTTTCCTAAATAACATTGCTGGCTTTGGATACTACAAACCTTACAATCAGCAGTAGGTGCCTTTTGTAACTTGACCTCAGACATCAAATGTATTGGACCAGTTCTGTTAACCTCCTGCATTTCATAGTTTTGTTTGGAGGGTAAAGTCAAATAACTGTTAATATGAGGTAGGAAAATGGGACCTGAATTTTGTAACTATTGCTTTTTAAAATTAAAATAAATAAATAAAAATCATAACCCCCTCTTTACCATTCATTCTCAGATATATATTTTTAAAAGCTCTGAATCCTTTAGCACAAAGCAGAAATACTTATCAAGTCCAAAAGCAGCTGTCACCTGCCGGGTAGGTATAGTGTTTTTGTCCCTGGTTGCTAAGAGACACTGATCATCTAAATGAGACAGTCTTTGGATAGAACTGACAAATGGCCACCCTAATGATACATTTCCATTTTGCAAACCATCTTTCAGAAAACCTTCACTGCTGTTAGTTTTGCAAAGCCAGGGCAAAAATGAAGAGCTCCACCCAGGAAAATGATCAATTGTGCAAGAACCATTGAAATGAATGGAAAATCTTGCAAGACCACAGGAGTGCTCAAGAAGGATTCCTTTATGCTTTCTCTCCCTTGGCTGTGGCTGCATCTACATGACAGAATTAACGAAATTTGATACAACTTTAATTGCCAGGGCTCAGTTCTGTGGAATTTAGGGATTTGTAGGCGGGGTACAGACCGCCGCTTTGCGGCGCTCTGCCGCTGCCGCCAGTAGGTCCGCGGGGGAGCCGGAGCCTTCAGACGGCCCGACTCCCGCGCGGACCGAAAAAAGAAGCTCCAAAATGGAGCTTCTTTTCAAGTCGCGTTTGCGACGTAGCGAGGCGCCAGGGGCGCGCTCGCTACATCACAAGCGGCGCGACACGTCTGGACGCTGTGCGTCCAGTACGCAAAGATGGCGCCGGCCATGTAGAAAGGCCGGCGCCATCTTGTACGGACAGAGTCCGTACTAGGCACAGGGGCGTCTATAAGAGACGCCCCTTTTTTAAAATGGGACGTCCTCCGGACGTCCCAAAGGGCTGTTTAGAAAGCCCCGTAGTTTTGTCAGATATTTAGGCTTTTCTATCAGAGTGCTCTGGTGCCACAACAAACTACAAATCTTAGGATTCCATAGAGCCATGCCAATCAATGAAGTGTCAAGCTGCATTAATTCTGCAGTGTGACAGCAGCCTGTGCCAGTGAAAATGCCCAAGCTGGAGGTAACCAGTCTTGTAGAAGGCATGACATTTTTGCCTCACTCAGAAGAGTTGTTTGCAGAATCTGCCAATGAGTGAGGAGGGAATGATGCTGCAGTATATAGGCTGACTTGGCCTGCTCCTGGTAACCAGGTAACTAGGAAAAATGTTTGTAGGGAGTTGTCTCTGTGAATACAGCTTTATCTGTCCAGTTTACGCCCTGAAGACCTTGATATATATGGAGGTAAGAGGATGAGGCTCTTCAGCACAGGCTGTATTCCAAGCCCCATGTAATGCTCGCAGAGCAAGAAGCCCCATTACAAGGATGTAGCCAGGATTTTGGGAAGGGGGGTGTCCAGACTAAGTGCCACTATTATAATGGGGCTTGGGTGTGGTGGTGTGGCAGCACACACCATTCATCATATCTAATGGAAAGGGGGGTTGGGACCCCATGACCCCCCCCCGGCTATGTCCCTGCCCACTAGCATGGTTATTACTCAAGCAGGGCCACATTATTCCCAATCTTGATTTACATATTTCAGGAGAGACTGGTGGCTGCATTATTAGTGGGGTAGTGAATCAACTCTGGTTTTTAATCCAGACTTTATAGGAGCTATCCAAAGGGAACACCTTGGATAGCTCCTTTAAAATTTATGCTAAATCCTAAATCACTGCTCCACTGCCATTGGAGACAATAGTTTCTATATTACTATTTGCACCTAGGAAACTGATGGATGTTGCTCAGTCTTATTGCAACTCATACTAAGGAAAAATGTCCCCACCAGCTTCAGCATTTAATTCCAAGGTACTGAAATTATTTTTCATCTTGGATTTTTTTTTAACTGTGTTGGAGAAACTGAGAGGCTAAACAGACTGCCCCTTTGGAGCAGCATTCTGCTGCTCCTTTACTCATCAGATCAGGGCTGTGGCAAAAAAAAAAAAGAAAAAAAAAGAAAAAAAAAGAATGGCAACATGTTGCTCTTTTTGGAGTTGGGAAAAGGGTGCCTTTCCATCACTTCTTTGGCTGTGTGTCATCAGGACGCCATGCTGAAGGAATACCATGATGCCACCCATCATGCGCTCAGGTGGGCAGTGTGACAGCAGTTTCAGGGTGAAGTCTGGGCATGCGACATGCAGCCACCACACCCCCACTCTGCCCCGAAGCCAGCATTAAACAGCAGTCTGTTCAACCCCTCAGTTAGTGAGATATAGCTCATGCCTAACAGTGATCAGAACTTCATAGTGATTCCCATGTTAATCTGTGTATTGTTCTGTTGTTGATGGCCAGGACTCAGGATAGGAGGATATACAAAAGAGGATTAGTGTCTGCTAATTGGTGATCATTGTCTGCTGGGAAAGCCTCTGACCCTGAGTGGTTTCTCATTTGCATTTGCTGAGTGCACAGATGCTGGCGAAATGTCAGGAACATGCTCATATAGCCTGAAAAACCTACAAAAAACTATGGATGCCGGCCATGAAAGGCTTCGACTTCATATTCAGATCAATTACTTTATCTTCTCTGCATCTCACTTAAACTTTATTCTTTGAAATCCATGCTATTTCCTCTGCTTTGGAGATGAATTTTTAAAATAAAGGTCCTCTTAATAAAGTTTCTGTTGATTTTCAGCATGTCTAATTGTCAAATCTGAGAATATCCAGAATCGGATGGCTGATTCTGAAACTAAAACTCAGTAAAAGATTGGGGGCATTTATGGGTATGGCTGGGCAAACTTCTTCTCTAGTTTGGTCTGGGGCTCTCTAATGTTTCAGAATGGGTCCCAAATTGGTTTGGACTAATTGAGATCTGATTATATATATATATATATATATATATATATATTGCAAATGCCAACTACTTTTTAGTTAGGAACGCCCTATGTGTCCTGCAGCTACACAGCTGTTTATTGATCAACCATATATTGCCTCTTTGTTCCTTTACTGATCACCTGACTGGCTGCTTAATTAATTCATTAATAATTGCTATCAGCCTCATTCCATAACTGAATTAATTTTCTGCTTGCTTAATTTATGCATCCCTTTAATGATTTGTCTGCATATTGGATTAATTGCTTGGCCTTTCTCCTCCCCTCTCCAACTCTACTATCCTGGATTAATTCTTTTTCTCCCCCCACCCTCAAAACCAAAACAAAAACCCTTAGCTTACTTTTAGCAACATAATCTCTGTAATCCATTTTTAAATAATTCCATTGATACTCCAATTACATAACTCAAATCACTTATACTGTTAAGCATAATCTAAACAGAAGCCAGTAGCCTATATCTTGAGACACCAGTGGCAGTTAATTATTATACTTAATTCCTCCCACTGCTATCTCCTCATGGAAAATAAAATCAAAGGTTTATTTCCTTCAGACTCCCAGTCTTTTTTGATTAACCTTTGAAGAGCCAATGAGGTTAGATCCATATGCAAGTGTTATGGTTGAAGGAGACTTTTCTTTCCCCATTTTCTGTAGTAGCTCCTGAAAATGCTACCTAGAGCATGGGGATGATCCCTTAATGGCATGTCTTAACTGAGCCATACAATTCCACAAATGGAAGGCAGGTTTTAGATCCAAACCAACGCATAGTCAGCAAGGTCATAACATAGTGGCATAACTATCTTTCTCGACATTCTTTACACTGGAGATGTTTTAAAAAGTGTAATCACTTCACTGTTTAGATTACATCTAGGTCAATGGGGTGTGGGTTGCAAGCAATTAGTTGCTTGATTTATTGATTTTACATTTAAAGTGTACAGAATAACTATCTAATTTGTCCCTTGCCCAGACATCTTGCCATTCAGTATCTAAATAGCTTGCTGTTTTGCTTATTGTGATAAGAGTTTAGTCTTATCCTAATTTATTTTCTTTAGATGCATTTTCTCTGTACTTCCTTCTCATGATCTTTTCTACATTCTTATACCCTCCATGTTATTCCCCCCCCCTTCCTTCATGTCCATGTAACCCAGTCCACATTGGCTGCTGCTTTTTTAAAAACTTAATACATTAAAAAAATTAATTCAACAATTTTATAGGGTGTCGTGGGGGCATGGTGGATGTCTCTGTCTCTTCTCTATCCTTTGGGATAATGCCTGGATTCCAAGGCTGGTCCATAATATTTTACTGCCTGATGCAGAGCAGCAATGGCAGCTGCTGTCCTCAAGTTGAATTACAAAAGACTGGCCAATCTATGTTGCTTTCTGTTGCAACCTCACCACAATTTCTGCCCCCATCCATTCAATACACAATAATATCTAACTAGATAAAACAGTGTGTTGCAACTTCACACAAAATAAGTCATTTTCCGACTATAACCCTGCTTTTGCATTTTCTTTCTTGACTTCCCTCAATAGTCATTGCAAGTCTTCAATATTTTCTCCAAGTAATGTGTCATCTTCATATTTTAAATTATTGATGTTTCTTCCTCCAGGTTTTCCTGCCTGTTGCCTCTGAGTCTAAGAAGATTAGTGCACTACACACATAATGCTGCTATGCCACTTTTACTACTCAGGCTGCCTCCTGTTGCATCATGGGATTTGCAGTTTAGGGAGGGGCATTTAGAATTCTCAGCCAAAGAGCTCTTAGGCAGTGTTGCCAATTTCTGGGGAATTCCCCAGTTTCCGGGTAATAAAAAGCCTTTACAGGTAATTTCCAGGTATAAAAATGTATGGGGAATTTCCAGGGAATTAAACCTTCCTGTTGAGTAATTAAAAGCCTTTCCGTTTATGGGGAATTATTTCACTTCCCACCTCCCCCAAACTGGCTGAAAATGCCTTTCCTGCCCCCCAAAATGTCTGACCTGGAAGTCCCTGCTCCCTTTTGCTTTCCCATAGTGCTTTGCAGCCCCTTGACCCGCATGTCCCACCCCGACCCAGATTCCTCTGTGAATTTGGGGACATTTCGGGGATTTTCAGGGAGATTTCCTTTGAGAGTGATTGGCAACACTGCTTTTAGTCCTCACTGAACTACAAACCTCAGAATGCAACAGGAGGCATCCAGAGCAGTTAAAGTGGAATATCGGTGCTATAAGAGTGTAGTGTGGCAATATAGTAACACGGTTTTAAAGATCTCTACATTTAAAAAGGAATAATTTGTCATACAAAAATGACAGTAATATTTAAAAAACCACGTGGACAGACATTGTGATTTCACATCCAAGGCCTCAAGCACATGGAAGGAATTAGAAAAGAAGGGAGGTAGAAAGTTAAAGCTTTGTTGTTGTTATTTGCCATGAAGTCAACTTTGACTTAGGACAACCCTATGAACGAGAGCCCTCCAAGATAATCAATATCCAAGGATATCAGTTGCCCTCCTCATATCTTGCAAATTCAGGTTTACATTCAGACTCACCTTTTTGTGCTGAGTGGAACTGGGAAGATTTGGTCCCTCCCTCCCCGAATCCCTCTGGAAGCAAGTGCCCACTACCTCAATTAGGGTATTTTAACCCTGAATGCCCTTGTAGCTCCTGTGGAGAAACCGGTTTAAAATGAAGGTACCTTTGCTGTCAATCAAATTAGTTCTGCTTTCAACATAGGTGATGTGTCATGCAGTCATTGGGCAATTAAAAAAAAAAAAAAACAGGTGGGAATGTGCACATATTCTGTCAATTTTAAAAAACTCCAGGTGTGTGTGTGTGTGTATTTGGGTTTTCTTGGCAAGATTGGTTCCGAGAAGATTTGTCATTGTTTTTTCCCTGAGGATGAGAGAGTGTGACTTCCCCAAAGTCATGGATCTCCATAGCCTTCCAGCCTCCTGCCTCCCCTTTGCTTCCAGCCCAATGCTACCTCTGAAGCCCTTGCCTCCTCCCCCATGCATCCTCTTCTAATAATAATAATAATAATAATAATAATAATAATAATAATAATAATTCCTCACCTTGGAATGCCATCTCTGCATCCTTTGCTTTCCCTCATTGCCACCCCAGAATACACATATGTAGCAAAAGCATTCTGTATCAGTTTTCCAAATTGAAAGAGAAACATTTGTAACATTCGCATATAAAAATTAATTTAGAAAAAAAGCCTTTTGAAAAGTGTGTTCTGGGAGCAAGGAAATGAAAGGGAAAATAGCACAAGCAGACACACATTCTCTCTCTATATCTATCTACCTGTAGCAAAAAGCATGCACATAATCTGTCAAAAATTTAAAAAAAAAATAAAAAGAGAGAGAAAGCTGCCTGCATTCCCTGCCCTCTCTCTGACCTGCCCTGAATTGACCCTTTCTCCGGCTCCTTCCTCCTCCACCTCCTGTTCCCCCATTACCCAGATTCTGCCCTTGGCAGCCCTGGCTCCATCCATCACCCCAATTGCTCTCATCACCCACCTATTGTCTGGCTTCTGCCTTTTCTTCCTCCACCTCCTCCTTCCGATGCTGCCGTCCATGGCCCCCTTCTTTCCCCCGGCTCCTTTTTTCTCCTCCTCCTCCTCCTCCTCCTCCTTTTAATGCTAACCTCCATGGCCCCCTTCTTTCCCCTGGCTTCCTCCTCCTCCTCCTTTACCCCTGATGAAGGGGAGGCATGTTCCTCCCTCTGACCTAAATCCCACCCCTGAACTTGATCTGGTCATGATCGGACACAAGTTCATATTCGCCCAACCTGTTTTTTTTAAAAAAGATACAGCTTTTACCCCACTTCCAAAAGACCCACGCTAAGGGGCATTTGCCCCAGAATGGGTGTGCAAAACTCAAATTCGCTTGTGGAAGATTTGGGGCGAATATGAACTTCATGTGCATAATTCAGTTCCTGATCCGGGGTAAAAGGTAGTCTGAATGACCCCTTAGTGTCTTCCAACTGGCAATTTATCTTCTCTCACTCTCTCTTGTGGCATTTTGTTTTGTCTCATCATAAGGTTCTGAAGGTAAAAGACTTCTCTTGCATAGTACTAGCTCCTTTAGAGTTAGCTATTCATGCATTATTTTAAACTTGTTTCAAAATTCAACTGCAGAGGTCAGATTAATACCCTTGAAGTGTGTAACACACCACATGTATCATAGGCCCACAGAGAAATACATCCAGAGTGGAAGAGAGGGAGAGCAAGAAAGATTTTGTGTTAAAAGTAAGACTGTACAAGCCCTACTGACTGTAATCTTAGATATATATCTTAGCTCACAAGGGCAGGAGGGAGTTCTGTGATAGAGCTGAACTACAATACAGAAAGACTTCTTTTTCTTCTTCTTTTTAAAAATACAATGCATCATAACCTTTCAGAACCTAGCCATGTCAAAAGTAAGAGCAGAGGACAAATACATTAGCTATTAGTTCATTTTCTCCCATAGAGAAGAAAAGATCACTGCTCTGTCTTTCTCCCTCTTTCTTTCACTCCCCCGCCCCTTCTTATACATGGAGCTCTAAATATACGTGAAACTTAAATCACAAGCTGTATAAGTTGAGCTGATACTATTTACATAGGTGAAGGTTAATCACAGGACCAACAGAGCTTTGCTCTAATGGAAGAAAGGTTGAAAATATCCTGCATGTCATGTGGGAGAGGAGCTGAAAAAATGCTTCTGTATGGCTGAAGCTCCCTGAAAATCCTTGTGGAGTGGAAGAAAGGGGAATGTTTGATGATATAGGTTCCAAGGGGTATAGTAGCTATATGGGAAGATGTGGGCTTTGCCTTATGAATAAGAATTCTGCTCCCACCTGATATTTTCATTCCATCCCCAAATTTCTAGCATTGTAAATAGTGAAGCACTGAAAATCATTTATACATAGAACTCTTATGTCTACTGTATTCACAATCCCTTGGCAACTTAGCCAACCCTTTTTCTTTCAATGCCTATACTGTAGTTGTAAATGTTCAATTGGAATTTTAAGTTTCTATCATGACAGAAATCTAACGACAGAATGAAAATTGAAGGATCAGAATTGTAGAGTTGGGAGATGCTTTGGCTAAAAAACTGCCTTTGTTGAAAAATCTGTTTCTATAGCATCCCTAACCAATGATAGTAGCAGAAATGATTTCTGGAGGTGGAGCATAAAGGGCACAGTGCATTTCAGTGCATCCCACTTTGGTGACAAACTGTAGCTTTAGTTTTTAAAAAAATAAAAGGCAAAAAATAAATTGAGGTAGAGACTGTGAGAAGGGGATTGGAGGATACATGCAGACCACAAGCTACATTTTCCTCATCACTGACCTACCTAGGTCATAATATAATTAATGCAGTTGTATGTGTCAAAAGTGTCTTTCCTTGTGGGGATGGCAGGAGTTCAGAAATGGAGGGATAGTCAGTAGTTCTTATTTGCCTGATGAAGAAGCCAGTGCATCTTTGAAAGCTTGCAACATGCATATCATACATTTTAGCTGTCTGAATAAAGGTGTCACTGGCCCCATACAGACTGCCAAAATAAAGCTGCTTTGGGTCACTTTGGAGGTATGCTGTTTAAATGATGCATACATCCTAAGAGTCTGGGAGCTGCACCAAAGCTGCGGTCCAGCTTAGATTATGGATGTTATTGTACTTTGCTATATGGCCAACACAGCTACCCCTGGATATGTTTCCTCTCAGTCATCCTTGTCTCTAATGAGTTGCCATTCAGACATGCTTCTACCTTGTCATGTGGAGGTTATCAGTCCCTTTCTTAGGCAGAGACACTAAATTTCTCAAGAAGCCCTTGTACTGTTAGAATGTTGCTCAGTTTTCTTTTCTGTGCTTAATGCTGCACAGTTTTCAGGGATGGCTGCACAGGTTTTAGGGCAAGCAGCATGTTTTTCTATGAATTCCTCTCCACAAAGAGGGGAAATAATGCCACTTTCCTATGAAAAAGGAAAGGAAACTCATCATGGCAGGGGGGATTCCCAAGTGTCCTGAAGCTATATGATGAAAAACTGGTTTACTGTTCTCTGCACCCATCAAGATTTGTTAAATTGAAATTTACCATCACTAGGCAAAAAAGAATCACTGTTTCAACTATTACTGTTTCAACTTGTTACTGCAAAAAAAGTAACTATCCCTAAAAGCATCTAGTCAGAAAAAAATGGGCTACTTCCTAGCCCTGTAAGTCAGTACAGAATCCCACAGTCATCAAGTGATAAAGATTGATGTGCATTAATTGGCCCCAGATCTAATGGAGTCGAGTGTAAAGAAATTAATGGATAGACTTGCAGATATGAAGTGTACCAGAAAGGGAAAAAAATGAAAAAAAGAAGAAGAAAGATCAGTTATTTTACACATTATCTTCCACTTCTTATATTGTGATTTCCTTGCCTTGATTCATCACTCCCAAACACTTGCACTCGAATGTGATTCTTTTCTTCCTTCCAAGACCCTTTTGAACATGAATGAGTGTAAATATCAGTTTGTTTTTCATTTTTTAATGAGCCAAGGAAAGAAAGAGCGATTCTGCTCTGAGGTTGTAAGGTGGCTTTCTATGGGTATGCGTAGGCTCTCAAAGCTAAATGAGGTATTATGCTCTCATTCAAGGGCAGAGAAGTAGTAATGCAGCCACCAACACATAATGGGAAAAACGGGCACTATGAAAGGAAATTGTTTGATTAGCTAACTGTAACCTGTAAAAAGCAGAAGCATAAACTTGGATGCTGGGAGACTTTTAAGTTTCGGCATATTCCATCTCAGAAAAGCAGAGCTCCTAATTCACTCAGGGAAAACAGTATGGTGAGACTGCAACTTTTCAACCTGGATATTGTTGGATCTCCTCCCCCCCACCTCTTCTTCTAGAAGATTTTACTCCTGAAATTGATTAGCAAGTTGGCCAAACTTTGCCCACAGTCTAAACATATACCTTTCAGAACTAATCTGTTATGTTAGGACTTTCCATATTTGGTATTCCCTTCACTGATGTGTGAGGCAGAGCTTGGAATAGTTATTTTAAAAGCTTTTTTGGGGTATACTACTTGGGGGATTCTAGGAGGTGTATTAAAAAAAGATAGCTGGGTGACACAGGTAGAATCCTAGATCTCTTCCACACTACACAGTTATGGGATTTTAATAAAACTTCATTTGTCATCTCTGTCTCCTATTGAATCTTGACATTTGTAATTTTGTGAGGTATTCAGAATTCTCTAGTACACTCTTTTGAAATTACAACACTAGAGCTCCCTAGCAGAGCATTCTAAATATGTGCCAAGAGTACCTCACATGATTCCATGTGACAGAACCACAGCTGTTAAGGTGCTAGAGTTGTGTTTTGTGAAAGAGACCCAGTGAAGTTGCTTTTCCTTTAGGTTAATGTCAGGATACTGTAGCTACATTCCTGTATGATTCAGTGTAGTACAGTAGTACCACATGTGAACTTATACCAGGCTGAGCCTTATATCTTTGATGGAGTCACTGGGAAGTCTGAGATTTCCTGACCGTCAATCTCAGTTTGGGCAGACTGTGAGGGAGAGGCTGCCAGGAAAGAGTAGATGTAAAATGGAGGTGTGAGGGACTGGGAAGTCAGTTGAGCTGAGATGAATTCAGTCAAATGGAGTTCTGTTCAGGGGAGTCCAGTGCAGTTGAGTTGAGTGCGGTGGAGAGTGTCAGTTGAGGTGGAGTTGAAGAGAGTTGAAAGAAGGTGAAGGGAATTCAGCTGAGAGAAGGATATTGAATGGGAGAGAAAGTGTATTAGAGATTGTAAAGAGGAAACTGAAATGTCTGCAACTGTAATATTTATGTAACCATACTACCTTGGAACTATTCTACCTAAGTTACATTCTTGCTAAATGCTAAAGTCAGTGTTTATTTGTTACAATAGAACCTGAGTGAATCCTCAACCATATAGGCACATAAAAACATGCTACTGGTGATATTAAACATATAAGAGGAAGACACTTGGGATCCTAGCCCTTATACATTTAGGGAAGGCAGGGTGCTGGGCAGGAGTCATTGATGAGGGGCCTTCTAATAGTGAACAGGTAAAAGGTAACCTCAAGGCATAGATAGGAGGTCTCACATTATAATACCATACCTCCAGACTTTGCATACAGCCTCAGATCCCCCTCCCCAAACTACATAGCAATTTTGTGCCTTGTGGGGAATGGCAAGATAAGACAAGCATCTGACAGACACAACAAAATGGGGTCCTCTGCAGGTCTCACAGCTGATGTAAACATTTTGTGGCTGGCAACAGGAACATAGCCAGATGGTTCTCTGATTCTGCTGCTCCCCTGGTTCACAGAATGGTCTTGCTGGGTCGAGACTTCTGACATTATAAAGCAAATGTGGGAGAGGGGTCTTTGAGCACTGCAGAGGCAAGAGAGGAATAGCAACTTCTGCAGTACTACCCAAAAGGTCATACACAGACATAAAGGAAACTACTTATGCCCCTTGTAGAATGTTGGCCAATGTGTCACTGCACATCATGACTCCTATTTGCCCACCTCCATCTTGGAGTAGCTGCAAAATGCCACCCATTCCCTAAACTTAAAAAAAACACAGGGTTATATTAGTCTATATTGCCACTAGAGTGTGTGTGTGTGTGTGTGTTTTAAGGAATCCAGTGTATTGTTAATTTTCTTGTATTGTTATGTTAAATATTCACTTTTTAAAAGTTTCATTGTGTAGAAAAGCACAATCAACATTTTAATATTTTTAAATGTGACATTTTATCCAATGTCACTTCAGGTACTACGAATAATATATGGAATAATACGATGCAATGCTTTTCTGCAGGAGAGCAATTAAATGGTTGCTGCTGAGTTTTATGGCACAAGTATACCATCCCACGAACCATTTGAGAAGCTCAGAAGTACAAGTAATCACAACATTATGTAAAAATTATTCTCCATCGTGTATAAATGAGCAGGACATTCCACTAGGTCAATGATGACACTTTGCCGAACAGGAATGTTAACCTGATGTATTGAGTAAATCTGCCATGATACAGCATTCTAAGATAATACAGAAGGAGATGGATGACTTTGTATGGGGTATTTTATAGATAATACTCTCTTTGTCTAAGCAATTACATCTGAGAGCAACTTGGTTATTTCAAATCCACACTCAGAACATAGTCCTTGCTGTAATGTGATTATAAATCTAGTGGACATGAGAAGTGTGCCTCTTTCAGAGAATGTGTAGATTTCATTAGCTATGCTTTCCCTTAATACTGTGGCACCTCAAATGAAGTAGATCTTTTTCCTAATGAGAAAGTCACTTGAAATTAATTTCTTTATTAATTCAAAATGGAAATACTTCCTCCCCCAGATGCAAATGTCTTTGGAATTTGACCAGTAGATTTCCCCAGGTCACAATTATATATATATATATATATATATATATATATATATATATAATATATATATCAATATAATCTCCTGCCCTTCAGCCTAAGGCTCTCAGAGGGCTTACAATTATTTTTAATCAGACAGTTCCCTGCCCTCAGGCTTACAATCTAAAAGACATGAAACAAAAGGAGAAGGGAATGGTGGAGGGAAAGGGGATGAGGTCCAGTGGTTCTTCTCTCCCTCTGAGGCCTGGACCAAGGCAGATGGATTGGAGGGAGGGCTCTTCCTTCTTCCAGGCTAGCCCTGATGGAGCTGGACCTGCCTGGTCAACTCCCTCACAGGCCAGCGGATGGCAGTTATGGAGAACGGAGTCTCCTTCCTTCAGGCTAGTCCTGATGGAGCTATTAGGCCTCCAGTGCTTTTTAAAATATCTATATCATGTTGCTGGAGTTTTGGAGATTGGTCCCATCATCATTTTGATAATATCCAGCTCTATCCAATGAGATCAACTCAGTAGTAAGTATGTGCAAGATTACAACCCATAGTTCTTATATCCTGAAATACGGTGCTTTTGGTTGGCTGTCAGAAGAGCACAAAGCTAAGCATTCTTTAAGCAAAAGAAACACTAGCATATTAGAATTTGGCCAACATTCATGGTGTTTCATTTGTATTGATTCTACTCCATCTGCATTCTGGAGCTGACACACTGATCATTGTGGGAGATATCAAAGAGCTATCCACTCACCCCCCCCCCCCCCACTCCACACTTGTTTCAAAGGCTCTGAGAGGCATACATAAAGAGAAACCCAAGGAACATTTTCCCCTGATTATCCCAAAGCTTTGTGTTGGACAAGCCAGTCATATTAAATGGGAAATGTTAGTTATGGCTATCTTAAATCCCATTGATTTCAAAAGGTTGGATCTACCACACCAGGATCTTTTATTTAGCCTGCATCTGCCCTTCCATGTTCCATGTTATACCTATGGCTGGTGCTAAGGATGGAGTTGTTACCAAACCCTTGAGAAGCATATAGATAATAGAGTTCAGATCATGTTATCTAGGACTTTGAGGTCCTTGTGTCTCATGGAAACTTTACTGTCAACATTTTATTACATGCTATGCATTTTTTTTTAAAAAAAAATTACCACTGTAGAGCACACAAGGTCCATATCTGTGGTCCAGAGAATCCCCCAGGATGTTTTGATCACTACAGAGAGAGACAGAAAGGGGAGAGAGCTTTCATTTTCTAAAGCTGGGGTGGGATTTGACTTATTGGGTTCAAAATCAAAACCATTTGCAGAGTTTCCACCACCCCTTCCTTTTCCCCAGCCATGTGCAATACAAAATAGATGGTGACTTTTGAGTCATTCGAGCAATTTGGCTAAACATATCCCTTGACCTGTAGCTATGGCGTTTTATAGTTCATGCTTCTGACTTTTAATTAGACTCCAGCTCCTGCTGAACCTAACCTCTGACAATAGCCTCTGGCCCAGGGAAGAAACTGATAATTAGTGGAGGTATGCAAGGCAAACTATTGATTAACATCGGTATAGAAAGTGTGCAGCATTTGATAAACTCTCAGTATATGGGAATGATTGCCAGGTGGGCAGGTTTGCAGAACCCAGGGAATTCATGGAGAGCTGCAGCTTTTCATGTTCTCAATTAGGCTTTCTGTTTGAGTACCATTTGTTCTGTTAATGATAGGTGTTTGGGCACAAAAGAGTTGTCTGTGTTCTAAATCAGTGCATTTGTTCAAATTTGTCTAAGTGGTTTAGGTATTCTGAGCCACTCACAATAGGACATTGTTTTCATTGCTCGGGACATTTTTTACTGCAATGTTAACCGGCTATATCGAAAACTCCACATTCTGTGTATTATAATCCCTGAGCCAGGGTTTCAGTTTGATTTAGGTCCTTTTCGACCTAAAATAAAAATTTTGACTGTAAAATAAAAATCTTCCTCCTAACTCTCCTGGGGTAGGGGAAAGACTTAGTACAAAATGTCCCTCTTATTTCAAATCTGCAGCATTTCAAAAAAGAAAACAAATACACTTACATAATATCAATTGAAAGTATTGTGCATGACCATCAGGTTGTTTTTGTGTTGGTATCTACCTGGCTACTCATATTGGGAATGCATCTCCACCACTTGATTCTGCTCAACTTAATAATTCACTGCTCACTTTGTGAACTAGAGATGTGTGAGAAAATTGCTTTAGTGAGTTGTTGTTGTTGTGTGTTTTTAAACAGATTTACCCAACATCAGACCAAACACACAAAGAGGCACAACTTGCATTCCAAATTCCTGTACTGTTCTGGATGGCAGTATATTTCAAAGTGGTGGATGAAGATTATATTAACGATATCACACATACACATGCCTTGTTGTTGGATGAATCAGAAAAGGCTTACTCCAATAAATTTGCTTTTAACATGTATCAAAACTAAGAATAAAGCCCATGAAGTCTGAATGGATGAGCATTCTAGACTGAGCCATGCTCTAAATGACAGGTGAGCAGACATTGGAAGCTTGTGGCACTAGCAGGAGAGACTGCAGAAGATCTTAAAGACCAAATTGATCTATAAAAACTTGTAAACTGCCTCCACTGAAATGTTGGTTGGTATATGAAATTATGTGGAAGTTCTGTCCGTGACAGTTAATTCCACCTGTAAGTTCAAAGACAGTATGGCTGACAGCCACAAGAGAAAGGGTCTTCTGTAGGAATTCTGTCCTACAGAATTCTCTTCCAGGACATATACAGCAAACTTTATTGGCTGATACTTGTAAAAGGAACAGAATGTTGCCTGTGTGAATTCTTTTATATTGTTGTGGTGGTATGCCTTCAAGTCATTTAAAATGTATGGCGAACCTAAGCAAACCTATTAAAAGGTAAACCTCTCGGCAAGATTTATTCAGAGGGGGGTTGTCTGAAGTTAAGAGTACATGACTTGCCTAAAGTAATCCAATGAGTTTCTGTGGCTGAACAGGGATTCATACTTTAGCCCCCAGAGTTGCAGTCTAACCCCCAAATCACTACACCATGCTGGCTCTCCAGAACCGTGATGACCATATCATAGGGTTTCTTGGCAAAATTTATTCAGAAGAGATTTGCCATTGCCTTTTTATAGTTGGAGGGAGAGTGACCAAAGTCACTCACTGGTTTCCATGGCTGAGGAAGGAATTGAACCTTGCTTTCCTAGAATTCCAGTCCAACAATCAAACCACTTAACTAGTGCTTCTTTTATAGCTCTGCCATTAAAAGGGATAAAATCTTCAGAACATGACAGTAACTAGTAGCTTGCAATTAATTAGAATCATAGAATCATAGAATCATAGAGTTGGAAGAGACCGCAAGGGCCATCCAGTCCAACCCCCTGCCATGCAGGAAATCCAAATCAAAGCATCCCCAACAGATGGCCATCTAGCCTCTGCTTAAAGTCCTCCAAGGAAGGAGACTCCACTACACTCCAGGGGAGTTTGTTCCACTATCGAACAGCCCTTACTGTCAGGAAGGTCTTCCTAATGTTGAGGTGGAATCTCTTTTCCTGTAGCTTGCATCCATTGTTCCGGGTCCTGTTCTCTGGAGCAGCAGAAAACAAGCTTGCTCCCTCCTCAATGTGACATCCTTTCAAATATTTAAACAAGGCTATCATATCACCTCTTAACCTTCTCTTCTCCAGGCTAAACATCCCCAGCTCCCTGAGTCGTTCCTCATAGGGCAAGGTTTCCAGACCTTTCACCATTTTAGTCGCCCTCCTCTGGACACGCTCCAGTTTCTCAATGTCCTTTTTGAATTGTGGTGCCCAGAACTGGACACAATATTCCAGGTGGGGCCTGACCAAAGCAGAATACAGTGGCACTATTACTTCTCTTGATCTAGACACTATACTTTTATTGATGCAGCCTAGAATTGCATTGGCCTTTTTAGCTGCCGCATCACACTGTTCACTCATGTTCAACTTATGGTCTACTTGGACTCCTAGATCTCTTTCACATGTACTTTCATTCAGCAATGTGTCTCCCATCCTATATCTGTGCATTTCATTTTTCTGCCCTAAGTGCAGTACCTTACATTTCTCTGTGTTGAATTTCATTTTGTTAGCTTTGGCCCAGCTTTCTAGTCTAGTCAGATCATTTTGAATGTTGGTCCTGTCCTCTGGAGTATTAACTATTCCTCCTAATTTGGTGTCATCTGCAAATTTGATAAGTGTGCTCCCAATTCTGTCATCCAGGTCATTGATAAAGATGTTGAATAACACTGGGCCCAGGACAGAGCCCTGTGGGACCCCACTGGTCACTTCCCTCCAGGAGGAAAAAGAGCCATTGTTGAGCACCCTTTGGGTTCGGCCGGTCAACCAATTACAGATCCATTTAACAGTTCCTTTGTCTAGCCCACATTTTACAAGCTTGTTTGCAAGAATATCATGGGAAACCTTGTCAAAGGCCTTACTGAAATCAAGATATACTATATCCACAGCATTCCCTTCATCTACCAAGCTGGTAATTTTATCAAAGAAAGAGATCAGATTTGTCTGGCATAACTTGTTTCTCTGAAACCCATGTTGACTTTTTGTGATTATGGCATTGCTTTCTAGATGTTCACAGACTCTCTGTTTAATGATCTGCTCCAGAATCTTTCCTAGTACTGATGTCAGACTAACTGGACGATAATTGTTGGGATCCTCTTTTTTCCCCTTTTTGAAGATGGGGACAACGTTTGCCCTCCGCCAGTCTGCTGGGACTTCTCCTGTTCTCCAGGAGTTCTCAAAGATTATTGCCAATGGCTCCGATATTACATTTGCCAGTTCTTTTAATACTCTTGGATGTAGTTCATCTGGTCCTGGAGACTTATATTCATTTAGATTAACAAGGTATTCCTCTACTATCTCTTTACTTATTCTGAGCTGAAATTCCCCTGTTCTGTCCTCTGTTCCATTATCTTCAGGTTGAGCACCCTTTGCCTTTTCTGAGAAGACTGAGGCAAAGAAGGTGTTGAGTAATTCTGCCTTTTCTCTGTCTTCTGTTAGCATTTTGCCATCTTCTCCACGCAGTGGCCCTATCGTTTCCTTCTTCTTCCTTTTGCTGCGGACATATCCAAAAAAGCCCTTTTTGTTGTTCTTAACCTCTCTAGCAAGCCTGAGTTCATTCTGCGCTTTAGCTTTTCTGACTTTACCCCTACACATGCCTGCTATTTCTTTGAATTCCTTTTTTGTGATTTCCCCCTTTTTCCATTTCTTATACATGTTCTGTTTCAAACTTAGCTCGGTTGAAAGTTCCTTAGTCATCCATCCTGGTTTCTTGAGACACCTCCCATTTTTCTTTCTCACTGAAACTGTTTGAAATTGTGCCTTCAGTATCTCTCTTTTGAGAAACTCCCATCCGGTCTGAACTCCCTTCTCTTTTAGTATTTCTGACCATGGGATCACCCTCAATATTTCTCTAAGTTTACTGAAATCCGCTCTCCTAAAGTCTAGAATGCGTGTTTGACTATGCCTGGCTTCTCCTCTCCATTGTATAATAAACTCCAGGAGAACATGGTCACTTCCACCTAAGGATCCCACCACTTGCACCCCATTAACCAAGTCATCCTTGTTGGTTAGGATCAGATCCAAAATAGCTGACCCCCTTGTTGCCTCTTCCACCTTTTGGACCATGAAATAGTCTTCCAGGCAAGTGAGGAATTTGCTAGACCTTGAGGATCTGGCTGAGTTTGACTTCCAACAAATATCAGGGTAGTTGAAGTCGCCCATCACTACTACATCTCTCTTTTCTGACTGTGTGGTCATCTGTTCTAGAAAGGCATCATCCAATTCCTCCGTCTGACTTGGGGGTCTGTAGTAGACTCCCACCATAACATCCTTGTTGTTTCCCTCCCCTTTGATTCTTATCCAGATGCTCTCCACCTGGCTGCCAGTATTGATGTCTTCGATCTCTTCACTGGTGTAAATATCTCTGACGTATAGTGCTATTCCTCCTCCTTTCCTGTTTGGCCTATTTCTCTTAATAAGGTTATACCCCTCTATTTCCACATTCCAATCATGAGACTCATCTCACCAGGTTTCAGTGATGCCTATTATATCATATTTGCTTTGCTGTACTAGGAGTTCAAGTTCATCTTGCTTATTTCTCATGCTCTGTGCATTAGTGTAGAGGCATCGCAGACCATGGGTCCCATTTACTTTTTGCTTGTGCAAGTTTATTTGCCTCCCACTGTTGGATCCTTGCACTTTTTTTTCTTGTTTCCTCTATGTCTGTTTGACTATTTTCTCCATCCCTTTCGCCTTCCATAATATTGTCTCCCTTCCCCACGGAACTCAGTTTAAAGCCCTCCTGATCAAGTTTTTCAGACTGTTGGCAAAAACATTTCTTCCAACTGGTGTGAGATGCAACCTGTCCATTGCAAGAAGTCCCTCCTCATGGAACCGCAGCCCATGATCAAAGAATCCAAATTGTTCTTGGCGGCACCATCTGCGAAGCCAGTTGTTCACATCTGCTATTTTCCTCTCCCTTCCTGGACCGTGCCCTTCAACTGGCAGAAGAGACGAGATGACAACCTGTACATCCATTCCTTTCAGCTTCCTACCAAGCGCCTCGTAATCCCTTTTGATGTTCTGCAGGCTGTTGGTTCCCACGTGGACCAAGAGGAAGGGGTATTGGTCAGTAGGCTTGACCAGTCTTGTCAGCCTCTCTGTCACATCACGGATCTTTGCCCCTGGGAGACAACACACCTCTCGAGACATCTTGTCAGGCCTACAAATCACTGCTTCTGTACCCCTCAGCAAGGAGTTCCCCACTATGACCACGCGCCTCCTACGAGATTTAGCAGCAGCTGTTCCCTTGGGTGGGATGCTCAGGCTTGCCTGCTCTGTCCCTGAAGTCTGTCCATGCTGCTCTTCTTCATCCTCCTTGATAAGGGAAAGAGCTTTGAATCGATTCTCTAGCTGCAAGCTCCCCGAACAATCCCTTCTTGGCCTACTTCTCTGTGTGACATTCCTTCAGCTATGTTCCTCCTGTATATGTGAAGTGACTTCCTCGGCTCTAGCATCTTCCTTTGCATGGTATTCATCCAGGATTGTTAGTTCTGTTCTGTCCAGGAAATCCTCCTGCTCCCTAATATGCTGAAGTGTAGCTACTCTGGACTCCAACTGCTGCACTTTCTCCTCCAAGAGGGCTACCAACTTGCACTTGGTGCATGTGAAGTTCTCCACTTCTTTAGGCAAGAAGACAAACATCCCACAAGTGTTGCAGGTGACTGCCGTGGTTCCGTCAGTGTCCACACTGAAAAGTCTTAGGAAATTACTGGAACAGGACTGTGGGCTTCCTCCTGAAAAAAAGAATCCTCCAGAAAACACCAACGCTAAGCCCCTGATGCTTCAACAATTTGTGGCAGTGAGCTCGATCAATTCTGCCTTTGCTGTAGATTTCCTTGGATTAAAAAAAATGAAATAAAAATTGAAATAAAATTTCGGCGCGCGGCTCTGGGAGAAGAAATAAAGAGCTAGTCTGCTAGCTCTGCCCCTAGTGACTCACAGGTGTGACTCACTGAAGATGTGACTACAAGCACACTCTTCCTAGAGTTTAAAAAACAATTAAACAGTCACCACTTAAAATGGCTGCCCAGCTACCTCTCTCCTCCTCTTCTCTGTAGCAGGAACTGCTCTGCAGAGGCTCTGGGAGAAGAAATAAAGAGCTAGTCTGCTAGCTCCATCCCTAGTGACTCACAGGTGTGACTCACTGAAGATGTGACTACAAGCACACTCTTCCTAGAGTTTAAAAAACAATTAAACAGTCACCACTTAAAATGGCTGCCCAGCTACCTCTCTCCTCCTCTTCTCTGTAGCAG
>NC_056525.1:227027753-227164837 GCF_019175285.1 Sceloporus undulatus
AAACTGCTCTGCAGAAGCTCTGGGAGAAGAAATAAAGAGCTAGTCTGCTAGCTCCGTCCCTAGTGACTCACAGGTGTGACTCACTGAAGATGTGACTACAAGCACACTCTTCCTAGAGTTTAAAAAACAATTAAACAGTCACCACTTAAAATGGCTGCCCAGCTACCTCTCTCCTCCTCTTCTCTGTAGCAGGAACTGCTCTGCAGAGGCTCTGGGAGAAGAAATAATGCTCTGGGAGAAGAAATAATTATTTTCCTGTTATTTTTCTGTTACAAAATTATTCACTATATTTCATTGTGATCATAAGAAGTGATAACTTCATTCCTTTTGTAACTGTAAATTCAAAAGTTCATTTTACAGTGGCCTTGCTAATAGCATATGCCTGAAATACTGGTTTGTGCACTGTTTGGTACTGCTGCCCTATACGCTGTTGTGGATGTTGGAGTAACAGTATAGATGGAAAGAGATTGTTTTGAATTTCAAAGTGAGGACTTTCTGCCACAATCTTTTATCGCAGCTGAGACAAGCTGTCTCAACACAGCAAGACAGCCTGTTGAGCGCTAGCCAGATCCCACAAGAATTCTCTCCTCCAGCACAAGAGTGAGACAAAGAGGTCTTTTCTCTGTCGTTTTATCCACTTTTTGTGCAAAGTGCAGCAGCAAAGAACTAACTTTTTTTCCTAAGTGTACTCACACACAAACACAGAGAACAAATACAAAAGGACATGCTGATTTTTGACAGATAAAACAACCCCATTATAAGCTTCCATTTTAAAAGTCCATGCAAACAATTTTATACTTGGGCCAAAAAAAAACCCATGAAAGTTGGTCTCAGGAATGCTGAAATTCAATTGGAAACAAACAACAACAAAATTCAAGAAAAAAAAAAAAAAAAAAAAAAAGTAAAAAAAGGTTTATCATTACATGCGGACAAACCAAGCCAGAATTTGTCTCCCTAGTCTTGTGCCAGCAGTTTATAACACTGGGAATTTACCATATTTAAATAGTTACATTTGAGGTATTTTTGAGAAATGAGAAAAAAAAAAAGAATTACATTTTTTAAAAACAATACCAGCAGCCCATAAAAACTTCATAACTAACCACACTTTGAGCCTTGGATCTATAAGTTATTATTATTTAAAATTATTTTTCAGACACTGAATATTTTTAAAGTGAATATGAAAACTCTAGGATGGAACCTGGCCAATCCCTGAAGGTCTAGTCTCCCCACATGTCCTCTGGCTGTAGACATGAATTGGAGGTTTGCTCAGTAATAGTACAGTATTACACTATAGCTGTTGGGTTTTAGTAAATGGCCATAACCTTTTATGCCCTTTGAAAATGTAATGCCATTTCCCACTGATATGCAAAGCTTTCTTCTCTGTTAATAGATATGATTTTTTTAATTTTAATTTTTGAAAAATGTACATTTCCCTTCTAAGATAGTGAACTCTGTGCAATGAATAAACTAGGGCTTTCCCATTTGCAAGGACACTTAATCTCAGCTGCTGGGCACCTCAAGGTAGACATATTTTCCCCACATTCATGATAATCATATGCAAGGGGCTTGATCTGTCTCCTATTCAAGTCTGTGGCAAATGTCAGCCAGATTCTTTGGAAGGAGGATTAGATACAATAGCGACGAAGGGTATAATCTATTCCCCCCTCCCCTTGGGGTCAATGGTGCCATTGATTTTTGACATTTCTGAGAATAACCTTTTAATATAGCCTCATGGAGTAAAATAATTATCAGCAGTTTGACCAGAAGGTCAAAAAGATATAGCTCATGCTTTTCAAAAGCTGTAATGGAACAAAAAGTTAGCAAGTTCTTGTTACAGCCTCAAAAATATCTACATTCTGTATCACCCTTGACATGTGCAGTTTGAAGGGGGAAACACAGGTAAAATGGAGATATGGAAATGTGTCTCAGGCCTGGCCCCAAGGCAGCATGATGCTTCTGTACCCACTCTCACTGGTAAGGACAGGTGTGGATATGTGCAAAGGTAAGCTTGTGGGCATAGACTTCTATGCAGCTAGGCTTTCACATTTAGACACCCACACCTAATGGATACATGTTGGGGTCAGGATCAATAGAGTGAGACTTTTTGAGGGATGGAGTATTCAACAGGATGTAAGAGTAAGGAAATGGTGAGTCTCCAGATGCTGCTTGTACTTCAGCTCACATCATTCATGACCACTGGTCATCCTGGGTAGGGTTGATGGAAAGGGCAGCGACATAGAAATAGAACAAATGTTTGGTATATGTACTGGAATTCCAAGGGTTAATTTACTGGCTAGGGGATATGGGGTTGGAAATGATGTCTACCTACCTAAGGCACTGAAAAGCTGCTGTCAACCAGAATGGGCAATATTAGATGCAACTGACCAATTGTCTCACTCCACATCGGCCCGCTAGGTGTGTTGACTATCTGCCATCCTAAGGACTAAGCCATTGGCCTGTGAGCTTATTGGCAGAAAAAAAAATGATACAAATTAAGTGGCAATAAGGGGTGATGTTCAGAAACATCCATGCAATGAATTTAGACATCAGTATTTGTTTGTAGGAAGAAATTTCTCATAGCTACTTGTATCTAGAATCATAGAGTTGGAAGAGACCACCCCCTGCCATGCAGGAAATCTAAATCAAAGCATCCCCGACAGATGGCCATCCAGTCTCTGTTTAAAAACCTCTAAGGAAGGAGATTCTACTACATTCTGAAGGAGTTTGTTCCACTGTCGAACAGCCCTTACTGTCTTCTCTCGATAGAGTACCTTGTCTCAACTGCATTGCCAAATCGTCAGTGGTTGTTATTATGTTCCTTCCAGATGATGCTAAGGACATAAATCTCAATTTTCCCAAGTCCCAATTGATGTCAAGAACAAAATCCAAGAAAAACAACTGTTTTTCTTTCCCACAGCTTCCATACACTTTGGGTTTTGTTTTTTGCTTTTTGCCTGCAGGGATGGTAAACTGTATAGCTTTTCCACGAAATCTTTGCAACTGTCCCAGAAAATGGTGTTGTTTTCCAGAAACCACACAGCTTCTGCTGAGGACTGCATGGTTGGCATAGTTTTTAGTATTAAAAGGTAATTGTACAACATTCCAATTGTGAAGTATGCAAAAAAGACTTTTCTTAGAAAGCCACATGCATTTATATGCAAGACAGTTGGATTTTTTTATATGAAAAAGAGCTAAATTGTGGAGGTGGAATGTTGTGCAACAAAAATTTTGTGCAAATTCAGCAATGTTTCACAAAAGATAGGCATGTGGTATTGTTGTGCAACACTGCTTTTTTATGTAGAAAAAAATGCTATACCACAAAAATGTTGCAAAGAAAACAGTAATGTTGCATAACAAAAACTAACCCCCACTTTTTTTTTCTTTTTTTCTTTTTTTTTTGCAATGTTGTCAAATTTTGTGTAACATTTTGTTTCACAACACTGCTGGGCTTTACACAGAAAACAGCAATGTTGCACAACAAAAATGCTGTACAAAATCCAGCAATGCTGTTTAACAAAACCATGTGTGGTTGTAGTTTCAGTTGGGCTGAGTTTCATAACTTTTAGGTCATATAATTTTTAAGCCAGCAAAGACTGTAGTCACAATGTTGAAGCAGAGTTTTCTGTGTACACTAAAAAGACTACATGTGCAGTTTTTACTACAAAGTGGATCACTTTCTCAAACTTTTATGCAGTTCACTAAAAGTATATGGTGTTTATTGTGTCAGAGGGGAAAATGTTCCTGCATTTGCAATTTTCAATGTGCCATTGTTGTTCCCATGTAAGTTTCTTGAGGTGTTAGGAGCCTCAAATTTGATCCCAGTTGGGAATTTCTGTTCCATTCCTAACTTGTGGCAACCCTAACATAGTCTTTTTCCCCCTTTTTTCTTTGCTTTTTGCAAGCTTTATTCAGACGAGGCTTCCCATTGCCTTACACTTTAGACTGAGAGGATGTGACTTGCCGAAAACAACCATAAAGTTTTCATAGTTGGATGAGGATTTGAACCCTGATCTCAAGTCTCAATCCAACACCCAAACCACTGTGCTGTATTTGTCATGAGTCCAGAACTCAAAAGACCAGTTTATTAATGCAGAACAGTGCTTTGAATCACAGTCAATAAAAACAGGAGGTCTTATCAAATATAAAAAGCATAAGTTACATATTTTGGGGAAAATTTACCTTGGGACAATATTTGCTGCAAGAATATGTTGAACAAGTAAGTTAATACAGTTTGGAGTCCTATGCATGCTATCAGAGAGTAAATCTCAATGAATTCACTATTGCTAAGTAGAATAGGTAAAAGCGGGCTTACTTTTAAGTAAACATGCATTTTATTAAGCTACCCATTAGCTTGATAAGCATGATCAAGCCAATGTTTAATATTTTGAGGTGAAGATCTTATATTTTCTTTGTATAGTGTAAATATCTGCTGATGGAATTATGCAATGCTAGAATTATGCAGTGTTGAGTATTACCATGGCATAGCACAATGCATGAGCAATGTTGCATGCACATCACTTCATTACACAATGCATAGAGACAGTATAGAATGTGCAGTGAGCACTGACACACTATTCTAGGTGCATTATTATGGAACTGCAATGGTTCCACTTGCAAAACTCCACTCTTATCACTATCAGCTGGATACATCTGTTCTGCATTGTCTAAAAAATTGCTTGGTGCATCTTATGCATGCATATATTACCAACAGAGATCCATCCACCCACCCATCATCTCATGCATCTAAATATATCTAGCTAGGAAGATGTTGATTTATGTCCAAAATATTAAGCATTCAACCTGATCCAGTGCATGTTTGTTTGTAATTTAACCTCTTTTGAGTTCTTTGGGATTTTATCCCAAGTAATTAGGTCACTTACATTTGGCATGCTCATTCAGATAATGTCAAAAATAGTAGCTGAGTTAAGCATCTGCTTAAGTCTTTCTCACTGAAACCACAGGGGTTTCAAAGTACTTAACATAATCTGTACAGGTATACAGTGTGAAGACAATGATTTCAAATGGCAAGGGGAAAAAACCCAACAACCCTGTCTCCTTCTGCAATAACCCAGTGAGGGGGAGAAAATCAGTAAATAGGTGGATTTAAGAACAGTTTTTGTTGCCTTTAAATCTTCTAGATTGGTAATTAGAGCACATTAATTGTGCCTATAACCTTAATGCCTGCCATTCTGAGGGAATGAGAGACTGCTGCTGAAATCTCCTGCTGACTCCCATTTCCCTTCTAGCCGCCTTTTCTTCAGTCACTTTCTTCCTGCCAAAACATCCATGTTCTTTTTAATGTTGGTATCACTTATATATTCATGTCACCAATTATGGTCATAGTTTGGAATTCAGTCTCCACATATGTAATGCTTCCAAGGTCCCCTCTTCCTGCTCCTGCAGAATGGGATCCCTAGAGAGCACTTATCCTATGTAATGAACTCACCCCCTCCCATTGATTTGAATCCTTCCTTTTTAGCAACGCAATGAGATCATTGCTAGGATTCCGCAGGCAATTTCCATCTTTAATGCTGCAGAGACACCTCCTTCCCTTCCCCAACCCTGGGGAAGGCTAGCCTGAGTGAAGGAATGTGAAAAAGACTCAGCATGAGAGAGACTTTTAAAGGAAAAGGTTTTATTCTAAGTAAGGAATCTCCATAGTAACAGGATATCTCTTTACGTGAAAAACCATCTTGTCCTTCAGGCACAGATTAGAAATTGCAGTTTACAGATAGATTAGGTCATTTTAGACAAAGCAACCAAAACCCTGATGAGACCATTTAATATATTCTCTTAATTCTACTCACAGATCAGATGAGATCTGTAGCCCTTGATGTTCAAGGAGTAGCTGGGAGGCTATATATATTTTTGCGCAGAATAAATCACAAACTTCAAAGATTTTTCTGCACAGAAAATGTTTGTCTCTGTGTAAAAAAACACCAACAACCCCCCCCTCTATATATGCACAGAATATGTCCCAAACTGCAAAGATTCTCACATAACTAGGATTCTCCTTTTCAGTGCTTCCTGGCACTAAATAAACAGTTTTCCCCCAACCATCTTCCAAATGCTTTTGAATATTCTTTCTAACCCTGGTGGTGTTTGGTTTCTCCAGTCTTGGAGAAGTGGTAAATCTAGGAAGCAATGGCAAACCTTCGGTGAACAAATCAAGAAAACATCATGCCATAAGTCGAAAATGACTTGAAGGCACATAAGACATACACACACCCAAGGCACAGAATTCCACCACCACCACCCCATGGTTCAGACTAAGTCCAAAATGGATTCATTGCTCCATTGACCCAGAAGCCCCCAGCTGCCTCTTCCTGGTAGTGAGTCCCATTGAACTCAGTGGGCCTTAGTTCTGCGGAGGCCTACAAAGGACTGCAGTATGATCTTGATCAAGTTATTTTGTCTTCTAGAGACTGAAATTTAATTCACTGCACTCTAGCTTTGTTCAGAATAACTAATATTTGCTTTTCAAAAGTACTGGCATTTGCTTATGCATGCTTTCCTTTATGAAACATTGCCTATTACTCATTTTATGACTTTGCATCAAGAAAATACCATTCCATGTTCAATAGCTTGTTGTTGTTGTTGACCATTTATCTTTTTTACAGCAATTGCCTGATGGATAATCATTTGCTCAAAACATTTAAGGATTTATGCTGTTGGCATTAATAAATATTCTTCATGCCCCTCTTAGAGTTGTAACAGGCTTGAGATGCAGTTTGCTTCTTCACCTTTAGATCAGATGGGATTTGAATCAAAGCCTTTTTTGCTCTTCAAGTTGCCCTGCTTTGTTGCAATGATCCCATATTAATGGTCTTTCACTGTCCAATTGCACTGAGGTGGGCCTTCCTGATACTTGTTCCTCTTGTTTTTCCCTACATGAGCTTACATGTCTCAGAAGTAGCTAGGTCTGAAAGGCTGTGATGGTGACTTATTTTCTTAAAACTATTTTTCTTTTTTATTTGTGACTGCCACCCATGTGTGACAGTCACTTTACTTTACTTGTGAATGCCAACTTATGGGTATAAAACTGTTTCCCCATTTCTAAATGTCAGTTTCATAGTTTCTTAGTTTCATTCAGTTACAGGTGTAGTTAACTTCCCTGTCAGATCCTGTCTAAGATTATCAGACCAGTGTTGAGCGCTGGTAAATCGCCTCTAAAACTGAAGGAAGTGTACATGTGTGAAAGCCTTGCATGCTTCTTCAACATCAGGGAATCGTTGGCTCATCTCCAGCATCACTGAATCATTTGGGGAGAGGGAATTTCCTCTGAATGCAAAGTTTCCATTCAGAGGAAATTGCCTTTCCCCAAATGATTCCATGATGCTGGAGAGGAGCCAATGATTCCTTGATGTTGAGGAAGTGCACCAGGCACACTTCCTCAATGTTTTAGAGGTGATTTGCCAGCGCTTACCCCATGGAAAGCACTGGTGTGATAATCTTCTAAGTCCCTCACTTCTGGACTTTTATTATAACATTCCATATCTAATTCTCCCTCTCAGCAACATCCTATTTATCTTCTCCAGCCTTCAGTGTGTAACCAACTCTCTTCCTATTAGTTATTGCTAGGCTGTCCCATCTCTGCCAGCTCTCTACACAAGACACTTGTCTTTTAGATATCCCCACAATGCTTTGCAATGATGCTAATAGGCCTTGGTGCTTTTTTCTCTCTCTCAACAGAATGTGCCTTGCTTAGATTGTTTTGCTGCTGCTGTCCTTGTTACTGTTGATGTGTGCCTTCAAGTTATTCCTGAATTATGGCAACTCTAAGGCAACCCTATCACCGGATTTTCTGGGCAAGATTTGTTCTTCAGATTTGTTTTCCACTGTTTTCCTTTTAGGCCCTGTCTGCATTGCGGTTTGATGCCACTTTAACTGCCATGGTCCAGTGTAATGAAATTCTGGGATCTATAGTTTTGTGAGATATTTAGACTTTGCCACAACAAACCACAAACCCCAGAATTGAATTGCATTGAGCCATGGCAGTTAAAGTGGTGTCAAATTGCACTACATCTGCATTGCAGATGCAGCCTACATTTGAGAGACTACAACTTGCCCAAGGAAACCCAGTGGGTTTCCATGTCCAGGTAGTGATTTGAACCTTGTTCTCTGGGAGCCCTAGTCAAACTCTCATACCACTACACCATATTGGCTCTCATTGAATTGTATTGTCACTTCCATTGCTTGGAACACTTCCATTGATTGAACAGGTGCATTTTAAACACTCTTTTAGGGATGATATCATCAGGACTAATGAATTTCTAATGTTCACTTGTTTAATCCCCAGATGAATATGTTTTAGCAGAATAAAGGTATAAACAATAAAGAGAAGAGCAATCTCTGCAAATGTATTTGGTATGCCTGTGTGCATATATTACAGATAAATAAATTTGTGCCCTGCCTTTCTGTCCACAGACAGCTGCAACACAACTGTTGGTGGTATAAACAAATGAAAAACAGACTAGCAGGCTGCGCAGACTGCCCCTAAGGGGTGGCCTGCAGCTATTTCTAGCTGTGACGGATTGGGGCCATGTCAACTGGACGCTGTGGCCCCAATCTGGCCTTTCCAGGGCACAAAAAGGAGACACAAAAACAGCTTCTTTTCGCACGCTGGAAGGGGTGTGATAGTCATAGCACCAGGGCTTTAAGGCGCTCCTTTGGTGCTGTGTTATGTGTACACAGCACCAGAGGAGTGCTGGATGCCCTGCCCCGACTCTGACCCTAGGCCAGCCTTAATGGCCGGTCTGCCCAGTCTGATAATTAAAACTTTAAAAAGATAAAACATACTATTTATATATTGGTTAAATATAGAAATAGTCAAACTTGGCTATGGAAAGGACATTTAAAAATATTCAAATAATTAGAGAAAAACTGATTTCTTGAGATTTTCCTGGCAAGAAAAAATCCAGACAGATGAGAATCTTTGCAGTCCTTTAGCATTCCTCCAAGTAGTCTTTGCAGCATTAGTTTAAACAGAAATTACAGCATATCTTCATAAATCAACAGTCTTAAATATCAGTCTTCATAAGCTAAGCTATCACCAAGCCTGTAATCATTCCTTCCAACTATAAAGCCATACCTTCCTCCAGCACTTTCTTCCTGCTGAGCTATGATGCCCTTGTGCTATACTGTATGCTTCACAGTTTTCTACTTGCCACTCCTTTTTCAATTGTAAAAAATCTAACTATTACTTTCCTAATGGATTTCTGGGTGTGATAATCTCATATGTCATGACATGCCCGTGAGATTGGCAAAACTGAAAGAAGGGCTTCCACTGAAGATCTTGGGACCCTGAGAGCTTAAACCCCTATATAGCTCTTTAATTTCCACTATTTTTCTCTCTTTTTTTTTTTCTCCTATTCACTGCTCAAACTTTCCATCTATTTGCATGAGGTTTATTATGTTAGAAAAACTCTTTGTTATGGGTGATGTCTCTTGCTGCCGGTGGTTTGAACTGGTACCAACTGGAACAGATGAAGTCTTCTCTGGAATTCAGGAACAAAGTCACTTCAACACAGATTTTCACTCATATGAGGGTTTATTGACTTGGTTGCTATTTACACATTCACAGCAGGCTACTATACATCTATTCTCTTTCAGAGTCCATGCTAGAAGAAAACCTTGAAAATGACATCAGTCTTTGTTCTCTCAATAGATCAACTTTCCCACCAAGTGGACGCACCTCTTTCCCATGAAGTCACCATGTAACACAAGAGTATAACAACAATATATTTTGCTTATATTTTGTCTACGTTGTTCGTCCTTGAACACTTGTTCTTCTAGCCTAGTCTTCCTGGCTTTCAACAGGAACCATTTTAAACTTTAGTTAACCATTGACACATCTGAACATTTTCAATACAAATAGAAATATATTTTAACATATTAATCATGATTTTGACATTCTACTTTCCGCCTTGAAATCTTAACTGGAATACAGCCTTCGCTCTGTAGGGTTCTCCACACAATGTTTATTTGATTGGAAATTCTAAACAGGCTTTTATAGTTCTTTTGCTGTCTACATAAATAAACTAAAATCTTTTTTTCTAGGAGTGGAAGAATTCTAGTGAGACTACTTGGGTGCATCTGAAGATGATATAGACAGACAGATACAGATATGCGCAATGGGGGTGTGGTAGACAGTGCAGTCCTCAAAGGTTTCCTTGGCAGTTTATGTAGTCCCCTAACCTTCCACGGTTTCCCACCCTTGCTCTAGGGACACTTTGCCTACTGACATTTCCATGGGAAGGAGAAAAATAAAACTCTGATTTTTTTCCATTAAAAGCACAGCATTATCTTGAAAATAAAACTTACCTGGCCATGTATGTATTTCTATGAAATTTGACATGCTTCATCCCATAAGAAGAAATGACTTCAGCTTCCCATTTCAATTCTTTAACTGTAAAAGTGACAATTGTTCAGAAGTGAGCAAAGTGTGGTCCTATTATTTACTGGGGAGATATACAAGGCCTGTGATTGCTGGCATGGGGCTCTGCTTTGAACACAAGGGAAAAGAGATCACGCCCAAAGAAGCCCAAGCAATCTACTTTCTGAAGAATCAAAGTGACATACAAGCTCAGCTGTTTCTTTTGTGTACACACAGCCCTATGATAAAGGGTGTGGAAAATTCTGGATGGAAGAGTCATTACTTTATTGTAACTCTTTGCAATCGTCTTCCATCTGTCATATGTACAGTATATAGCTCAGATCCAGGCTATGTGAAAGCGTATCTTCCAATATGAGCCTGCCCAGACTGTAGAGACTGTTGGGGGAGACCCTTGACTCAGCTCCATCTCCTTTCCAGGCAACTGGTGGGAACAAGGAAGAAAACCTTGTTGGTGGTTTTGGAACTCCTTGCCCAGGAATCTTGAATGAATCCTACCTTGCTGTTCCTCTGCTGGCAAAGGATTTTCCCCCTGTCCAGACAGCTTTTAGGAATTGATTATAATGGGATTTTAATGCTGTGTTGTTTGATGATGTACTGTCTTCATCTTTTAATGGATTTTCAAATGGCTTTACTTCTATAGATTATTTAATTGCATTTTAAAATAATGTCTGTTCATGAACACACTGCTCATGAATCACAAATGGGTATCTCTCTCTCACACCTTTGCAATTCACTTTTAAGTTCTTTGTATGGGTTGGAGAGCCATGGTGGTATAGTGGATTGAGTGTTGTACTACAACTCTGGTGAACTGGGTTCTAATCTCTTCTCACACATGGAAACCCACTGAAAGACCTTGGGCAAAGTCATTCTCTCTCAGATCAGAGGAAGGCAAAGGCAAAGGCAAACCAGCTCTGAACATATCTTGCCAAGAAAACATGTGGTAGGTTTGGCTATGGGTTGCCATAAGTCATAAAACAGCATGAAGGTTCAGAGAAGCATCAAGACACTAACAGGATTTCAGACCCCACTCACCATCCTGAAGCTTTGTATGCATTTTCAGTACATATTTTCTATAATATATACATTTATTTACCTACTTTTCTTTGTGTATATATTTTTATAAACATTTTCCTTTTTACTCAGTGAGTTTTGGGAGGTAAGACATCTCAGAATCTCAGAAATGTCAGATATTATTTATTATCCCTACCTATTATATATAAGAATGATAGCTATAGTTTTAAACTGTAAGGTTACTTTGGGCCATCAATGGCAACCCCCATCATCCCTCATCATTGACTATCCTGATGAGAGCTGCACTCCAACAGCATGTGGGAGGCCACCAGTTGGCTGCCCCTGTTTTAGACTGTTACAGCATTTTAGTTTATGAATAATGGAAGATGCCATACTGCACTTTTGGATGGTTACCACACTGTACAGAACACAAAAAGTTTGTCTTACAAACAGAACAAATTGGCTTTTAAAAAAAGTATAGAAATGCTGCATGTGATCTACACAGAGTCTGTTTTCAATTATGAAAGGCACACAATGTCATACAGCAGCAAGCAGAGAAAGGAGAAAAATAGACAGAGTTCATTTTGATTCAACCAATTTCACTTTGTTAAAATTTGAAGGCTAAGACGTGGTTTGTCCTACCATTACTGGGGCTGCATTAGTTAAGATCTGAGCTGAAAGCTGTTTTTATGACATAATTAATGGTCCTTGTCACTGTTCTTGTTGTAACTAATGGGCAGGTGCATTACCCCATCTATGGAAAAACTATTATCATATTATCATCTCTTTTCATTTTAACAGGGCCTCCTTTTGAGATGAATTATTCATACCAAAGTATATAATTGTGATTCACTAATTTCACTGCAGTTATAAAATGAAATCCGTAAAGGGACTGTGGAATTGAAGACTTAGAGCAGACTTTAATGGAGTTTGCATAAGGAATAGCTGATATGAAACCACGGGATGCTCTATAAAAGGGAGGTCAACTAGCAGGCAGAGGCACAGATGCAGCCAGCAAAATCATTTTCATCTCCCACCCAGAGGAAACAATCCTACCGAACTTTCATCAACATCATGTTGAAATATTAGCCCATAATTTCATGCATAAGGAAAACAAACCTGTTTTCAAGATACAACAATATCCAAAATCCACAAAACAGTGATACCTTTATTGGTCCACTCAAATGGTACAATATACATTTTGCAAGCTTTCAAAGCTCCAATGAAGCTTTCAAGTTATACAGTACATCATCTGTGGCTATTATTTTTGCTTTCTTAATGTTTAGCTGTAAACCATCCTTTGCATTTTCTACACAGACTTTTTCAGTAATTATTCCAAGTCTTTGCTATGTTCTGTTAGTAGAGAATTATGGTATGGTGCCATCTGCAAATCATAAATTCTTCATGTTGCTTCCACCAGTTTTCAGGCCTCCTTCCTCTGAGTCTAATCCTGCTCTACACATGATATATTCAGTGTACAAGATAAACAGATAGGGTGATAAAATGCAGCCTTGTCTGACCCCCTTGCCATTGGAAACCATTCAATTTTTCTGTATTCTCTCTTGACGGTAGCCATTTGTCCTGAGTACAAGTCATGCTTTCAGGATGATCAAATGGTGTAGCATACCATTTGGAGCAACCAAAATTTTTCATGGTCTACACAATCAAAATCAGCACAGACTAATTTTCTTCTGAAATGACAGTTCCTTGTAAATTCAAATTAAAAGCACATTTAATGCTGTACTGTATCTGCTTGGGTGTGGCCCTTAATAGATGCAATCTTGGAGCATGAATGAAAATGTTAATGTGGAGAGCTGTTAGTACAGTGGTTCCCAACCTTTGTTGGTCTGCGACATGTATTGCGGCCGAAAGTCCTGCCTGGCGGCCTCCCTGATTGATTGGGAGGCCAGGAAGAGGCAGGATTTCCAGCCGCCTACAAGCCCCAGCAGCGTTTGCAGTCAGAAGTCTCACCCCTTCCCAGCCTCCCAACCAATTAGGGAGGCTGCCAGCTGGAAGAAGGGGGGGACGTCCGGCTGCAAAGGCTGCTGGAAGCCCCTCCGTCTCTGCCTCCTCTTCCTCACCCCTCCTCCTCCTCCATGCTGGCCAGACCACATTGGAGGAGGAGGAGCAGGCAGCCGGCAGCCCCGTGCCTGTCCCCATCCCCACGTGATGGTGGCACCAACACAGGCACCTGCGGGGAAGAGGGAGGAGGTGGAGGAGGCAGGGGCGAATCCCAAATTGGTGACCCCCAAGAAAGGGTGAATTGACTCCCAAAGGGGTCGAGACCCCCAGTTTGGGAACCCCTGTGTTAGTACAACATGTGAAACTGATTTTTTTGTCGTTCTGTTTTGGATAATTGCATTTAACTTAATTTTGAAATATATGTGATCTCAAATATGGACAGTGGGCCATGGAGCTTTCCAGAATGAAAGAAAGAGGAAGCCACTTTTAATAACTGATGTACCTGATCCAGAAGGAGGCTCAGGATAACGTTTAAATACGTTTTCAATGGAAGGTACACTTATATGTTATTGCAGAAGGTACTTCCACATACATTTTTAAAGGATTAATGTATTCATGTAATAAATACTGGAAATAAGAAATATGGTACAGTATATGCATTTAAATATGAAATTGTGATTATTATTTCAGGAAACAGCACTACTTTTTCAAAAGTCTAGAATTTTAAAAGAATTGTTATCAAAAATTCCACTGATATAAATCTTAGATAGGCTTGTATATTATTTATAGCTTTTATTCATCTTCTTGACAGTGTAAACTTAGTATAAGAGATGGCTTCCTCACTTTCAATGCTTCTTTCAAAGGGATCGATGTTCCTGCTTTTTTGCTTTTGCTGTCTCTCCTGCCACCAAATGACTGTCTTGTTGACTTGAATAAGTTCACTTGAAGTGCACTAAAAATGTCATCATGAACTAAGGAACTAAGACACTACAGTTCTTAGTCAACTGTATCTCATCGACATTACACTACTTGTTGTCCCTCTCAGAAAAGGTCCTACAGTTTCAATAAAGAAATGTGTTTTAATATAGAGCTTTTGTAGGTGGTCATCTCAAGGAAAAACTCTAACAAATTGGTTTCCAGATTACTTTTAAGTCCTAACTTTTAACTTACTTTCTTTCTTTCTCTCTTTTAATTTTTAAAAGAAACCTTCTCTAAAGCTAATTTAAATTCAAAGATGAAAAGTATTTTTCTGTATGAGGACAAAAACTTTAAAATTTGGGCTGGAATTCATGATCACAGTTACAAATATGTGACCTAGGACATTACCATATGAGCCCTGTTCTTTCCGCAATCACGTTAGTTAAAGAAAAATGCTGCTATAAGAGCAGCCATTATTACACATCTTTGCAATAGTGCAACAGGGACTGTTTCTTCCATCAGTAGTTCCTTATGATGTCCAAGAACATATAAGATCCTTGCCCTGATGTGAGTAAGCCAGTTTTCCACACAAGAGGGAAGAGAATTGAAACATTTATTTAACTACAGTAAATAGGTGCCAGCAATCTCACAAATCCCCACCCTGCAAAAAAACAAACAAAAAAAAAAAAAACTGACACAAAAGAAAAGAAACAAGCATTCATACTCTCTCTCTCTCTCTTTCATATGATGATTTCAGAGCATTCTATCTCTATGTAGGTACAGTGTTATTAATTAGCAGGTCATATTTCTGGAGCATGTATACTAACTAGGTCATATGCTACTATCCCACAATGATGCTGTATTACCTAGCAACTCAAAAAATTGAGGAGGATACCTTTTGACAGAGAAGTGTGTTTAGAGCTTCTGGTGTCAATAAGACACACAGTTCAAGAACTCTATATGAACTTGGAATGTCTTCAAGTGTACAAATTGTATAACAGACACCAGTCATAATTAGGCATATCTAGGTGCCACTGTATCAGCCATGTTTGCATTAGGCCTCAAAGTTTAACCCCCATCACCCACTTATTACATTCTAATTCCCTATTTTTCTGTAAAAATGATACGAACAGGGTTGTTGGCTTCTTCTTACTAAACTATGGAAAAGGCAGATGGAGTTTAGCACCCCTTTTCCAATTTTCTTCTATTGCCATACTATTTTCTATTAATATCTTATACTGTTTTTTTAAACTGGTTTTCTACCAGTATGCCATATCACTTGTGCTCTCTTCTGCACTCTCCCGTAATCTCACCTCCCTGCCCTATTCTCTACCTAGCTTGCCTTCTAGGTTTTTTTAAAACACAATTCCAGAAAAAGAAATAGAAAAACAAATAAAATAAAATAAATCAAACTTCTTGGGAATAGTGATGGAAGGGGTATAGTGGGGAAGGAGGAAACACTGACACAACATGACTGCCAATATTGGAACTGCCACAGCAGCAACATTTCATGCTAATAGGACTGAAACATGATTGGGAGCTTATTGATGGGTTTTCCCTGTCAATGAAAAGGGATGCTCTAATCCCTGATAGCTAAGTAGCAAAAACACAGAGACAATGCTGTGAGATATATATTGCTAAAAAGACTATTCTATAGACTTAATAGTAGCTTTAAAGCCTTGTGTGATAATCTTCCTAGAGTTGTACATTAATGACTTATACATATTCATGATTCCTACATTGTAGAATCCTACAGATTCAATGGTGTAGGGAGTACATAGGGATCATAAACTTTCCCCATTCCTGGCTTACTGAGTTGCAGCTATTGTGAGAAACAGCAATCTGTTTTCCTGTTGATTGAGACACAGAAGAGTGATGTGTCCACCTCTCTCTCATGGGCAATCTCTGCTATAAGGATGAATTGAGACAGGGATTTTGTTTTTGATTGTCACTCCATAGATTGCTGGATTGCTATCCAAAAGGCAGATTGAGGGAAGGAAAGGGAGAGAGAGAGATTGATAAAAAGAACTCCCATGTTCAGTTGTAGACTGTCAGGATTATGGAGATTATCACAAGGGGTAAAGAACAGAATGCTCCTGTCATTACCCCATCCTTATGGCATGACTGCATGAAGATTATCACATGACATCTGTCATTATCCCATCCTTACACCATTCTTATTGTGCTACCATGATAAGATTTTCAGACAACAGTGCAGTTATCCTGTCCTTCTCCTGTCAGTGAAGTGGCATGGCCTTGTCAATGTGTATTAACAGAAACTCCCATTAATACAATGATGGGGCCATTGATGGGAGAAGGGCAGGATAAGTGCAGATGCAATAAGGATGGGGTAAGGATGAGAGTGATCCCTCCTTACTCCATGTGATAATCTCTAATGTCTTTTCAGTGGTAGATTATGCCTGAATGTCATGGTTCTACGATCAAATTGTTACTCTCTGTAGTGCTTCCTCCCATTTCTTAAGGCTTGTACAAGTACCATATAGACTCATGTATAAGTTGACCTCATGTATAAGTTGAAGGCAGGTTTGGGGCCATAAATCCAGGGTAAAATTTAGGGGCATGTAACAAAGGATATAAAAGACAAAGACAAAGAAAAAAATGCCAAAGAAGTTAAAAAATTCTGGCAGGCATAGCTGTGTTGATCCTAAAGGCTTGATAGATGAGGAGGGAATTATGGTAACTGGTGGCTGTGTGATGGTGACCAGGTGTGGATGGGACTAAGAAAATGCACACATGCTAAAAGGGATGTAAAGGCGCTGGGAAATGAATTTATAGCAGCAAGCACCCAAAGGAAAAAAGGAGTGGTCATTTATGTTAATAATAGATTCAAAGCAAAAACCATTTTTTCAGACAATGATGGAAGGTATATTGGCATTGAAGTTGATTTTTTAGAAGGGAAACAACTTGTAGTGGGAATATATGCCCCATTAGATAGAAAAGATGTATTTTATGCAAAATTGAATTCAGAACTTAGAAACTGTAACTATGATAAAGTGTTAATAATGGGAGACTGGAACGGCGTAATTAATCCGGAATTGGACCGTCAATCTGAAACTAAAATTAAAAGAACACAAGGGAAACTCCCACAAGCTTTTGAGAAATTAGTGGATGAACATGCTTTGATAGACGTTTGGAGATTTAAGTACAAAGAGGCTAAGGATTTTACTTTCTTTTCAGAGAGACATAAAAGCTTATCTAGAATTGATTTCTTTATGGCCTCTAAAACACTTTGTAAAGATATAATATCTATGGACTCCCAACCTAGAACTATATCTGACCACAACCCCATTGAAATGGTGATGAATTTTAAATCAACCGAATTACTATGGAGATTGAATATCTCCCTTTTATTTAAAGAAGAAATTCTGAAAAAAGGAAAAGAAATGTTAAAACACTACTTCCAAGAGAACATAAAAGATGACATTGATATAACTGTAGTTTGGGAGGCATCCAAAGCAGTCTTAAGAGGCTTTTTTATTCAACAAAATTCAATAATAAAAAGGAGGAAAAGAGAGAGGTTGAACTTACTATACCAAAAATTACGACAGAAAGAAAAAGAACTACATGAAAACACAATGAGCAAAATTGCTAAAAAGGAAATTAAGACACTTAAAAAACAAATAGAATTGGAAGAAAATGAAGAAATTCAAAACAAACTTAGATATATGAGACAAAATTTCTTTGATAAGGCAAATAAACCTGGCAGGTGGTTGGCCTATAGATTAAAAAAACAAAAAGAAAGAAACATTATAACAGAGATTAAGACCAAAGGAGGTAAAATGACAATGAATCAATCAGAAATCAAGGAAGAATTCAAAAACTACTTTACTAGTTTATATAAAAAACATCAAATATCCAAAAATAAAGTAGAGGAATTTGTAGAAAAGGCAGGCCTTGCACCATTTAATGATGAGCAAAGAAATATCCTAAATGGTCAAATAACCATATCAGAAGTAATAGAAGCAATAAAGAAAGGCAAGAAGGGAAAGACACCAGGCCCTGATGGCTTTCCAATAGAATACTACCAAAAATTTCAGGATGAAGTAATGTTACCACTTAAGATGACTTTCAATGCTATCGGGATTAAAAAATTTCCGGATTCATGGAACAATGCAAACATCACCCTGTTATTAAAAGAAAACAAAGATCCATTGGACATGAAGAGCTATCGTCCAATATCTCTTCTGAATGCAGACTACAAAATCTTTGCTGTAATCCTTGCTGAGAGACTGAAGAAAGTGTTAAATATCTGGATTTCCAAAGATCAAGCAGGCTTTTTACCGCAAAGGCAGATTAAGGATAACATCCGTGTCATCATAGATGTGATTGAATACTTCGAAAGCCACAATGAAAAGAAATTAACACTGATCTTCACAGATTTAGAAAAGGCTTTCGATAATGTTAGTTGGGATTTTATGTTTACCATGTTAGAAAAAATTAAGACCGGTCCAGTTTTTGTTAAGTGGATTCGGGAAATTTATAACAACCAAAAGGCAAGACTAATCATAAATCAAAGTAAAACAGCGGAATTTAGGATTGCCAGGGGCACGAGGCAGGGGTGCCCCCTATCCCCGCTCCTTTTTATCTTCATCTTGGAAGCTTTATGTAATACCGTGAGAAATGAGAAGGCAATCCAAGGTGTTCAGACTAAGAAGTACGAATTTAAGCTCAGGTCATTTGCAGATGACATTGTCTTTATATTAGAAAACCCGATGAAAGGAATTAAGCCCTTGATGGATATTTTGAAAAATTTTGAGGAAATTTCTGGTTTAAAAGTGAATAAAGGGAAAACTGTAATGATAACAAAAAATATGGTAAAAAGTGAAGAACAGGAACTAATGGCTAGAAGTGGGTTGAGTATTGAAAAGGAAGTCAACTACTTAGGTATAAAAATAACAAAAAAAAAATACAGATCTTTACCATAATAATTATGAAAAAACATGGGGTAAAATAAAATTGGATCTAAAGAAATGGGAAAATTTACAGTTGTCTCTTCTGGGGAAAATTTCAGTAATACAAATGAATGTACTGCCCAAATTTATGTTTTTGTTTCAAGCCATACCTGTTCTTCACTCTCTCAAACCTTTCAAAAACTGGCAATCAGATATCTTAAAATTTGTTTGGAGCGGGAAGAGGGCAAGGATTAATCAAAAAATTTTATATGACTGTAAGATCAGGGGGGGGACTAGGTCTACCCAACCTGAAATTGTATTATTTTGCATCAGTACTAAATTGGCTTTCTACCTGGGTATTATTAAATGACGAAAAGCTTCTAGCACTTGAAGGTGTAGACATGAGATATGGGTGGCATGGATATATTTTTTACGGGAAAGATAAGTTACATAAAGAATTTAAGAATCATATTGTCAAAAAAGCTTTATTCTTTGTATGGGAAAAACTTAAAATAAGATTATGTAGAAATATTCCACAATGGTGCTCACCCCATGAAGCCTTTTTTAGTAAAGAAGGCATTGCAAAGCTCAAGTGGCTAAGATACTCAGACCTATTGTCAGATACGGTAGAGGGCGAAGTAAAAATAAAATCTCAGGCAGAACTTAAGGAAGCTGGTATAATATGCCACTGGTACCTATATAGACAACTATATGAAAGATGGAAAATTGATAAAAAATTAAATGGAATAGAAAACCAAAAAACTCAGTGGGAAGAAATTACATTAAAGGGGAAAATGAAATTGATTTCCAGATATTATAAGATGTTACAAGAATGGGATACAGAGGAGGAAATAATAAGACATTCTATGGTAAAGTGGGCGCAAAATGTAGGCCATAATTTGGATTATGAAGAGTGGGTCAAAGTTTGGACAAAGAGCCTAAAAAACACGACTTCGCAGGAACTAAAAGAAAATGTCTACAAAATGATATACAGGTGGCACTTATCCCCTAAAAAACTATCCTATATGTACAAAAATACAAATCCCATTTGTTGGAAGTGCCAGGAAAAAATTGGATCATTTTTCCATTTGTGGTGGTCATGCAAAATAGCAAAGCAGTTTTGGGTTAATATTCATAAATGTCTAAATATAGATATGAAAATCCAAATTCCCTTCAAACCAGAGGTCTTTTTGTTAGGCATGATAAGTAATGATCTTATTAAGCAAAATGGTAAATTTTTATTCTATGCTTTAACATGTGCAAGAATAATCTACGCAAAGCTTTGGAAAAATTCAAAGGCACCGTCAACTGAACAATGGTTAATTAAGCTATACGAGATGGCTGAAATGGACAAATTAACGTGTTGGATGAAAGACAAAACAGAAGATCATGTTCTCCAATATTGGGACAATTTTTATCAATTTTTAAAGAATAAATGGAAAAGCATCTTATGAACTGGAAGAGTTACTTGGCAGATATATAAATTAAGTTAGAAAAAGAGGAAAATGGAAGGACTGGAAATTATGTCTCTTTGAAAACAATTGTCTTGTTGTTGTTGTGTTTACCCTATGTTACTCCTTAAAAAGAGACTAAGGAGAATTATGTATATACCTGATTTAGACAGTTTAAGCATGATTTGGAAAAAGAGAACAAAAAAAAAAAGGTATACTCAAAGTAATGTAAAAAAGTAGTTAGGCTTAGAAGATTGTAAGCAAAGGGGAATTTCATTAATTTGGTAATTGCTACTTAATATTTGTACTTATCAGTACAAATTAAGGAAGACAATAATAGGTGAAAGAAACAATTTAAAAACTTTTCTTTTAAGATTAACAAGAGATATATCATTTATTGAGTAAGTCATAGGAGATTGGAAGAACCATAAAAATGAAGAAGGTTCATTTTCTTGTTATGTCCAGAAATAGAAGGTCTAGAAACAGGTTTTATGTTATGATAACTGGAAAATGTATTGATAATGTATTTAACTTTCGCCAATATTATGTAACCTATAAAAATTATAATTAAAAAAAAAAAAGGGATGTAAAGGCAAGAGTTAAGGTATTGTATTAACTATTCTTAAAATAGGAACCATCCATTTCTCTGAATAAAGTGGTGAAAGGCAAGACCTTAGACTGCCTTGGGAGAACCTAAAATAAGCATTCTCTCAGCGTTCCTTTGAGAGGAAGTGCCAAAGGCTAACCACTGCCATTATTTTCCTACCCAGGCATTTTAAAAGGCCAGAAGTAGTGTCATGACAGAGAGAATAGAAGGGGAGCAGTGCTTCTTTTAGCTGCTCCTGGGATGGACTAAGCTCTTGCCAGAAGTGGATGGTTCTTTTTTCTATAAGAGTACAGGACTTACTGTAAGTCAACCCAGGTTTTTGGGTTGATTTTTTGAATATTTTAAAATAGATTTCTACATAAGTACATACAGTATGTACAATATATTCTGAGGGAATTTTTCTGGAGAGATCTGTCTGTCTATAAATTTCTCTTTGTGTCCACCTTTTCTCTATATATTCTCTATATATTCTCTGTTATCTATGTTCTCTACATTGTCTCTCAAATGCCTACCCTTAACTAACACTGTGAGTGGATTCCCGTCCCCAGCATTCCTCTTTATTCCTATTTCCACCCACAAACCCATTCTACTTTTCCACCAACACTTGGAATTTCCTTTTTTCAAAAAAGAAAAGAAAAGTGCAAATCCAATAAATTGTAATTCCCTCCCTAATCTGCACAGTCTCAGATTAGCAGGGAGGAATCTAGACACACACAGAGGGCATGTGCCTTGTTTTATGAAGGACCATGGAGGACAATCCTATATTTGAATGCATCATCTGTTTGTCGGATTGTTCCCATTTAAGTTGGTTTTAAAAATAATAAACCATCATCAGGGACAGGAGAGCCCTAGACAACAATAATTATCTGAGCAGCAAGTTCTGGTGCAATTTCACATTCCATAATTATAGCACTATGATTCTATTATAATTGTGATGTTTCCAGTTTAAGGGAAGGGTATTTAGAATTCTCAACCAGAGAGTTCTAATGCCTCACCAAAATATAGATCCAGGGTTCCATTAGTTGTGAGCAAGGTAGTTAAATAGGAATTATAGTCCTGTAAATGTGAAGTGGAAAACCCTTGCTTTTGAGTAGAGCTGGGCTTTATTTAGAAATAATTATTCCTAAATTAGTGAATTTACACATAAATTAGTACATCCCAATTTTATACCATTTTATAACCTCTTTTTGTCATTTGTTGGTGATCTTACTCTCTGTGAAAACATGAAGGGAACTAGAATTCTTCAGCAGTAATAATAATAATAATAATAATAATAATAATAATAATTATTATTTCTATACCGCTTTTCCGCAGTGATCAAAGCGGTGTACATAGTAAAATTATTAAAACAACATAAAATTAAAACCACATTACATTAATTACAAGATGCAATTAAAATCCAATTCATAGGTGTATGCAAGTGAGAGGGAGAAAGGGGATCGAACATAACTTCAGTGTACATGGGGGAATGCTTGGTTAAAGAGAAAGGTTTTAAGTCTCTTTTTAAACAGTTCAAGGGAGGTAATGAGACAGAGCTCCTCGGGAAGACTATTCCAATGCTTGGGGGCCTTTACTGAAAAGGCCCTCTGTGAAGTAGTAACATATCTCGAAGTAGGGACTTCGAGCAACTTCTTCCCGGTTGTTCTGAGAGTGCGGGGCGGATTATATGGGGAGATGCGGTACTTCAAGTAACTCGGGCCCAAGCCATGTAGGGCTTTATAGGTAATTACCAACACCTTGTATTGTGCTCGGAAGCAAATAGGCAGCCAGTGAAGATCTTTTAAGATTGGTGTTATATGGTCAAACCTGGAACGACCGGTGACCAATCAGGCGGCCATGTTTTGTACGAATTGAAGCTTCCGAGTTTGGTACAAGGGTTGCCCCATGTAGAGCGCATTACAGAAATCCAAACGAGAGGTTACCAGAGCATCTACCACCGTTTCAAGCTCCCTTTGGCCCAGGTAGGGTTGCAGTTGGCGTATCAACCAAAGTTGATAACAAGTGCTTCTGACCGTCGCATCAACTTGGGATGACAATTGCAGGGACAAGTCCAGAAGCACTCCCAAACTGCGAATTGAGTCCTTCAGGGGAAGTGTGACCCCATTCAGGATAGGTGGACAAATTTCCTTCCCCGGGCCTGGGGAACCTATCACTAGTACTTCCGTTTTCTCTGGATTCAAGCTGAGTTTGTTTTTCCTCATCCAGTCCATTACTGACTCTAAGCAGGCATTTAGAGCAGAGACACCATCCTTAGACACTGCAGCAGTCTGCAACACAGAGAAACATATCTGGGTGTCATCAGCGTACTGATAACACCGTGCCCCATGTCTCCAGATGATCTCTCCCAGCGGTTTCATGTAAATGTTAAATAGCATGGGGGACAAAATAGCTCCCTGAGGGACACCGGATGTCAGTTCCCTCTTAGAGGAGCAAATGTCCCCCAGCTGCACCATCTGGATACCATGGTCAATGGTATCGAAAGCTGCTGAGATGTCCAAGAGCACTAACAAGACACACTTCCCCTGTCAATGCCCAGACAGAGATCATTGACTAAGGCGACCATGGCGGTCTCAACTCCATAGCCTGCCCTGAAGCCAGTTTGAAATGGGTCCAGATAATTGGTTTCGTCCAAGACTGCTTGGAGCTGGAAGGCAACTGCTCTCTCGATCACCTTACCCAAAAATGGCAGCAATGACACTGGCTTGTAATTATTTCTTATCAGGGGGTCTAGGGAGGGTTTTTTTTTAGCAGTGGTCTGACTATTGCCAGTTTCAGACTCGATGGAAACTTCCCCTCCCCGAAGGATGTGTTAATTATGCGGTGTAGCATAGATGTTACCGCAATACCACCCTGGGCCGTCAGCCATGAGGGACAGGGATCGAGAGAGCATGGTCTTCCTAACACTTCTGAGAATCTTATCCACTTCATCGGTACTTACAAACTCAAAATGATCCAGTTTAATTAAGTCCACTGGCGCTCTGGACACCTCTCCCATAGATTCTGAAGAAATGCTAGCGTCGAGGTCAGCCCTTAAGTAGTCTTAATGTCCATCGTCAAGTTCAGTTTGATAGCCTGCCTTTGCACAAAGGTAGAATAAAGAACTTCCAAGCAAAGGGTAAATTTATTCATGCTTTTGGGGGCTTGACAGATGGCCTGTTTTCCCTATGAAGGGAGCCCACAGCAACCAACTGTGTGGGCTCCCTCTGTGCCAAAAAGAACCTGCTAAAAGCGGGTTCTTTTTGGCACATTCAGGTACCACCATCAGTGCACCATTGCGTGCTGTGTTGCGTCAGTGACACAAGTGCAGTGCTCCGATGTGCGGACACAGCACCATGCTTGTGTCATCATGGTGTCCCCTGTATGTCCAGGGGGCTTCCATGATGGTGGCATACATATGGACTAGGGTTCAGGAGTGTGATGGCATGCTAGAATCGGTGTGGACACACCTCTTCCCGCCCATCTGTCTTGGGCCCTAGTTACATTTACATCCTCCTTCATAATAAATAAATAATAATAAATAATTTATTTGTATCCCACCCAATCAACGAGTAATCCAGGCAGCTAACAACAGTGGAAGTACAATAAAAATACAATAAAAAACAAACTAATCCTTTTCTAGCCCCCCCAGTGATATAAAGTAGACAATAACAATAAGCAATATCAATGCAGTGGCAATCATAGGAAAACCATAAGAATGTTACAAGTCAAAGAAGGTTCATAGAAAATCCTTTCCCCAACCTCTCAGCACAAGTCCACATCAAAACAATGTTAAGCAAATTAAATATAAACATAATACCTGATAGAAAAAACAACAACAAAAATAGCAATTACAATATGTTAAAAACCATATTCCATATAACGTAATAGACATCAAAAACTACAATTTATCACAATTAATAAGAACAATTATAACGGATCAAAGTTCAAAGGAGGTAAAAACAGTTTCCATGACCGCCTGCCAGGCCAACGCCCCAGGAGCCAACACAGGTGCCTCCTCACCTCCTCTTCCGAGCAAGGGACCGATGGAGTGGGTCCAATGGATGGCTCTCTACCACCTTATTGTCACAATAACATTGACAGATAGCTCATGCTGGGACAGAGTGGCTGCTCTAAGGTTATCCAATGAGTTTTCATTGCTTAGGGGGAGCCTGAACCAGAATAATAGAATCACAAAGTTGGAGGAGACCACAGAGGTCATACAGTCCAACCTCATTCTGCCATCCAGAAATACACAAGCAAAACACTTCCAATAGATAGTCATCCAGCCTCTGTTTAAAAAACCCCAAAGGAGGAGGAGGATTAGCCAAATTCCAGTGCAGTGTTCTAATCACTGTTCCCCACTTACCCTTTCCATGTATATATTAATTTGATTTTTAAAATGAAAACAAAGCAAAATCACAGCCAGTCCGTAGGATCCATGATAAAAGCCTCCTAAAGGACTTAACACAATTAATGGAGACCTATACAAATTGTACCTTTCCTGACTTCACAATTAATATTTTCCCTTTCATTTTCAGGACTGAAAAGATAAAATGCAAGCAAAAGACTTCATTATTTGCTACTGACATTAATATTTTCTCTTCTTTTTCTTAGAAAAACCATTTAGTCTCTGAAGATCATCTTCAGGCTCATCTAAACCATTACCCTCTATCAAGGTAGAATGAATTTAATTATTTCTGAACTTCTCTTCAACAAAAATATGTTCATGCTCAGCCCTCAGCATCTCTGATGATGACAACTACCCAATCCCCTTTGACAGCTTGTTCCATTGGCCCTGAGTTGGAATTAAGTAAGTGTATGAAGCAGAAAAAAACAGACCTGTATTTAAATAACATTAAGACTTTAACTCGAACGGATAAAAGCCAGTTTATTCTGTTAAGCTTGTCGCTCCATATTATCATAATTGATTGCACTATGTGACTCCCTTTTCTTCTTTATTGTCAAGAACTAGACTTGTAAAAGCCAGTATGAGTATTGAATTACATAGCTATGTCAAAAGAACACAGAATTTCTTTTTTCATGGTTATATTCATTTTTATTTAAAAATGCAAAATGAAACTGTACAGCAAAAGTACACATTTCAATCACTTGGTCGATATTGAATGTAACCTTTCCCTTACCTGATCCATCTAAACCATCCTCGTAACATCATAGGCCTCCCTTAACTGTACCTCCAGTCTTGCAGTACGACAACTTGTGGATGATGTAGAATTTTGTTCCAGTCCCATTTTGAGACAAACTAATTTGTTTGACATCTCCTGATCTAATGTGGAGATCAAAAAGTATTTATCTTTCTGATTTTGTGCTTGTCCAAATTTGTGATAATGTTTTCATCTTTAAAAATCTACCAACACCATCATTACTATGTATACATCACACTGACTTTCATGTAAAAAATGTGAATTTTACATTAAATTCCCATTAGATGTGACATGATGGCTATATGCCCAATATTTTCTCTTACTATAAAGGAAGATGAAGGAAGACATGAAGATATCAGTTTATCTATGGCTATGTGCTGGTCCCATAATGTGTAGTGCTGCCCATAAAGAAGTGTGTGTGTGTGTGTGTGTGTGTGTGTGTGTGTGTGTCTGCATGTATGCACCTGTCTTCAAGTATCTGGTCAACTTATGGCAACCCCATGAATTTCATAGAGTTTTCTTAGGCAAGGAATACTGAGAGATGGTTTTGCCACTTCCTTCCTCTAAAATATAGCCTACAGAACCTGGTATTCATTGGTGTTCTCCCATCCAGGTACTAGTCAGAGCTGATCCTGCTTAGCTTCCAAGGTTTTACTGTGTTTGGCAGGGTATACTCCTTCCATAAAGAAAAGCATCCTATTAAACTCAATAACATTTACTTCTGAATAAACATTTTTCACATTTTTGTCCCAGTTGAAATTGTACCCAAGGACAATTGATGTATAGTACTTAGGTCTGCTCCATTGTGTTTGTACAAGTCATGCTGAATCTTTTTTTTCAGTAAGATGTGTTCTTCAATATATTTGATAAATTTGCCTTTACCAACATTTTTCATAATTTTACTCAGAAGAGGAGTTAAATTAATTGAGCTGTATGCTCCAAAATTCCTCTTTTTAAAAGTGGACATTACCACTCTCTAGTCTTCTGGTACAGAGACCAAACTTAGGAACATGATACACATGGTAATGTGTATTGCTTTACTCAGTTAGAACTGTGAGAAGCTAGCCAGAGCCTGAAAGCAACTAGCTCTATGTAAATGGTTACTTATTAGTTTCCCTCTAATAAAAGCATAGCTAAGTTGGAATTGTAACTAAACAAAAAATAATTTCACTTCTTTTGGTGTAACTGTTATTTAAGGTTTTAGTTTTAGGAATGGAGCTTCACTAAATGTTGGAGGAGAAAGATCACATGGTTCAAGTGTTGGCTCATGCTGTGCCTTGTACTCGCCTGATGGTCTGTACCACAAGCCAGTGGCAGTGTTCACTTTTTTTAAATGGAACTGAAAAGTAATTTTCACTTCATTTTGGAAGGCCGAAAGATAAAGGGTTAAATTCTAAAAGTATAACTCAAATGGCAACCAACTACTCTGGGGATTGTTGGAACTATAAAGGTAACATAAAACCAAAATACACTCCATAAATAATCTAATTTGAGTCTGCTTTAACTGCTCTGGTTCTGTGCTAGGGATTCTGGGAATTGTAGTTTATTGTGGCACGAGAGCTTTCTGACAGAAAAGCTAAATGTCTCACAAAACTGCATTTCCCAGAATTCCCTAGCATTGAGCTATGGCACTTAACACGGTCTCAAACTGGATTATTTCTGCAGTGTGTTTTGGACCATAGTTATTTTTCAAACATGATGTCTCAACCTCTGAAAGGTAGCCCTGCTGCTTAGCAGCCTTCTTGATGTTCAGCTATGTGAGGCCCTGGATATATGCCTTAGAGGCTCCATCCTGTCAGTCATAAAACTGAGACATTCAGATCATAAAACATCTGCTGGCATTTCAGCAGTTCCAAGAGTTTTGATATGTTTCAGGAAATATCTTAAGCGTACCTCAGTTTTCCTTAGTTGAGACGGTCCTCTAAATCTATACAACATATTTACAGTAGTATTCAGATGAGTTTATAAAAGGGAGTAATTAAAATTCAATGAAATACTCACAGATAAATTCTACAGCAATGAGCATTAATATTTATTGCATGGATCCATCAATTTTTATTATGTGTGGGTGTTTCTGCCCCTCATCATGAAAAAAGAAATGACTTCCTCAGCAGTTATGTAATATGATGATTTGAGCTTTTTGCCTCAATATAGGTTTATTCTGTGCAGTAAAGGAATAAGCCTCCACATACATCCTGATTAGATCAGAGCATATTAATTCTGCACAAACAAGTTTCTTTGAAATACATACATTTCCACTCTGTCTCTCATCTGTGCATCTTGAATTCTGACTTAGATTCACAATTGTAGATCAGGGATCTTCGGAATGTTATCCAGAACTTTTTGAATTAACTTGAAGTGGTTCACCCTGTTGTAGGTAGATGGAAGATGCATTTCCATATCCTAATCCTGCATTTCAGGAGTGAGAAATAGGATGCCTTTTAGCTGGGAACAGATGAATACCACAGCAAATCACTTACCATGCTCTTTATTTACACTTAGCCAGTTCTTTGCTCATTTCATGTCAATGCAACAGCCCCTCTTTTAAGCACCAAAAGAATTTCACTTCCATGTTTCATAATGGTTACCAGATGGTTTCCTCTATACTTTATAAGTTTGGTGCCACAGCTCCACAAATGAGAGCAGGCGACTCAAGTCTCCATTACTGGAAGAAACTAAATTGGAGCAAGCCAAGGGTTAGGCAGGTATATTTATAGTTAAGGGCGATGAATGTCAATTGTCATAGAACAGAATCCATTACTTTAGCAGGAAGTGAACATTGATTTCTTGTTCCTCAGATTTGGACTATGAACCCCCCCCCCTCTTTTTTATTGTTTCAGCACTTCATTCAACACTCAGGGAAAAAAATAGGTCCTTCCAATTGTTCTAATAGGCTTCATTTGGTCTTTGATGAGCCGTGAGAGCAATACATTCTGTTCATATGTTCTTTGTCCTAGTTGAGCCCATTAAATCTTCATCGTAACTTTGTTCATTTCCTTGGTTTCCAACCACTGGGAAAGAAACCAATACAACTGTACCCCTTTACATTGCTGGGTCTGAGTTTAAAATAATTGAGCTTGCAGCGAAATCACCTGCACTGATAGATAGACTCTTTAGCACAATTCATTTCTCTTTTTTTGCTGCTTTGGTCTGAACTATGCTGGTTGGTTATGGATTAGTTGTTCATTACACCATGAAGCAGTGATTATTGAATAACAATCTTTTCCTTAGAAGATTATCAACACTCGGGTCAAATACACTAAGGGCACAATGTGCCAGTTTATACACTAATCTATGATTGTCAGGCTAGGGATGAGTGCTTAAGAGAAGATACACTATGGATCAACCCAAGTTAATACCGTGAAAATTTTTGAACACTTCTGGGAGCTTAGTTCCAACATTTGCTTCAAACCTTAAGGTTTGCATATCACTACTCACCTTTTAAATGGTATCAGAGCCATTCTAATTAACATTTTAATTTCCTGGGATTCTGATCCCATTAAGAAAAGAGTGTCAAACATGAATGTGTAATTAAACTCTCCATTTCCCGATTGATCTGTCTGTGTTTCTGATGATCTGTCACAGAAATCTGAAGCTCTGTTAGAAACAGTGTTGGACAAGAATTGAAACACTCAAAACATTTATAAACCCAGTAAAAGAAGGCAAAAGCAAAAGCGACTAGAAACTTCCAATGGAACCTTATGTAAAGGAGAGACAGAGGGTATATTTGCATTGCAGTTTGATACCATTTTAACCTCCATAGCTTCATCATACAGAATCTTGGGATTTGCAGTCTGGGGATGCAGAATTCTTTGGGTGAGAGTTCTGATGTTGTAGTTCAGAGGAGAAGACTGTTGCTGTCAAGCAGGGAATTCCATGTGTCTTACCAAAGTTCAAATCCCAGGATTCTATAGGACAGATCCATAGCAGTTAAAGTGTTATCCAACTACCATAACTATATAGTGTAGCTATATGCAGAATTCATCATTTTTTTTAAAAAAAAACACCTTTTACTTAAAATACAAAAACAATACCTCAGAACATTTGAGGTGATAAATATTTGTATTTTCTTTTTCTGAGACTAGAGGAAACAATATATAGGCATTAATACATATGAATTGAATAGATCAAACGTATCACCATATACATATGCCTCACATTAATGTATATATTCATGTATAAGCTTAGAAATTTAAATAAACTTGATCCAAAAAATCTGTGTTGATTAATCCAAGGGTCAATGTAAGTACTGTACTTTAACACTTATTTTAAAAAGGAACCATACCCTGGTGAAAGGCAAGAGCATAATCTCCCTTGGAAGCACTGACACCCCCCCCCCCCCCCCCCCCCCCTCTCCCGTCTTTACCCTAAAAAACCAACAATGTCTGCTGGAATTTTGTATGTTCTTCGACATTGTTTTCCTTTGCTTCATCCTTTACATCCTTTGTTACATGCCCCTAAATTTGCAGGGAGAGGTGGTAAATATAAATAATAATTCTTATTCTTATTCTTCTTCTTAAGTTTTACTCTCGATTTATCCATGGTTCATATCAAACCCCCTAAATCTTACTGCTGAACAGCTCATACATTACCCTCTGGGTTTGGCCCATCAGCCAATTACAGATCCACCTAATTAAAAACTGCCTAGCCCAGAGTTAACAAGCTTGTCTGAAATAATATCATAGGGGATCTTGTCAAAAGTCTTACTGAAATCAAGATGCACTACATCGACAGCACTCCTCTGATCTACCAAGCTTGTAACTGGATAAAAAAGAGAGATAAGATTAGTTTGGCATGCCTTGTTTTTGAGAAACTCATGCTGGCTGTCAGTAATTACACCATTCCTTTCCAAGTGCACACTGACTAACTGTTTAATTATATGTTTCAGAACTTTCCCTGGTATTGAAGTTAAAATGACTGGTTGATAGTTTTTTTGCATCCTTGTCTTTGCCCTTTTTGTAGATGGTGATCACATTTCCCCTCCTGGGATTTCTCTTGACGAATTCTCAAAGATGATTGTCATTGGTTCTGAGATTACATTTGCAGCTTCCTTTAGTACTCTTTGTTGCAGCTCCTTCAACCTGGAGACTTGAATTCCTGTAGAGCAGCTAGACATTCCTTTGTTACCTGCTTCTTTTTTATGGGTTGTAGTTCCCTTATTATATTATTTGCTCTATTTTCATCAGTTAGAGCACTGCTTTCCTTTAGGGAAAAGGCTGAGGAAAAGTAGGTATTAAACAATGAAAGAGTCCAGGAGTAGCCACCAAGAAGGCTTTCCTCTGCACTCTCACCAGAAGTACCCATGATGGTGGCATGAGGGAGAATTTCCTTTATATTCAGGTTGGGAAGAACTTAGGATTTTATTTTATTTATTTATTTTTTAAATGAAGGTATGTAGGAGAAAACTTTCACATTCATCTATTGAAGCAAGTTTTGAGTGTTTAATACTGAAAAGTTTGGGTTTGAACCTCCATGCATACAAACATGTTACTGAATTAGGTTGTCAATTCCTTTGAGATGCTGCACCCCTTTAATACCCATGTGACAGACAGATACAACATGGTTATGATTGTTGGGTTTGTTTTCCCATACAGGGAATACATGTACTGATTGATTCTCAGGATGCAATGTACTTGAAGGTAAAAACAAAAAACTTAATATAGCAGACATGAAAAAAAGAGCTTATGGGAACTTTGGACTGAAACACAGCTGTAAAGTGGTAGCTTTCAGAAATGCATGAAAGGCAAATAAATTTTTCTTATAAGTTTCCCCATCAAGAAATTGATTTTTGAGAGACCACCTGCAGTACATTGCTTAGGGAATGCTGCACATTCCTTGTGAGTAGTCTGCAAACCTTTCAGGAAAACAAATCAGTACCATAACCAAACTGTATGTCCAAAGATAACTTGGGTGAAGAAATTACAGTTAAACCAAGAGTGTAAATATGCTCAAGCATTTATTTATCCTATATTTCATGGCTTTCTTACTATGTGTATTTTATGCAGCTTAATATGTATATTTTATGTAATGATTGCATTTAACTATGTTGTAACCGGCCTTGAGCCATGAAGAGAGGTGGGTAAGAAATATTATTATTATTATTATTATTATTATTATTATTATTATTATTAGCCTCAGCAGGCATTAATATAATTTTGTTGTTATTTATTTAATTTTATTTGAAATTAATTTTATAATTAAACAATGCAGTCATGATGTAAAACAAGAAACCATGAGAGACCAGTATAGTAAGTGACACGGGAGAAATGATGGCTTTTCATTACATTTCACTACAATTATTGATCTAAATTCTTTTAGTCTTGACTAGAGTAGACACACTGAATCAGTAAAATTTAGCTGTTTGTTGATTCACCATTCAACAATTGATTGAATGGTCTACTCTAGTTAGGAGTATCCAGCGGGATGTCAGCTATTTTAGTTGTTTCATTTTTCTTACTCAGACCCAAGGTGCTGTGCAGATGGTTCTCAGAAGATCGCTGAACAGAAATATGGTAGGTCTATATTGTTTTGCTGTAGCAAGCTTACTGTTCCATGCTGTTTTAGACCAGCGTTGCAAACAAAGAGGAGACAAGCTGCATGTGCTAAAAGATGGTCAACTTTTTATTAGTGTTTTAAAAGCCCAATGCCGTTTGGCCACAGTAGGCCTTCCTCAGGGGCCTTCAAAAGAATTCACTGGAGCTATGAACACTCACCAAAATACAAGACTATAGAGACACATATCTGGATGCTGGTTGTGACCACTTGAAGGCTAAATCATGCTGAATGTCAGTTCTAAACATAGGGCCTAAACAGATGGCCCTAAATGGGCAACGTTACACTGCCCCTTTGTGTTCTAGATCAGAGCTGCAGCAACTTCACGCCACTGCCATAATCTAGCAATTTGCCAGCTCCAAGAAAGCTGCTCCTTTTGGAGCCAGCAAGAAGCTACCCTTGCTACCATCATGGCTTTCCCCCATTTCTTCAGCACAGCATGCGAGGCGGCGGTATGGAAGCTACGGGTCAGAAATGGCCCCAGATGAGGCGTCTTCACTGCCCCCCATGTGGAAGCCCCATACACCTTAGCCACGCCCCCGGGGCGGGCGGTCTGGAGGCTCCGTATTCAGAAGAATACACCCCCAAGACGTCTTCCCCTGCCCGTCTGTATCCCGCCCTGGTCACTGATTATGGGAGCTTTAGGCCAGAAAAATAAAAATTTCAAACAATGAATGTTTCACATGTTCATCATTATGTTGTAGAATCTACTGCTACAAGACCTGGAGATAAAGAAAATTTCATAAGATCAGTTGCTTAGTTCTCTTGAGAGCAGGCCTGTGGCTCAGAGATATTTCTTTATTCATCTATGCACCTATCCATCCATTCATCCATTATTTCCATGTCCCACCTTTCTCCCAAAATGAGATCCAAGATGGCTCACAGTTTGAGTAAGAACAAAATACAGTTATGTAAATATACTTTACATGCAGAAGGTATCAGGTTCAGTCCACTGTTTTTCCAGGTATGGCTGAGAAAGTTCCATGTGGAAAGCACAGACAGCTTCTGTCAGTCAGTGACCACAGTTTTGAGCTATCTGGAACAATGGTATGTCATAGGATAAGGCAGATTCCTGTCCCCAACACATGAGCACTCACAGATAAAATCTATTGGCTAGTTTCAATTACAGAAGGATCAATGGGATTTACCAATATGTTTTGACTCAACATCCAATGATTGATTCAATGAGTTTACTCTAGTCTGCAGCCACTGAATCAATTGTTCAGTGGTGAGGCAGCAAATTACTAAGACCCATTGAATTAATGGAAGTTACCAATGACTGAGTATATAGGTCCTCTAGTTGGAAAAAGCCACAGGATTCAGGTCAGAGTTTTCGAAATGCAAGTTAGAAAATGAAAATAAATTCATAATTGGTCAGCTATACCCCCCTCCAAACTTACCTTTAAACCTGAGCCTACAGACCTTTGGATTAATTTACAGTTAGATGTACAATGTAGCATTTGCAAGAGGGAGATAACAGGAGTGGCTATTTTTATATGTGGTTGAAAGATAGCAGCTTGCAACTGAAATTCCCTTCTTGGGACAGTGCAGCTTTCATTGTAACCTCTCCTTTGTAGGGGTGTCAGATGATTAATTTGGACAGTTATTGTGCTTTTATTAATAAGTCGATGTGCCTAAATAAACAATAATACTCTTTTTTATGCATTGTGGAGATAATTTTGACTCACTGATTTCCACATATCAGGCTGTTATGGCAAGTAAAGCTACAGTGGATGGTTGAAAAACTGGCAAATTTATAACCTTGTCTTGGCATAATTTCCGAGAAAATAAATAGTATAGTAAGTCTTCTACTGTTATCTTGACTCATTAAAATAATATGTATGTTGGATAAACTGAGAGGAATCTTAGTGATGGGAGAATGCAGAATGATGGAAAAGATATTACAAATCCAGTCAGATATTCATTACAAGTTGAGCAAGAGAGGCTAAAACACCAGGGAAGAAATAATCCAAGACAGAGGTATCGATCCTTGAGAGAAACCTAGAAATCAATAAAGTTATAAAAAGATTTTTATGTGAAAATAAACAGAAAGCTAGATACAGTTTTGCAACCAGACCAGAATGGGCAGGCAGTGGTAAACTTCAGTTGTTTGCTACTGTGGTGAAAATCATATGCAAAACCTCTGTGGCAGATTCCATATCTGGGTTTGTTTCCTCTGGTCCCATTTTCCATGGAAAATTAATAGATTCATGGTTATTGTTCAGTTCCTGTTCCCCCCTCCTCCCCCCCCACACCATTTCAACAGTTTCTTAGTTGTTTACATTTTATTTTATTTTTAAATGAGGCTCTGTGAAATATATGGCCATCAAAGTTTCCCATGCAGGATTTAGAACTAATGAATTCACAACATCAGATCCAATTTCTGGTTGCTTGTCTTTGTTTGTATTTCAAAGAGCTGCAGATCTAACTGAGAACAGGAGTTCTGCTGACTCTGAGAGTCACTGGCTATACGTCATCCTCACAAATGAAGGAACTTTTTAAAATTCTCTCATTGCTATACACACATACACACAGTGAGAGTGGTAGGAGGTAGCTGAGATATAATGTCGGAAAAGATATGCCTTCAATTTCACATAAGATATGCTGCATTTGAATGAATATTATACAGAGTGTGGAAAAGTGTTTGGAGTACAACTTCCAGATTCTCCCAGCATGTTCACTGGGCAAGCTGGATGGATCATTCTGGAAGATCTGAAAGTTCTGTGGTGTGGCATGTACATTTTCTAGAAAGGCATATTGTTTTTCTTTCCTTTGGTCTACCCTTTTTAGGTTTTTTGGTCCACACTTGGTTAACTCAGGGGTGGGCAAAGTGTACTCAATGTTGCATGTGGCCCTCGAACCATCTTTTGTGGCCCTTTAAGTTCCTCATTAGGTCCCAAAATCCCTCCAGCCTTTAAAAAAATTCTATGGGAGTTTCAGGCAATTTTTGCCTTAAAACCATGCAGAAATCTCCTCCTGCAAATGTATGAAAATATATGGAAATACTTTCACTCCAAGAGATTTTCATTTCTTGTTGCCATTTTACAAAAGACTGTAGAGGAGAACATATACATTTGGGCTTGTTGTGGAAGGATGAATCCTAGAGGACTCTGTAAAATTGTCCACCTAAAGCAGTATCTATACTGGAAACCTTCTATGAATTGGTACTTCTGTTGCCTTTCATCATAGTGCTGTATTACACTTTGACTGCCATGCCACATCTTATGAAATCCTGAGTTTTGTAGAATCTCCTCTAGAAAAGGGGAAGCACTAGGGCTCTTTGGCTGACAGCTTTAAACACTGCTCCTTAAATTTCAGTTTACAGGATTTCATAGGACGAAGACATTATATGACTCCAGATAAAGTGGAACCATAGCATTTTAACTGTATAGTGTGAAAGGGCCCATTGTTTAGATTCTGATAGTACAGCTAGCTTACAGAAGCACAGTGCCCAAGAAGATGGTAATTCAACCAGTTAAAAGTAAAAATGTCTTGTGGCTATGTCCTATGTTTCTACTGCACCTGGTTCCAAATGACTACTACTAGTACTACTACTACTAATAATAAATGGTTGTCCTGCACTTCCTCTCCCTTAGGGGAGACAGGTATCCAGTGTTTTTCTTGCACAAGTTGGCTTCTTTTTTTTACTACTGCTTTCTTGTTATGGTGCTCCATCACAGTCACTTTTCTAGGATTTATCTGCATGGGACACTACCATTAATTCCAGTCTTGTGCAGCTGTAAAATATATTCTCATTCTTACGTAATGGGAATGGCAAGCTTCTTCTTTGCTGCCTTCCAAACTAACAAGATACGTGTGTTTTCCCGAACAGGGACATTCACTCTAATTGCCATTGCTGTTACTGTAGCTCCTAAGCACATTTCTTTCTGAAGAAAAAAAATCCTTACTGTACTGAAGGTAAAACCTTTGTTATTAGGGAAGTCAGATGTTAATTGGGCATGAACAAAATTCCTAGCAACTTGTCTGCCTCTTGACTGTTGCCAGACGTGATAAGGACAACCTGGTTACATCTTGCTACAGGCAATTAGAAGAAGAAGCAGCTCTTCAGCTGTTATAGGTGGCAAAGAAAACTTATATCCGATCCTTATTTCAGTGCAGAGTAGGAGTAGGCATAATGCTGTTTTCCAGAAGATGCTGGATTTCAGCTCCCATCAGCCCTTTCTAATGGTGATGAATCCTAGGGGCTGCAAATCTATCATCATCTACAGGCAGCCATGAGTAACACACACACACACACACCGGTAGAGCAGCAGACAGTGCCCATGAAAATGTGTACTAGATGTTTCTATCTGTCATTCTGATATTTACAATATTTCCATATATATATATATATATATATATATATATATTCTGCCCCCTCCAAAATGGCCTACAGATTCATGAACAAGACTGATGTGAACAACTGCAGGACTGTGATGGGCCAATTTCATGAGAGGAAATATGGAACAGTTGCCTAGCATAGGTGTGAGAGAATTGAATGTAATCATAGAAAAGAGACAAGGACACTGGGGAATAAACTTTGGGATCAGCAAATCTTATATCATGTCCTAATTCAGGAGAGTGAGATGCTAAGGAAAATAAGTGAAGATCTATAAGTATTCTAACCTGTAGTTAATCATCTCTGGAAGCAGTACTTAATACACCCTCTATGTTGTAGAAAAACAAAGCACACCCATCCAAAAGAACTGATAAGCACATGTATATCAGCAGTGGAGAAAAAAGGTTCCTTGGTTGATTAGCTCCATTAACTTTAATGGATCCATCTGATCTGGCTTATATGTTGTCATGCTCTCTTCTTAGGCTTCTGACAAAGGAACATTATTCATTTTATCTGACAAGACTTGCAGATTCCTTTTTTTTTTTTTTTTGGTAGCTTTAAGTAGTCAACTTATCTTTTGTTATGCAAGAACAACCATGGAGGCTGAGATCTCTCATGCCAGTTGGGGCAGAGGAAATCTGCTTCTTTTGCCTGAATGCTAAAAGAAGTATTCAAATTACTGAACTATTTCCCCAGATCAGGGCCTGATCCTTACATAGCTCCTTTTCAGTTCAGATTAAAAGACAAAATAAGAGAGGAACCAAGTCCATGAGTGAAAAGTAACCCCCCCCCCCCCAGTATTGGTCACTGCAGAGTCTTCAAGACTTCCTCACCCTTGTTGAGTGAGGAAGTATTTGGCTTGTAGTGTAATTTAAGGGAAAAAATGTTTGTACATGGTCCTTCCTCTGAGAAGTTAGCTACTTACCTTACATAGACTATCTTAGCAAAGTCCATCTAGCTCATGGGTATTTTTGAGCCCTCCCAGAGCCCCCAAAATGAAAAAAATAATAATCTTCCCACCAAAAAATGATTTTGCCCCCCAAATGTGCCCTCTGAGAGTTCAGGTTTGATTTCCTCTATAATCAATTTATTTGTCATTTTAGCACTCCACAGTATCCATAGAATTTTCCCCTAGCACCACACCTTGAAGCATACTTAATAAAGGCTAAGCCTGTTCTCATTTCTTCTTTTCATCAAAAATTGTACATGCAATAAAGATTTAAGTTACATTTCTAGTAAGGGACACTGGCATTGGAATCATATGCAGGCAGCAAAGACATGTCTGCAGAGCCTGTGTTATGTAATGCTTTGGGTGATGGACTATGACTCTGGAGATCAAGGTTCAAATTTCTGCTTGGCCATGGAAATCCACTAAATGACCTTAGGCAAGTGCAGACCTTAGGAAATGCACAGATATAGGGTTGGTGACACCTGGCTGAATGAGACTACATGTGAAAGGGATCTAGGAGTCCAAGTAGACCACAAATTGAACATGAGTCAACAGTGTGATGTGGCAGCTAACAAGGCCAATGCGATTTTAGGCTGGATCAATAGAAGTAGAGTGTCTAGATCAAGTGTTCTGCTCTGGTCAGGCCCCACCTGGAATATTGTGTCCAGTTCTGGGCACCACAATTTTAAAAGGATGTTGAGAAACTGGAGCATTTCCAAAGGAAAATGACTAAAATGGTGAAGGGTCTGAAGGGTCTGGAAAGCATGCTCTATGAGTAGTAGTAGTAGTAGTAGTAGTAATAATAATAATAATAATAATAATAATAATAATAATAATAATAATTTATTTGTGTTTCCCCACCTCTCCCAAAGGATCGAAGCGGGGTTACAGACTACTAAAATCAATACATACAATGCAATACAATACACTATAAAAACACAAAATGGTACATCTATACAAACATCAGTAAAATACAACAATTCAACAGCATCCAACATCCAGGGGTAAGACAGAATATCATTGTTGGCAGGCATATTGGTCATGTAGACATCACTCCTCGGGGGGGAACACTTGGCAAAAGAGTACGATTTTCAATCTCTTTTTAAATGTTTCCAAAGAGATCATGAGGCGGAGCTCCTCCGGAAGGCTGTTCCAGATCCACGGGGCCGTTACTGTAAAGGCCATTTGGGTATTTGGATGATGGAGTTTCCAATAAGTTCTTCCCGTATGTTCTGAGTGTGCGAGGCGGATTATATAGGGAGATGCGGTCCCTCAAGTACCTCGGGCCCAAGCCATGTAGGGCTTTATAGGTGATAACCAAAACCTTGTATTGTGCCCGGAAGTGAATAGACTTAGAGAGCTGGGGATGTTTAGCCTGGAGAAGAGATGCTTAAGAGGTGACATGATAGCCCTGTTTAAATATTTGAAGGGATGTCACATTGAGGAGGGAGCTAGCTTGTTTTCTGCTGCTCCAGAGACTAGGACCTGGAGCAATGGTTGCAAGCTCCAGGAAAAGAGTTTCCACCTCAATATTAGGAGGAACTTCCTGACAGTAAGGGCTGTTCAACAGTGGAACACACTCCCTCGGAGTGTAGTGGAATCTCCTTCCTTAGAGGTCTTTAAACAGAGGCTGGATAGCCATCTGTCGGGGATGCTTTGATTGAGAGGTCCTGCATGGCAGGGGGTTGGACTGGATGGCCCTTGCGGTCTCATCCAACTCTATGATTCTAAGCCCTACATTCTCAGCCTCAAAGAACCCTGTGATAAGTTCACCAAGGGTCATCATAAGCTGGCATGACTTGAAGGCACACAATAACAACAACAATAAGAACAACATCATGCCTTTGACATGACGAGACATAGAGATTGTGGAAACCTGGGTGACAACTGTGAATTTTTTTCTCTGCTCATCATGGAGAAGGTGTAGCTTTTATTAAGGCTCATAAGAATCTTCCCTGTGCTAATATTAGAAACTTTCTAGTTTGGTTTGCAGTCATTTGACAACAGCAAAGAAAAGATGACACAGTGAGTGACAGTTCTTTTAACAAATATAGTACACCTTGTAGAGGGTTTGAGCATTAGGAATTAAATACACATACTAGCTGCCTTGAAATGCCTCAAGGAGTATGTAGGATTTCAAAAAAGTCTTCCATTTTTAATGCAAACAGCCAGCGATTCTTTAATGGTGAGGAATAGGGGTGGATTGGAGGACATAGATCAATCTTTGCCAGAAATGTTGGAAAACAGCTTTTGCTAGATTGAAAGAAAACAAGGAACAACTTTTCAAGGAGAATAAATTGATGCCGTGCTCACCGTTTCCTGTGGCTACAGAATGCAAGAGGCCAGAACAAGAATGACCCAGAAATAAGCAAGCTTTCATTTTGCTTTCACAGTGACATTTGTAACTTGTATAAAAAATACATCTTGATAATTTCGTTGTAAAGTTATGGTTCATTCTGGTGACCGCTTCCTGGATTATTCAGCAATGGGTATCAGAACATCAGGCTTGTGTTCATTTCAGTATGGGCAACCAGAGGATTTCCAATACTAGCTCAGATAGTAGGCCCTACCTTCTTCACCCTTTCTGTATATCTATGGATTTTCACATCAGTTTTGTGAAAGAGGGAATTCTGGTATGTCTAGTGTCGTATGGCTTCACAATAAAATATGTCCGTCAAAACTCTCTCTCTTTCCCATAAGTATGCAGGAAACCGGATTTGGCTGATCTATGTGGGATAGCTGGAGGATTCATATTACTATTTGCTCTCTTTTAAGCTCCTGCATTTGATAAGAGGCATAGGGCTACTTGAAGGGGTGGAATGCATATTTCAATTCCCTCATGATCAGATGTGGTGAGATTAGATCAGATACAAAATACATGGCCTTGCATGGTTTGTCTGTAGCACTAGATCAAGGGGCAAGGTTATTGGTTGAGAGCTGGGATAAAATCAATTCCCAAAGCAGCCTGGACATATGAAGCAACTGTGGAAAGAAGGCATGTGATTGCCAGGCTGAGGGAACCAAGAGTAGTTTGTGTGTTTGGGAAGGAATAGTATGAACAGGTTAGAAACCAACAAGGATCAAACTCTGGTAGTGTCCGGGAAAGCTGCCAGCAACACTGACCGTAGCTGATAACAGAGCCTTTAGTTCAGTGGAAGTAAAGCAGACCCAGCAAAGAAGCAGTCCGAGGGCAGGTCAAGAATACGAGCCGAAGTCAGGATTCCAGAGATTCCAACGTTCCGAAAGTCAAGCCGAAGTCAGGATACCGGGAAACAGCGTAGTCAAACAGTCCAGGGTCAAAACAGCCAAGAGATAACGTAGTCCGGTCCGAGGTCAAGGTAACAGAGAATCTAGATACTAGGAGCTAGCAGCAATCACGCCGAGGGATCATGCAATAAACTCTAGCAACCAGCATTAGTCTCTCTCCTACTTAAGTAAGGGAAACTCTCCCTTGTGCCACCTGAGGCTGGTTGGCTCGGCAATCCTCTGTGATCTGCGTCTGCAAGAACTCTCGGCTCTTCTCTCTTTGTAAGAAGGCACCTGCAGGCAAGCTTCGTCTCCAGACTCACCACTAGGCTGTGATACCGAAGGAAGCCTCTCTGTGGCACTAGGACCTGGTTGAATCACAGCTGGGACCTGGCAGGGCAGGAACAGCACCTGGCGTTGCCTCAATCAGACCTTGCTCTGGAGGAGGCTCATCCTCCTCGAGCTGATCTTGGCTGGCCATGACAGGTAGCTGCACATGAAAGTGCTTTGTCACTTCTTATGCCTTTTTGTTTATGTATATATATAGTTGGAACCACACTAGGATGATGTAGTCCCATGAAAAGCTCCTTCTCTGAGCTGGTGTTTTCTAGATGTGTCAAACTACTCTGTCTATGATAGCTGGGGGTGAAGAAAGTTGTAGTTTACCTTATCAAGTGGGTACTGGATTGGGGAAGGCTGTAGGGAAGAGATTCTTTGCAGTTCAGCCTGGCCATATGATTACACTATTCCAATTGTAATGGGATATTCTATGGCACTGAAGCAATTCTCATTTCATAGAGTAGCAGGGCAGGCTCTCTTATTAGATATAGTGAAGCAACTATTGCTAGTGGCAATTGAGTGGCAGTTGCTTAGGTCAGCAGTGGTCACCCTTTATCTCTTCTTCTGGAGCATGCTATCCAGACAAAGCTACATTTATCATGTGGCCTGTCCTATTCCCCTTAATTGTCCTATTGTGCTCAGACACTGTTCTATTGCCAGTATCCAATTTTTTCCTGGAAAAGACTGTGCCATCTGTAGTTTCAGGAGCAAAATGTCTTGGATATTATGACCTGCAGAGTGGGCAAATGAAAGAAACCAACCATCTGTTGAGATGAAGAAGAAATTTTGTTGGACAGGGAAGAGAAGAAGCCAAATCACAATGGGCAAGAGAGTGAAGGAAGGCAAAGAAGCCATACAGCCAGTTGAACCTCCTAGGCTTTCCTAAAACCCTAAAAGCATTGTTTTAAAAAATGTTTTATTTTAGCTCTAGAAATTCTAGCATTTGACATTATTTTCCACTGATGACCCATGCCTAACCTTTAATCAATTTGCTTTACTGGTAATGACAGCATCATGGGTCACAGACTGGCCTAAGAAAAAAGAAAACAGTCAGAGGTGAGCAAAATCGAAGGAACAGTACACTAAGCTTAGCTCCTCTTTCCCATAGGTGAGCAACTATGGCCCTTCAGATCTGGTTTGCAAATCTTATCAACTCTAGCTAGTATAGTCAAAGGCTAAGAGTCATGGGAGTTGCAGTCCAATAGCATCTGGGGGTCCACTTTGCCCAGTTCTTCTCATGTTTCATCTGTCCCTGTTCAAATGGTTAAACTTTCCCCTTCAAGATATAGTCCAGAAATTCTCAGAGGACAATGCTCCTTTAACTTTATCTCCTTCCTTCAAACAACTTAAGACAACTCTTTCATTTGGTAGTAACTGTGACAATAACATTGTGATATCTTTCCCTTCAAATGCTCTGAAGCAGAGAGAAGAAGATATTTCCTAAGGGATGTTTTGTTGCTACCAGAATGCTCTTAACAGTGAGATGCAGCTACTGTGGCTGCTTTTGAGAAATATTTTCTATGGCAGGCAAATAATGAGGGTGCCTTTCAAAGCTTTTGTTCACAGTCATGGCAGCTAGAAGTTTAGACCAGAATCTTATTGAGAAGTTATAGTGGCATAATGCCTGGTTATGCTGGTTGTTTCACAAGTTAGACTCTTGTGTACAGGAATAACTAATAAACAAATGGTTTCTTATTAATCAATGGCACAACAACAAATGGACACAACACCATCACCCCACCTTAGATGGAATGGGAAGTAGAATGGTCTAGATTGTCCAACAGAATGGCTTGAAAACTACTAGCTACATTGCAATCTCCATTGCCATTGCTTCTAGTCATATAAGTATGCTGACAGAACTTTACACTTTGTCATTTTGAACAGGACCTTGGTTTTGTTTTCAGAATGGAAATGATAAACCCTTTCAGCCCCAATCCTGGATTGTGTGCACTGTAAGCGTCCAGGATGGGATGTCCCAACAGACAGAGGACCAGAACAAAGATGGGACGTCCCAACAGACAGAGGACCAGAACAAAGAAGTACAATTCATATAGCTTTAACAAACTTTCCCTCAATTTTTAAACAAACTCAGATCCTCTTCAATCACAATGAAATCAAAACAAAAGATGGATGCCCTTGACTTCTTTGATATCAGAATCCAACATCAGATGGAGAGGGAGAAGTGAAGATCCAAGAATGTTACATGTACACAGAGAGATCTTGTAGCACCTTTGAGACTAACTGAAAGAAAGAAATTGGCAGCATGAGCTTTCGTAGACTTCAGTCTACTTCCTCAGGTGCATTTATATGTACACAGAACAAGCGCTATGTCTACAAGAACCAAAGTTCGCCCAGATTCAACTATGTCTTTGACCTGGCTGAAAATTGAAATCAGCTCTAGTGTTGGTCTGAATGTATTCTTTCTCATTGCTGGCAAGGGAAATGCTTTTAAACAAAACAAAACAAAAACTAGGAGGAAGTATGCTGATTGTTCATCTTCCTCCCATCCCAAGAACCAATCCTGGCACATTTGGAGGTTAACCAGGAAATTGTCCCACCAAATAGGGTTGCCAGAGTGAAAACTGGAGATGACTCTTGTATCTTTAATGTTAGTACTGTATAAAAGAGGAACTGTCAACAGGTGCTTGTGATCCATTCAGGTAACAAGCAATGCCTGTTTAAATTCCTTCCTGTGCACAACCAATAAGGTACTGGAACCCTCTCTAATTTTCACTTTGGCAACCTTATCTATTTATACAGTTCAACTCAGTGCTTCAGACATACTGTGTTTAGTTAGAATAGTTCCCATTCCCTTACAAAATGTAGGAGAAGATGAGATAACTATCTAGAGGACTGAGGAAACAATGGAAGCATTGGCCTAGAAAGCATATGTAATTTGCTGTTAGACTGACAACTCCATTCTCAAAATGTCTTCTGAAACATTATTCTTCCTACCCTTACAGTTTTGTTTTATTGTAATATTCTGCAAACAATTCATTCTGAATGTGGATGAAAATCACTAAAAAATGCTTTGGCATTTGGTCATTTGGCCAAAGAGCTGACATGTATGTTCAAGAGGAATTTTTAATTCCAACCAAGTTTTTATTCTGGTAACTTTAACCAGTAGGTGCCAGTCTTGCTCCATAAATCTGTGATTACATTTCAGGCACATCCTGTATTAAGGTTTTCAGTTGGAAACTAAAAGCCCAGAGTTGTAGTGTCAAGGTAAAGAAAGCAAGTAATGAACTCTGAAAGCAGAATACATGGGGAAAAAATCCAGAACAAAAATAAGACCAGAGTAAAAATTGGATATAAGATTAATTACTTTTAGTTGATTTTGATATTGATGCTATAAGGAGAAAATGCCCAGTATCTCAAAAAAATTTTTTTAATTTTTTTAAAAAAATATATTTATTATTATTTTTTATTATTAGTATTATTATTTATATCCCACCTCTTCTGTTTGGGAATTGAGGCAGGTAACAACAGAATTTATGCAACACACAATACAAAAACAATAAAACCCACAAAACCCTGACCCAACCCTCCCTCCCAAACTATAAAATTGACATAATAAAACATGATTAAAATACATATCAATACTACAAGGTTATTCTACAATCCGCAAATGATGAGAAGATATAGTAAGAAGGATAGGTATAATCGGTTCTGGGGGCTTATCACTCAGGGAAGGCCTGCCGGAAGAGAAAGGTTTTTGTCACTTTTTAAAAAGCCTCCAACGAGGATAACTGGCAAATCACTTCCAGCAGGTCATTCCAAGCTTTAGGAGCCGTAGCAGAAAAAGATCTCCGGGAGGTCACTCCCAGTCTGGTCTTTCTTGGTTGTAAAATAATTTTCCTGGAGGAACGGAATTATATGGGAGGAGGCATTCCTTCAAGTAGACTGAACCCAAGCCATGTAGGGCTTTATAGGTGATAACCAACACCTTGTATTGTACCGAGAGGCTAATAGGTAGCCAGTGTAGTGACTTTAGAATAGGTGTAATTCGGTCAAACCTAGATTTTTCCAGTGACCAGTCTGGCTGCCATGTTTTGTATCTATCTTCCTGTTATCTTCATGGCATTTTGCCATTCTTTTTAGTGCCGCCAAAGTGCCGGATCAGGGCTGCAGTGTGCGGTTGCCACAGCCCCAATCTGGAAAGGAAACAGGCGGCAGGACGCCACCCCAAAGGGGCGGTCTGTTGAGCCCCATCATTCGCTACATATTGTATTCCAGTATTTCAAGATGTTCTTGAATTCTGGTTGAATTCTTGAAACAGATGCTGTATACTAAGTGCTGCCCCACCACTAGACAGGATGAGACTGTTGTACCAATAGACTCCCTCCCAACACTGTAGCAAAAAAAATGTCATCTTGTTTTCAGTGCAGCCCCTGTCCCCCCATATATTAATTTTGTGCAGAATGAGACCTGGATTGCAAATGGGCTTTGAAAACTCCATAGTTTTCCAGTACTTTCTCACAATGGCAAGTAGGTAGAGAGATCTTGTAACACCTTTGAGACTATCTGAAATAAAGAAGTCAGAAGCACGAGCTTTCAATGAAGATGCATCTGAGGAAGTAGACTGAAGTCTATGAAAGCTCATGCTGTCAACTTCTTTATTTCAGTTAATCTCAAAGGTGCTACAAGATCTCTTTATATACTGATTGCAGATGTAGGTCATCTCTCGGCTCCAAATCCCCTCCGTGGCCTCCTGTTGTCTCTCTTGGCTTCGCTCCATCTACCACCAAATCGTCCAGAATCGAGGCGCTGGGGGGTGTTTGGGCTCCTTCTTGAGTTCCACTGCCTTTGCCTCCCCTATGGAGACACTTTTTAATGGGCAATTTTCGCTCCAGTCAGATCTATCTCCTGCAACGGGCGATCATTTCTTGGATCGGCGTCAAAGAGATGTTCCACGACCCGCCATGCCACCAGAAGTTACTTTCTTTGAGTAGAGATTTAGGGGCTGTGCAGACCAGCAATTTGGGCCGGCTTGGGGCAGAGTCAGGGCATAGCATCTCCATGACACACACTCCAGCTCCAGTCCCAGGGCACCGTGACACTGTGCACCGCACCACATGGTGTACAGCATCATGGCACTCCTCTGGCACTACGCATGTACAACACAGCATCAAAGGAGCACTGCCAAGCTGTGACAATGCAACTATAGCCCTTTGCAGGACACAAAACGGAGCTGCTTTTTGTGGCTCCTTTTTGCATCCTGCAAAGGCCAGATCAGGACCATGTCTGCAGTTGCTGTGGCCCCGATTTGGCTGTAACAGGTGGCTCCAGGCTGCCCCTTCAGGGCTGTGTGTACAGCCCCTTGGTTAAGAATTATATCCCCAGTTTTGGCCCCTGTAAAAATACAATCTAAACTCAAACACAGCTCAGCATAAGGGTGACTAGATTGTTGTTATGTGCCTGCACATCATTTTCAACTTATAATGACCCTATTATGGGGGCAAAATTTATTGAGAGAGGGTTTGCCTTTGCCTTCCTGAGAATGAAAAAATGTGACTTGCCCAAGGTCACCCACTGGGTTTATTTGGATGAGTGAAGATTCAAACCATGGTCTCCAGGCTCCTAGTCCAACACTCAAACCAGTACCCCACCCTGGCTCTTATAAACCTCAGTAATTTCCAGGATTTCTTTGCTGGGTGGGGCTTGGATTCAGCACAGCATCAGCCAGTCTAGTGTCTGCTCAGCTGATATGTGGCCATCTAAATTATATAGTGCTGCTGGCAGAACAGACTGGTGAATCTATGACCATGAGGGTGACAAATCTATTCTTTTTCTTATTGCAGCACTTCTCACAGCTGCTTGTTCAGTGTCAAATTTCCAATGGGATATGTTTCTGCATTGGGAGAGCTCAATAATAAGATCAATAGAGTTTTTTTTCCCTGTCTCAGGGCGGCTGATGGTGGCTCCTAGTTGGCTTCTGAGGGTATCCATCTCGATATTTACCTGAAGCAGAGAAATCCCTTGAGTAATTTATTTATTTATTTATTTATTGGATTTATATCCCACCTTTGCCCCAAAATGGGATTCAAGGCAGAAGTGTATATTTTCATCTTTCAGTTAAAATGTTGAAATGACTGCCACATGCTCAGTGCAAAGTATATGCTTATGTCCTTAGTTTTGATGGGAAAAACCACCTTGACAAATATGAAAATTAAAGAACAATACACACATATCTGGATTTTATACCACATGGTATCCCTTTACTTCTTTTGGAAACATCAGTAGGCAAACATAACTTCTCCTACAATCTCATTTAGATTTATAGAAAGATTTATTAATATAAAAATCTAAACTCTCTTTCTTTTCTTTTGGATGAATGTTTTCTGGGCTCATTTGACTTGGATTTGCCTCACTTATTCATAGAATGTTCATTTGATTTTTGAGTTCTATATGTGCATTATTGTTCCAATTACTTATTTTCTTTCTTCAAATTTATATTGTACAAAGTTAAAAAGGAATAAAACCTTTTTTTAAAAAAACCACACACACACAGGGATTTGTTCTCAATGTATTGTTTCTATATCTCTACCCCCCCCCTTTCTTTAAAATAAGGTTGTATTTGGTTTTGTGTCTGGTAGGTTTAATTATTTTATTTATAGTTTTCATATATACCTTAGTAATATGTGATACTGTTTTGAATGTTTACCATGCCTTGTATTCTGTGATATCTTATCTTAAAATATTTTAAATAGTTTGGCTGTCTAGAACATCTGGCAGAAAGGAGACATATAGTTTTGAAAAATAAGACAGGAATCCTTTTGGATCAATTTGTTGTTGTATGCCTTCAAGTCATTTCCAACTTATGGGGCCCCTAAGGTGAACCTATCACAGAGTTTTCTTGGGCTGAGAGTATGTGGCTTATGTAAGGTCATCAAGTAGGTTTACATGGTCAAGCAGGGAATTAAACCCTGATCTCCAGCGTTGTTGTTCTACACTCAAAACATTACACCATGCTGGCTCTCTTTAGTCAATATGAAAATGTAAAAAAGAGTTCTGTGAGCCATTTTAGAAACTGTATGTTCTGTCTCTAGTATAGCCAACCTTTTCACAAGTGCACTCTGTCTCTTCTCTCTCATTTTTGATGGTACGTGGGGAGATAATTGACCATTGCACAACAAGTGAGCTCAAGGCCATGGAATTTGTTGCATATTGGTCATGTTATTGGCATGAAAAGGCATTATTAGGTTCTGTCATTTGAGTCCTGTGCAGCCCACATATACTTTTAGCCAACCTCCTTACATAAATCCATTTGCTGTTTGCAGTCCACTCAAGCTTGTGTTAATCATTGCTAAATTGCTACTGGCAAATTGCTGTAATTGCAATAATTTGTGCCCAGGGTCATGCAACTAAAAGTTGTGGACACAGTGACAGCATACCTAACCCTGAGAATAACAAAAAAGCTGTTGCTACAGAATGTATAGGTCATGCAGACCTTGTTTCATGATAGATATTTTCACATACTGTAGATATTGTTTTGGCTTCTGTATAACTGCTTGCTCAAGCTAAAAAATACTATAAATACTTGCTATTTCCAGAATAAACTATTCTCCATCTTGACTATTGTGAGCTCTTGAATGGACTGGTTACATCTGAGCTTGATCAAAACCTTTAGCCATATATATATATATATATATATATATATATATATATATATATATTTGTGTGTGTTGTGTATCCTGATTCAAGGCTCAGTCCAGCTGCATGTCCTACTTGGCAGATAGGGTTGGGCTAATATCAGCCCAACCCAACAGAGTAGTTCTTGTGCCCAGGTTCATATCTATGTTATACTAATGCCAGGATCCTGTTAGTGACATACAGAAAACGCCCCTCTTGCACTTGTGTATGTCTTTTTTCCCCTCCATCATTGAGGATGTTGGTATTTTCTTTCATCGTCCACACTGACCTCCCCCAATGAAATCACAGTTTTTTTCCTGACATAGCTAACTTAAATGGTCATTCCATAGATGACAGAGTGTATGGGGACTCAGAGAAGCATCTCGCTATAGCTAGCAGTGAGAACCAGACCAATGGTGACATTAAGTGAGACCCCAGCAGCAGATCTCAGAGGAAGTTATTATCAGCCTGTTTCTGCCTATAAGGCATAATCAGATGATTCTCTGTCCCCTTCCCCTACTCTCCACCAGCCATGGAATGGAGGTTAAGAGGTTTATCCCAGCAAAACAACGAGTCTGCAGAGTGGCAAGCAATGAACAATACTGGGGTTCCACCTGCAGAACTCCTATGCTACTCTGAGCAACGTAGAATCTTGGACTAAATGTTTATGGGATATTGGACTAAATAAATAAAATAAGCTCATATGTTCAATCCTTGTTGATAAAGAGTTCAAAGCATTATTATAATGAACACCCCTGGTGGAAGACATTCCCTACCAACTAAAACATGAAAGAAAGTCTGCTTCTTTGACAGTCTTGTTCTGAGCCTGTGTCATATGGGGATGGAACAAGTTTTAGTTGTAGCTGAGCATACAAATGTCACCTTTGTGGAAGATGATTGACAGCTCTGATCTAAGTCCTTGAGCATAAACAGTTTGTATCTATAAAAAGACCCAAGTATATGAAGAACGGACCATAGCCCAGAGATAAGCAGATTTTCCCCCCAGTGGCCTCTTTCAGATTCTGGAACTCTCTGCAAAAAGAGTTGTAAGTTGCAGGGGAAGTGGGTCACTTTGATATCAAAAGGACGCTGCAATCCATACTTTAAAGGAAATGTCCAAAATATTAGGCCAATAACCCATATAAGTTCAGAACCCTGGATAGCTCCTCTAAAGTTAAGTCTCAGACCAGAGCAGATTCATTTCCCTACTGACATGAGAACTGCCCACCTCCCCTGCTGGGCTGACTCCTGTCCTGCTGTCTTCCTACCAATAGGCAAATCCTTCTTTATATATGCAGGCAACTGATCTAGAGGCAGAAACTTGAAGGGGGTGGTTTATGGGTTTGATTGAGATATTCTTGGACTTGTGCTTGGACTTGTTTTATGATTTAACTTATGTGAGACTGATTCAGCATTATCCCAAATAAGAACAGGAATGGAATAAGAACTGATTAAGACCAGTTTCAGACTGAGCCAGATTAGGCCAATTTCATTTTAGGGTGGAGCAACACAGTTTGAACTTCTTCAGAACTGATCCACACATCCAGGCATTAAAAATAAATGATAAAAAAGACAGACAGTGTGCTGTATATTTCAGTCAAAAACTGCAGCAGCCAACTGAAGGGAGCATGCTGGGATAGTCTGCATGCTACCCTCTCTGCCACCTTTTAACCTGGAAGTCCTACTTTAACACATGACAGTGGAAATGCTGAATCGGAAAAAAAGAACACATATTTTGCTTTTCCCCTGCTTCTGTGTAAACATAGAGTCCTGCCCTGGGAGGTCTATGTGGGGACAAGGGGGAGATAGTTACTGAGCACAAAGGTTGTGTAAGGATAGACCAAGACTTTGATAGGAAACATCCAAAAGCATGCAGTTGAATTTTACTCTCTGAGGCAGTCTTGAACTGATGACCTCAGTGAGTCTCAGAAAACATGGCACTGCTGGAACTCTGACTTCCAAACAGGATGTAAAGCTAGGCTATTCAACATTAAGAGTTATGAAGTTATGTAATACAGTTCATTTTAAGGCCCCAGTCAAGATTCAACATGGGTTTTTGACTATCAGTTCCCCCCAAAAAAAGTTTCAGTGAGAGAGAAAAACATATAATATATTCTCTCCTCACTTCACAACCTTTGAACAAAGTTTTAATCAAAGGTTTAGATTCCTCCTCCCACTCTGGAAAGCACTGTTCATGAATTAAGTGTTACTTAGGTTACTTTTCATCATTTATCATAATGTCACTTCAGGGAATAGGATGCTACCCATGACTGGGTGGGAGAAATTAACTGTGACAATATTACATGCGGACACATAACTTTAATTTTTCATTGATGCAGCAAAAATTGCACCCACATTACTCATGTGATCAGTTCGCAAAACAAAACGTGTTTTGACATATACTAGAGGAAATATTTGAGGTTCCCTTTGCCTATGAGATTGGTTAAGATTAATTTTCTAAACTTGAGGGCCTATATATGAAGCCAATCTGTTGCTGGATGTTCCTCATTTCAGAACTGGCAAATTCTTGACATGGTACTACCTGGGTTTCATTTCTCACAACATTTTAAAATAAAATGCTGTATTTGCTACAGAATAGTTGTACAAAATAAAGTTGTTGTATCTTTGAAAGGCTGTTTGTTGAACCTGACTAATGTCAGCTGTGTGTACAGATCAGAAGATATGTGCTGGTGGGAGGCAGGGTGACTGATGGTTGTTCATCACTGATGGTTGGCCTTTTGAGGACTTTTGGTGTGATATTTATAACTAATTTTACAAAAATCTAGGTAGAAAGTAAGTATAGGCAAACCCTGCATAAGGTGATGGTTCCTCACATCAGATCCCAAATGAAAAACCAAGGAGCACCTGCTGTCCTGCATGTGTCACCTAAGATGATTGCCCAACTCTACCTAATGGTAGGGCTGGGCCTGCTTGAAGTGTCTTCAGCAACAAACTAATGCAGAGTGCTCTCTCTCATTCTCAGTCTTATTCTCTCTCTCTCTCTGCCTTCATATGCACCAGCCATACTCCTTTCTTCTTCTCCTGTCATCTTCTCCAATATTGATGGGTAACTTCTTAAGATGACCCAACAGAATTCTCAAGATAAGTATAATTGATCACCAGGTTTTACGAAGTAGCTCCCAGTCAACCAAATCAGTGAGTTAACACACAAACTCCCTTGAAGTAGAATGAGATGGACAATAGATATCGAAGTTATCCAAGAGAACACTGAAATACATAACACTGTTATGTATCAACAAGGACAAATGACTGTGCCTCTTAGAGCAGTTGGTTTTCAAGTTGTGTCCACTCCTAGTGTAACGCTGCTACATCTTCTCCAGATATGCAAGGGCACCTGGATAGAGTCCAGGTGTAACACATCAGAAAGTAGTGACTGCAGAACACAGCTGAGGCAAATGGTATTGCATGAGATGGTGCAGGGTACTCCCTTTCACATTGTCCCTCAAAGTACAAATACTGGCACAACCAAGGGTTACATATGGGATCTGGCCTTTCACATGTTTCAAAGATAATTAAAATAGCTCTTAGTCAGATTACGTTTGGTTAGTTTTGAAAGGCTTGGAATGCTATTATATTGCTTACCTGTGGTACAACACATACTATCCTCCCATATATCTTGCTGTCATCTGAGCATTGACAGCAGATCACAAAGCACAAAAATGGGGCACAGTACAGGCCAGTACTTGAATCATTTGATAGTTCTTCTCCCCCATTTGGTAAGGCTATATCTTTAGAACTATAAAATAATTAAATTGTTACAACAGGGATTGGCATCCCTTGGGGCTGTCTTGGCCCCATGTTGGCTCCTTCTATAGGAATTTTCTTGTTTGAACTTTTAAAAGAGGAAAAAGGTCCCTCTCCTAATCCTTAAGGGTCATGGGGGCAATTTTGCCATATTTATTTGCCTCTCCAGGGCTGCTTTGTTTTTTCTTTATTTATTGGTTCAAGGCATTTATTTATTGCCTGTCCACTGACTAGGGTTCCTGAGGCAGTACATAATCATGAGAGAAAAATGCTCTTAAAACATTAAATAAATAGTTCAAAACCAATTAATAACCACCACCACCACCACCATCATCATCATCATCATCATCATCATCATCATCATCATCGCTCCCCCCTCCTCCTCAAGACGTGAGGCAGGGTATAGCATGTTAAAATACAAAATACATAAACCCACACTTAGAATACAATACTGCAAGACGATTAAAATAAACTTGTAAAAAATTTAAAAGTCATGATTTAAAATTGGCTGGGTAGTTCTAAGACCAGACACACATAGTTTAAAGAACAGCTGAAGCAGACATCTCTAAGTCCAGGTTTGGGAAAATGTTTTGGGAAAAAAGTGTGTCCTTTGTCTAAAATATCCTGAGACCACTTTCCCCCCAGCCCCTGTTATAGTTAAATAAAATAAATAAATAAAATTTTTATTTATATCCCACCCTTCTTATAATCAGGGCGGCTTACAGCAAGGTTAAAATACAATCCATACAAAAACAAGAGGACAAGAATTAAAATACAAATACAGCCAATCTTACAAAAGAATAACAAGCAAAAAGCCCCATAGCCCAACCTCTTGGCCACGGAAGAGGAGGGAGGCCCACAGGATTTTATTCGGGGAATGCCTGTTGGAACAGGAAGGTTTTCAAGTCCTTCCTGAATTGGGCCAGGGTGGTGGACGAGCGGAGCTCAGTGGGCAGCGTATTCCAAAGGGCTGGGGCAGCCGTGGAGAATGTCCTCCGTGTGGTGGAGGCTAACCTAGCCCCAGGCACCTTCAGTAATTGCTGCCCTGAGGGTGCGAGGCGGTATGTACGGGGAGAGGCGGTCCTTTAGGTATCCTGGGCCCAAGCCATTTAGGGCTTTATAGGTGATTACCAACGCCTTATATTGAGCTCGGAAGCGGATGGGCAGCCAATGGAGGTCTTTCAAAACCGGTGTTATACGGCTGGTCCTGGGAGCACCAGTGACCAGCCGGGCTGCCATGTTCTGCACCATTTGCAGCTTCCGAGTTTGGTATAAGGGTTGCCCCATGTAGAGTACGTTGCAGAAATCCAGTCTCGAAGTTACCAGAGCATGTACAACAGTTTCTAGGTCCCTCTGGGCCAGGTATGGGTGCAGCTGGCGAATAAGCTGAAGCTGATAACAGGTGCTCTTGACCGTCGCATTCACCTGAGCTGTCAGGTGAAGCGACGAGTCAAGAAGCACCCCCAGACTGCTCACAGAGTCCTTCACAGGGAGCGTGACCCCATTCAGGACAGGTGGAACCACCGCCATTCCTGGACCAGGAGAACCTATCACTAGTACCTCCGTTTTCTCTGGATTCAATTTGAGTCGGTTTTCCCTCATCCAGCCCATTACTGACTCTAGACAGGCCACGAGAGGAGAGACGCCATCCCCGGTCACTGCATCAGTCGGAGACATAGAGAAAATAATTTGGGTGTCATCAGCGTACTGATAACCCCGCGCCCCATGTCTTTGGATGATCTCTCCCAGCGGTTTCATGTAAATGTTAAATAGCATGGGAGACAGAATGGCTCCTTGAGGGACTGCAAAAGGCATGAGGTCATTCCTTACTAAGTTACACTCATAATGTAATACAGCTATACCTTCATTAATTGAAAAGGGAATTAACTAAAAGTAACTAGATTCTTTCAGGTTCTTAGAAGATCATTGATGGTGGACACACATTCCTGAAGGACAGCTTGTCCAGTGTACTGGGTATTGTACTGTCTGTTCAAGAGTACACTCTTTTTTCATACCAGATGACAGTGAATTCCAAAGGGCCTGGCGGTTCGTGAACTCAGAGCATCTTTTTATTGGAGTTTCCAGGGGTCCCATGACATATGCTGAGGAACATCTTAGCAAGAAGACTGGTGCATAAAGTCACCCCGAAGGCAGAAAAATCAAAGGCTATGGTTTCAGGGAAGAAAGGTCTTGAGATTCTTAGGTGGTGCTGTTTCTGAAAACTGGCAGCAGGACGGGGAAAGGGATTCTGTTTCCCCACAAGTCTTTTTAATGTTATTTAAGAACTCAGAGCTACACAAGAACATGGAATTCTGTAAACAATGACAGTCTGAAAAAGAAACATCCTATTTACATCATATTTACGTGGATAGAATTGATTCACTGTCAGAATAGGCTAAAAGCCTCCATGAATAAGGCAGGCACCAGAATGTATGATTGACGGCAAGCCAAGTAAGTGAAAGGAAGTTTACTTTAAGCACAGATATGGAGTATGCTTTTCTTTAAAGGACAGAAAAGTCTTTATATTTACATTACTTAGTTAGACATCAGGAATTGACTCTGGATTTCATGAATTTTATTACCATTGCATTATAACTCTTTCCTATGTGCGTTGGGCTATGAGTCTGGAGACCATGGTTCAATACCTTGCTCAGCCAGGAAAATCCATTGGGCAAGTCACATTCTCTCAGAGTCAGAGAAAGGTAATGGCAAACCCCTCTGACCAAACCTGCCAAGAAAACCTTGTCATAGAGTTGCAGAAATGACTTGAAGTTACACAACAACAACAATGGGACTTAGGGGCTCTACAGAGTGCCCTTTTTCACACTGGATTGGAGCTGTGGTAACTGCATACCACAACCCCAATCTGGCCTTTTGAGGGCACAAAAAAGAACCACAAAAAGTGGCTCCTTTTTGCGCCTTCAAAAGGGCGCCATAGCTGCAGTAGCATGGCTATATGGCCTCCTTCAGTGCTGTGTCATATGGATGCAGTGCTGGAGGAGCACCATTATGCTGTGTGCTGTGTGGAGTGGCACGTGGCATCATGGCACCCTGGGGACGGAGTCAGGGTGTGCATCATCTGGACACCACAGCCTGACTCTGTGCCTAGGCTGGCCTTTCAGGCCAGTCTGAAGAGGGCCCTACTTTTTAAAAATGGAAGGCAATTTTGTTGTTGTTGTTGTTATTGTTGTTATTTCTTGCCCACCTCTCCCCATGGATCAAGGCAGGAAACAACAACACATCAACACACAATACTTAACATCTGTTAAAAACACATCATCAGTTAAAAACACACAAACCAGTTTAAAATACATTACATCAATTTAAAAGAACAAATAAGACCAGAACATAGCAAAACAATCTACAGTTTAAAATTCACAATTTAAACAATGCTGCTGCTAGGACAATTGATTTGCAGACAGCATTCAATAAACATCAGATCAATGATCTCAGTTCAGTGCCCCCTATTGCTTAGCACCCAAAGTGACTACTCAACTTGCCTATGCCTGAGGATCATAAATAACTGCAAATGCATCTGTAGCTGCAAAGTTCTTTCTGCAGTCTTCCACTTCTTCAGTTGCATAGAAGGTCTACTTTCTCAGATACATGGAATGAATGGGTGACTAGGAAGGACCTTTAAAATCAAGCTATTTGAATAGCCATAGAAATGCAAAACTTGTGGGTATGATGATAAGGTGACAAGCTCAGTTTTAACTATGGTCTTTGAAGGACAAAGCCAAGTGGAAAAATATTGCCTAAGGCTAGGTTGGGTGGATAACCACATGAATGGTGGAGGGAGTATTGAAATATAGTGTTTGTAGGCTGGGAACCAGAAAGGAAATTTGATAACCTTGCCCAGAGCTTCCTCATGAGGCTGGGGGTGTTAACCAGTGTTATGATATGTGCAGTGTGCCAGGAAACACATGCCGTATTTAAATGAAAATTAATTCAAATGAAAAATAGTCAGTGTTCTCTGTGTAAAACTTTGTCAGGTTTTGTGTGTGTGTGTTCAAAACCTTGGGGGTGTGTGTCTGAAAATGATTTGGGCTGGGGGGGGGAGGGGAAGAAATGTATAAAAAATCATGGAAAATATACAAAACCTCTTCCAAATCTCACCCAGTAGTGAGAAAACTTTTTGAAATTATTCATTCTTGCACACATGCAAGAATTAAATAAAAGATTTACATTACTATTTTAACATTGTTGAGGAGAGTCATAAAAAACTGCATAAAACCTCATGAAATCTTTCCCAGTGGTTCAACAAAACTTGAAATTATTTATTCTGGCATGCAAGTAGAAAAGATTTACATCCCCATCCTAACATTGTTAAGGGCTTTCTATGTTCAGTATGCTAGGAAATTGCAGCTCTTGAGGCCATAACCTTAACAGATGTACAATTTAGGATATTGTATAATGTCTTCCATTTAGTTCCTCCTTCACCAAAGTTTTCAGACTGGAGAACTGGCAGTGTCAGCTTGATAAACCTAAGTCTCAGATTGGTATGTTAATGGAAGAAGATACATGGAATTTATGGAACTGAAGTTATCATTCTGTGTTACATGCCCCCAACTGGCAATTATCCTAACTGTTAATTGATCCTATTTAATACTCATTGCAGTTCTTTTACCTGTAGTATGTTGGAACCTTCTTATTAATAGGTCTCATTATTCTAACTTTTCAAAGAAAGGGCAACACAACCAGGCTGATACTTTTAAAACTAATGAGCCCCTCATTAGCACTTAACTATTGCAGTTAACAGGGTGGGATTTTTTTTTCCTGGTGATTCATGATGCTAAATTAGCTAACATTCACAAGTCACTCCTACTTTTTATATCTAATTGTACAATTTAAATCAGACATCAGGGTGGTCTCCAGATGAAAATGTTACAGGATTTTGCTACTGACTATTACAACAGATCTGCTGTGAATGCACCATGCCAACTTAAAAAGAAGGGATAAGGGATGGAATTTAAACAAGTCTGAAGAGCTATTCCCTGAGAAACAATCAGATTAACTTTTTTTTTCTTTGCTTTATTTGGAGGCTTTGTAAATCATATAGTCAATTTAGGAATCTGATCCAGTGACCTCTTTGCAGAACGGGAGACTGGAAACTTTAGTTATTGGGTAGATTAAAGTAAAAAAAAACAAAAAACAAATAAAGTGAGGACTTGAACACTTCTGCCTGTTGAACAAATTGTTGGCATATTCAGTTTGACTATGGCCCCACACAGACAGGCCAAAATTAAGCTGCTTCAGGTCACTTTGGAGGTATGCTGTTTAAATGATGCACGTGTCCTAAGATTCCGGAAGCCATGCCAAAGCCACACTCCACTCCTTTTTTAAAATGAGGCATGTCTTCCAATGATATGACAAAAGTATGATAGTTTCAGTTTAGTCATCTTGGATTTTAGGAAGAGTTAAGACTAGATTTGCTCTTGGATGCATTTATTTGACTTTTTGGCAGTCCATGGTATCTGTACAACTCTTCTCCAGCAATACATTTCAAATGAATTGATTCTCTTCCAGTCAGCTTTCTTGACTGTATAGCTTTCACAACCATATACAGAAATTGGAATTATGATGGCATGGACATTCTTGACTTTACTATTCAATGTTTAGTTTCTTCATACATGCTCCCCAAGTTCTAACCTTCTGTTTTCTTGAATATAGCCTCCATTCTGATTTAGGACTGAGCCAAGGCATGGGCAATCTTTATTTCTATGTCTTCATCATCTGTATATCTTAAATTATTGATTTTCCTCTCCCCAATTTTCACGTCTCCTTCCCTTGGGTCTAATCCAGTTTTTCATATGATATCTTCAGTGTACAATTTAAAGTGATAGGTTAATACATTGTAGCCTTGCCTGACCCTTGATATTCTGTTTCTTCATATTCTGTCCTGAGTATAGGTTACATATCAGGAAAATCAAGTGCACCCATTTCTTTGAGAACAATCCACAGTTTTTTTCATGATCTGCACAAAGGCTTTGCTATAATGAGTTATCAAAATACTATTAGGAGAGAAAGATGGGAAGAAAAATTCAAAATGAGGAGGGGGAGAGGAAGACATTCACTAATGTTTCAGAGGCTGAATCTTAACAAGAAAGTAACACCTGTAATATCCCTTCCCCAATCTTCTTTCTTATACTATTGCAGCAATGGAAATTGGACTGTTTTGACCATACCCAACCGTGGCTGATTTTGATAGCTAAGCAAGGTAAGACAGGATTAGTACTTGGATGGAAAACCTGTTGATCTTCATGTAGTGCTTGGGAAAAATGCTGCCTGAAATCCTGGACACCTACTACCAGTCAGAGGTGAGAGTTTGTATCCTACATCTTTGTCTGACCAGGTATAAGGTTCTTTGTCTGACAAGGTATAAGCCTGTTGAGGCAGGAGGGCATTTTAGAAATGCCAGAAGGTACAGTTAGGAACAAGGATTCAGCCTGAATGAGATTAATCAGACTCCCAGATCAGGAAAAAGAACTTTAAAAGGACAAGAGAAATCCAGTGTTAATAAAGGAGTGTGTTCTGTGTGAACCAAGTCAGTGAGGGAAAATAAACAGTAAATTTGTAACAACTGAAGCAATATATATATACTGTAACAACAAGCTTAAGATACTACTACTAGGTACTACAATCATAAGTTCTGCATGTAAACCAAAGTTATTCTCTTCGTGTTCACTAAGGAGTGGCCTGAAATAATTTATAGATAACATCAAACCCGCTACCAAGAATAATAAGAACAATTAATAATAAAGACATTGAACTTAGTGAGAGGATGACAGGTTAAGATAGCTATGAGGGAAAAGAAGCCTCAAACTATTTAGGATTAGTGTTAGAACAACTCCTTTTTAAAATAAAATTTTGGAGTGTGGAGCTCACTCTGACCTCAAACTGACCTCCTAGTGGATCTGCCATTTCCCCAAAGTGAGGAGACCATGTAGGCAGTTTGCCAGGGAAGAGGCAGGATCCATAGCAAACAATATACATGGAAATTCCCCAAAGGTAGCTTGAGAGTTGTTAATGAGGAAGCCAGCACCTACAAAACCAACACAATACTGACTATTTGTTCTCAGTCTCACACTCAGTGGGTGGGTGATCAAATCAACGACCCACACATTTACCTGTTTGTCTTCTCTCGATTGTGTCAAGACCTGACTGCATTGGCTAGGCCAGTGATGGTGAACCTTTTGGAGGCCGAATGCCCAAACTGCAACCCCAAACCCACTTACTTATTGCAAAGTGTCATGTCCCTCTGGCTTTCTAGTAACTAACTCTGGCAAACTGTGTGCTGGGGCGACGGCACATGTGCCCACAGAGAGGGCTCTGAGTGCCACCTCTGGCACGCATGCCATAGGTTCACCATCACTGGACTAGGCTATCCTACACCTCGGCTTAACAAAGCCCAGGCGATCAAACACCTTTGTCTAGGCTTTGGCCAAACCATTAAGATTATCACTAGAGGCTAGATTTCGCCTATAAAAACCCTTAGATTTGCTCACTCAAGTGTGCTGCTTTCAAAATACAGCTTGGCATCACACCAGATTGGATTGTGATTTTAGCTCCCTCAGCCATTTCCCCCACACTCTGGTGGCTGTGTCAATCATCATCCACATCTACACTGGATTACTGGAGAAGCCTTTGGAAGTGAGTATTGCCCGTAGTACTGCTTTTCTCAATCTATTCCTACATTTCCCTCCTTTACTTTCATCGAGTATTGAGTGTGTATGCCCCTTGCTGAATGTTTGTTTTCCCTTTAATAAATATTTGAACTTCAATTGGAGAAGTCTGTCTCCGCGTCATCACTTAAGGGATTATTTGGTCTTTTGATATACACCAAGGGACACATCCAAATCCAAATCAAAACTTTATTGCTTTTGACCAAAGGTCATTGCACAGCACAACAATATAACAATACATATAACAATATAACACTATAAAAATACATGTAAATTATATCTAAAATACTGGTATCTCATATCTGATATAGAATTTCTAAACGAACAAGCAACAACTGTCATTATGCATTAAAATTTTGTCAAATATAGTCATCACCTTTACAGTTTATGGCTATCCCTGTTATATACTTATTCCTGATTTTTTAGCTGCTAAGCAAACAAGCTACTTTCCAGGTTACATATTTATTCAGGTCCAATAGAATAAAAAAAATCATATCCTGTGGGTTTTTAATAATATATAATAATAATAATAATAATATGGTTTATTTCTAATCCGCTTTTCCAGGATTTGATCAAAGCAGCATCAAATAATATAAAAACATTCAAATAAATCGATTAAAACAGCAAAGAAAAACACAATGACATCAACACAAAGGGCAGATGAGTAGGGGAGTCAATATACAGAAATGCAATCGAGAGGTTACCAGAGCATGTACCACAGTTTCAAGGTTCCTCCGGTCCAGATATGGATCAGCGTGGCGTATCAGCCGAAGCTGATAACAAGTGCTCCTGACAGTCGCATCCACCTGAGATGACAAACTGGAGCGACGAGTCCAGGAGCACTCCCAAGCTGCGGACCGAGTCCTTCAAGGGAATGTGACCCTTCAGGACCGGATGGCAAATCTCACCACCCGACCGGTGGACCTATTGCCAGTACTTCCTATTTCTCCAGATTCACACTGAGTTTGTTTTCCCTCATCCAGCCCATTACCGACTCCGAGCAGGCATTTAGAGGAGAGATGCCATCCCTAGTTACTGCATCAAGTCGGGACTGGGACTGGTTTCTATTATAGGTATTAATAAACCTTTCTCTTGGTTCTTGGTAGAGAGGGCAAAAAAACATGTAATGAACAAAGTCTTCTACCCTTGACAACCATATACCAAGTACGTTCTTTTGCAGGAATACCTCTATATCTTCCGTCTCTGTATGCTGTTACCATCATATTTATTTAATCGGTAAAAGCTTTCCGTAAATTTGCAATGTTAAACTCAAAATAATCTGGAAAATACAAAATTTCTGAGTTTATGTATAGGGGGCACATGAGGACAGATAGCAGTATGGAGCTTTGTATCGATGTTTCACTTATTATGTTTCTTGAGTCTTTACTTGTGCTTCCAATGGAGTTCATTATTTCAGCTAAGGAAATTCCATTTTGATAATTATTGCGTGGCCTGATGTACCCAGTTCTTGTTGGGCATGCTGTTATTCAATCTATCAAACATTTTTTGGAAGTCTATTATTATCCATCCTCTGGGCTTTGAGTCAATAACATAAATTTTCTCTTATCTAAAGGCTTTCTATACTAAGCATGTTGGTTTTCAATCTAAGCATGGCAGTTGGTGTGTCTCTGGGGAGACCCAGCAACGACCTCAAGAAGTAATTCTGGGGGAGTTCCAGGTTTATGTTTGGTTTACCTGTGGTACCCCAAACTCTGCCCCATATAGAAACTGTGCCATTGTTTTGGCTTTATATACTATTAGGCAGGATTTACGAAGAGGCCTGTTACAGACAGCGCAAAATAAAAGCGCTCTTCGAGTACACGTGGAGTATGTGTTTTCAATGATGCATGCGTCCTAAGCGTCCAGAAGTGCGCACCAAGAAAAAAAAGACCAAACGACGCTCCAGCCCTAAGGACTGGAGCGTGGCTTTGGTGTGGCTTCTGGACTCATAGGACGCATGCATCAGTGAAACACCATACCTCCACTGTGACTCGAAGCAGCTTTATTTTGGCTGTCTGTAACAGGCCTAAGTTTCCCCCTCTAGTTGCCGCAAACTTTAATGTAGCTTTTGCTGATCTATAGGATTGTACTTTTAAATTTAACAGTTTTTCCTTCCAAGATGTTGTGTCTGAATATACTAGGCCTAAATATCTAAATGATTTTACTTGACTTATAATGTTTCCATCTAGGTGCCAAACATGTTTTTTGGGGCGTCTTCCAAAGACCATAACCCAGGTTTTGTCATAATTAATTGTTAGTTTGTTGTTTTTACAATATGTGGAGAGTTTTGCAAGAAGTCTCCTTAGACCTACCTCCGTTCTAGAAATCAATACAATGTCATCCACGTACATTAACAAAGAAATTTTGGTATCAAGAATTGTGACAGGGGCGTATTGCAAACCCTCCAGATCCTTTACAATGTCATTAATAAAAAAATTAAATAAGAAAGGAGCTAAAATGCATCCTTGTTTAACTCCTACAGATGCATCAATCTTTGGAGTCAAGGGACATGGTCTTACGAGGGTGTTGTTAACCTTCCCTTTTGGCAATTTGAGTTAATTACGAAATTCTCCTAATTGATAACTTCCTAACATCAGTCAGGAGAAGAATCATGTGGAATGCTGTGGTTATCACATAATTTGGACCCCATGTGGTGGGATCCGAGAGGCACAGTGTGAGGGGATCTAAGAGATCTAATGCAAGAGATCTAATAAATCCTGCAGTGTCATCAGTGCCACATGAAGAAAACAAAATGGACAAATTGGCACATCCCTGGGCTTGACATATTTCTTGAATGCATGAGGTTAGACTGAGTTCTGCACTCTCAGGCCCAGCCTTCACAGTGGACACTCCCTTGTCAGTGCCAACAGATGTGAGCACCTACTTTCATCTAGAGCTTTGAAATGTTACTTTCTTGGAGAACACGTCCCCAAATATTATCACACATTGGCATAGTGGCTGGAGGATTATGGGGATTTGCCAACCACAAAATGATATTCTGGGCACTAAATATAATAAGAAACCCTACAGCTGGAGCAAAGTGGCTGCTTAAAAGTAATAAAATGCAAGTAATATATTCACCTGTAACTACTTCCTTTTCTAAGTCTCTTCATTAAAACCTATGTCATACACTATGTAACAAGCTAGAGGGAAATTACTTTCTTGGTATAATCAGAATGTTTCTAGTTATTTTTGGAAGGTTTATTAAATACATTTTTGTGAGGCATTTTGACAGATGTTTTCAAATTTGATGGGCTTTTCTCATCAATCCTATGGACTTTTCACTCAAAAAGTAATGGAAAAGTAGAAAACAGCATATCAGGTAATCTAACCAGTTACTTTTCCAATCACTATAGAAAGTAATGGCAAGAAGCCAATTTTCAAACACTATAAAAGGATTCAGAATGAATTACTTTGAAAATAACTTTTTAAGCTTGGCTTTCTAAGATACTTCTTGACAGCCAGTGAACAGCAAATACTTTTTCAAACAACCACTTTAATTCCATTTCCCTCAACACTTTCCCTAACAATGTATTTGGGTTCTTTTAATTCTTAAAATGATGTAATTCAAATGTGTTTGCATTAATGCAATGGACAATACAGAAAACAAACATTAATAAAGCTGCCAGGGATCCCACAGTAAAGTTTTTAGCTTTTATTTGTATGCTTTTCTTCTTGTCCCAGTTCAATGTGTTTTACTCCCTTCCTCCTTAATAGGCTCTCATCTGAATTGAATGTGAGAACTTTTCCAATTTGCTTGTAATATAAAAACTGGAAAACAAGCTCTGGTGCTTTTAACCAAATGTCTGATCATTAAAATGTCTAATTAAATAGAGCTTAATATTTTTCTGTTCAAATGTATCCCCTGAAGCTTTTTAAGATGTACAGTCTCATATTGTAATTTTGGCGAACAAAAGAAGAACAGCAGACAATTCACAAAGGTCAGATATCTAGATGTAATCCATAAATAATCCAATTATGGAATTGTTTTTTAAAAAAAACCTAAGAAAATAGCTTAGGTTTGGGGAGCAATTTGCCCACTCTTAGATTAGCAAGACATATCTCTAAGAAGAGGTGAGTTGATTCAGAGGTTGAAAAAGTTACTTTGCAGAGATTCAGCTGTCCAAGACCATAGGAAAGTTGTATTTGATATACTCAGTTTGGGAGAAAATGACCCAAATCCTATTCTTAATTTCAAATAGAATTTGACCCATTGAATGAATGGGATTTATCTGTGTATTCACTCCTCACAGACCAATTGACTACATGACATATTTTGAGAGCCATGCTGCTTGGAGAATTGTGAGATTCAAAAATTAACTTTTCCAAGCCCTTAAATTAACATACAGTGTATTTTTATGTAATACCAGTTTGGAAATCTATACATTCATATTTTGTTTTGTTCCACTTTAGCATGACCTTGCATTTTTAAAAGAGTGTACAAAAGCTCCTTTATTTACAGATGATCTTGGAACATATTTTCAGACAAAAGATACATTTCTAGGAACACAACCCACTGGGTTTTTTAATATCTTCCCCTCAGTGGTCATGCTGTGATATCAGAAGGGAAACCTCTCCCATACACAGAACTGTCAAGCCTCCACCATCAAGTTGCTGACAGCTTTGCAATCAATACTCTTCTAGTGTTGGGACATTGATGGTGAAGCACTCAAAGAAAAGATGTTCCACAGAAAAGGCAGGATAACCCTACACACCACTGAAATTACAGCTTTCATCCTATCTCAGTGTTTTTGAAATGGTGCATAGAATTTGGCAACACAAGTGTACAAGGAAAGAACTGCAATCTATCTTTCAATCAATGGCGGGATACACACCGCCATATAGTACGTATACAATACGTACAAGATGGTGGCGCCCCTTCCACATGGGTGCTGCCATCTTTACGTACTGGACGCATAGCGTCCAGACGTGTCGCGGCGCCTATGACGTCGCGAATGCGCCTGCGGTGCCTCGCGACGTCATAGAGGTGCCGCAGAAAGAAGCTCCGAAATGGAGCTTCTTTTTTGCTCTGCGTGGGAGTCGCGCGGTTTGGCTGCTGCGGCTCCTGCGCGGAGCAAATCGCGCCGGTGGGGGAGTGCCGCAAAGCGGCGATTTGTATCCCGCCAATGGCTGTTGCGTGCTTAGTTCATCCAAGCACAGAGAAGGCAGCATATCTGCATAATGTCTTATGCTGACTTCACCTCATTCCAAGCAGAAGTCATATCCAGAAGAGTGGCTCATTCATAAACATAGAGGGCAGGATCCTCTGCCTGTGCCAAGAACCACAAACTAGAGCTTAGAAGAATCACTTCTTTGTCAATGCAACCATGTAACATCTCCAAGAAACCCTAGCCATGTAACAGTTTCCCCGAATCCCCACTCATAAAACATGATTGTAGAGTTCGGGAGGGTTACTTCTTTGGTGGTGACATATCCAGAACCTTCCAGTCAGTCACTCAACATGATGGCTAGTAGATTCTGGGAATTGTGAAGTCGAAGGCTTTCATGGCTGGCATCCATAGTTTTTTGTGGGTTTTTCAGGCTATGTGGCCATATTCTAGCAGAGTTTCTTCCTGACGTTTTGCCAGCATCTGTGGCTGGCATCTTCAGAGAATGTTTGCCTGGAAAGGACTTAGCTATATATATATTGTGTGACCTGGAAAGGCAGGAATTGTTTCCCCCAAAGAGTAACTTTTCCAGGCTCTGCAAACTATGCATTAAATGGAAATCCATGTTCACCTGAACTTGTAAATATTTCCCATCAGGGTTTAATAGTAAAGGTTAGAGGCTATAGCTGTAAGAGATAGAGGTACTGGAGGTCAGGAAAGGATGTGTGGTTCTACTTCCTTCACATCTTCACACAGTGTATGGATAAAAGCACTCAAACAGTGTTGTAGTCAACCAGAGCTTCCAATCCATGCAATTCAAAACATAGTAGAAAATTTAATCAACAGTATTTTAACCTGACTCTGTTCCTGAGTGCAACCTCACAAGCTGATGTTTAGGCTGAAGATGCTGGCACTTCTAATGCTGTCTTGATAATGATCCCAGATAGGAACATAGATTTTCCTGAACAATATTGAGGTATAAAGTGGCAGGAGGTCTTTGGCTTTTCCTAACAATTTGGCAGATGTCTGCTGTAAAAGATGGAAAATAGATTTCCCTTGTTATTTCAGGTTTTGGCAGCCCAACCCACTGCTGGTATAAGCTGTTCTGTAGATTCATGGCATTGTGCACTGGTTTCCTAATTGCATTGTTGTAAAGTATTGGGAACACTGATTATCAATAAGATGGTTTCATAAGCTATTGCAGTTTCTTTACATTAAATATGCTTTTAAAAGGGCAGCACAATAAATTGAGAAACTCTTCAGCACACAGACCTTCTGTCCTTTTGGCTGGAAAAAATAAGACTATCTTCCCCTTCCTGATGCAGCAATTGTCTATCCTGCTGCAATTATAGAGGGCATGTAGAGTGTATGTATGCTTGAATCCTCCACCACTACTGTCAAACACCAGCTGTGACATGTAGCCTCAAGTGTGGCAAACAGTCCCAAAGTTCACTTGCTTCTATAAGCTTTGAGATGAAGTGCAGTCCTATTCAGACACATTCAAGGGCATCATTTGGAGTGTAAAAACTTGGCTCCTTGACTCTAGATGGCTTATCTCATTTTCATGACATGATAAAAAGAATGGTAGGGGCTCTCAACTCACAACACACACAGCTGGGGTACAAACAAGAATCATATTGCTAAACGATAGCTAACATGTGACTCTCTGCTGACATCATCTTTACATTATTGGCAAATTGCTCTTCAAATTATTGGCTAGAATCCACTGAGGCAGTTAAAAATGCACCACCTAGACTTTGATATTTGTGATTGGTTCAATTTCATGATCCTTATATATCCCCTGCTTACATGAGTATTCCTCCTTACCATCTTTACAGATGTGACTCTAACACTGTCACACACACACAATTTCTCCTGTATGAATTTTAACACCTTTGACAGATGAAGAAGCAAGTGGAGCTTTGAAAGCTTGCAAGATGTTCTTTGTGCATTTTGGTTGGCCTAAGAAAGATTTTGCTCTTTTGTGGATTTTTGATGTTATTGTACTTTACAGTATGGCTAACACGGCTACACCTCAATATGTTCTATGGATTACCTAGTTATCATAAATTATGACCAAGAGCCACTCCAAGGGAAATTTTATTATGATAAAGGACATAGTTACTGATGCACTTTCTTGCTTAGACTCAATTTCTTTCTTTCAGTTAGTCTCAAAGGTGCCACAAGATCTCCCTAAGTACTTAGACTCAGGGGCTGTACAGACAGCCTCGAAAGGGTGGCCTCCAGCCGCCCCTTTTACAGCTAGATTGGGGCCTCAGCAAGTGCATGCCACAGTCCTGATTCAGCCTTTTCAGGTTGCAAAAAGGAACTGCAAAAAGCAGATCCTTTTTGTGTCTTGCAAAGGGTGCGATAGCTGCAGCACCATGGCTTTATGGTGCTCCTTCAGTGCTGCATTGTGTGGATGCATCAGAGGAGTACCGTGATGCCGTGCCCTGTGCGGTGCAGTGTGCATCACACCATCCTGGGGGCAGAGCCAGGTGTGCATTGTGTAGATTAGGGTTGCCATAAGCCGCCTGCAGGCGGGACAGTCCTGGTTTAGGCGGAACTGTCCCGGTCCTGTTCTGCCAATTCACAGCTTGGGGCCTGGATTTGTCCTTTGCTGAGGGCCAGGTGGCGCTCTTCCTCCTCTTCCTCCTCCTCAGCCTCTGCGTGCTCCCGCAGCGGCCACCCACCTCCTCCTCCCCCACCTTTTTGTGTTTTGTGCTGCGGTGTGGCTGTGCAGCCCAAATGTGTCCTACATTTGTCCCAGTTTGGAGGTCCTGACTTATGGCAACCCTAATGCTACACGCCGACACCACCCCCACCCAGCCCAAACTGCCTGTCTGCAAAGTGCTATAAGCAACAGTTTAAATCTGTGTTCTGTTTCTAGCCCCAACAAAGGCCTGGAGAGTGAGAGCAGGAGAGAGGGAAGGAGAAAAGGGGAATGTGGTGGGGTCACTTTGCCTTCCAAGGTGTAATATGTTTACTCAGGAATAAGTCTCACTGAACGCAATTATATACCTGGTATATATAGGCCCCAGTTTTTGAGACTAAATGGAAGAAATTGGCACCATGAGCTTTGGCAGGCTACAGTCTACTTCTTCAGATGCATTTACTAAATACATCTTAGAAAGTAGACTGTAGTCTATGAAAGCTCATGCTGCCAAGTTCTCTCATTTAGTCGCAAAGGTGCTACAAGATCTCTACATACTGATTCTACAGACTAACATGGCTATATCTTTGAATTCTATCATCTTGCTTCCATGCATGGAAGCCAGATGAGATTGTGCATTTTCCTTTTGATTGAACGTGAACTACTTGAAATGCTCTGTGGTTATTTTTCTATATTTTCCTCTCTGTATGTGGTGTGTGCGAGGTCTCTTTTAGTGAGGTCTATCAATATGTACTGTTGTTCAGTGAATTGTGTAATGTAAAGATAATCTTGACATTATTGATGTTTCATTCTGTTTAATGATCCTTTTGTATATGCTGGTATTTAAACTTTTGAAGTGGCTTAAGCAAATTGTAATTGAGTTAATATTATGATGTATAGTAATTATGGTTACAATGTGTATTCTTGTGGATTGCTCCCAGCAGATGCAGCGGTGGGATGTAATATTGCAAGGCAGTAGCTTTCATCTCAGTTTTAATGGCAGCCTGCTTCAAATCTCTTTTAAGATCATCCAGGTGTTATGGGATTTATCCAGGTGCAGTACCCTATTGTCAAAATAGGTTCAGCACCTGGATAAATCCTAAAACACCTGAATGTTCTACATATACCCACAGAAGCACCAGACCAAGCTTCCATTAAAAGCAAGGCTGGAGTTTCTGTCCTACAATTTTAGACAGAGCTACCACCCCACCTGTCTATGAGCACAATTTTTATTGTCGAAAGGACGCTATACAGAGTGACTATATCTGGTTTTTTTCCCTGTGAGTTATTTAGCTTTTGTATGGTTATTTAGATCAGAAGTTATTGGATCTGTTGTCTAACTGGTCATCTTTTCCACTATGTGACTTTTATTTTATTTTGCTGATTTTACCATGGTAAGATCCCTTACAAATATAATTTATGATGCTGAGTTTAGAAGTGGGGTTAAGTAATCTTAAATGCCCTAGCAGGATTCCAAATTTTGTGGAATACACATTTTAGGGAAAGCTGTTGCTGTTGGAAAACTATATTTCCCTCATCTGTTAAAAGTAATTAGCTCTATGACAAAAACAGGGCATAAAATGGTGAAGAAAAGGAATAATGTGGGGGGGGGGGGGGGGGTGAGGACAAAATACTTGGGTTGTAAATTGTGTTCCCCTAGGTTACATGAAACCACTCTAAAACCTCTCAACCTTTTTTAATCTATAAAGTATAGATGCATGTTTCTGAATGGGAAATGAACATTGCATGCTCATGCTGGTCAACTATTTTGTGACCCACTGCATAATTTATGTAATAAGCAGGTGATCTGCATGATGTGTTAATATGGGAACATGATCAGAGAGAATTACTTAAAGGTACTGCCTGGTAAAAGTGACAAAGGTAGGAAATGGAAAGGCTGGATGAGCAGGAGCATCATAGGCCTGTTACAGACAGCCAAAATAAAGCTGCTTCGAGTCACAGTGGAGGTATGGTTTTTCAAAGATGCATGCGTCCTAAGAGTCCAGAAGCCACACTAAAGCCACGCTCCAGTCCTTAGGGCTGAAGCATGGCTTTGGTGTGACTTCTAGACTCTTAGGACGCATGCATCATTGAAACACCATACCTCCACTGTAACTCGAAGCAGCTTTATTTTGGCTGTCTGTAACAGGCCATAATGTGCTTTAATGTCTATTAAGAAGGAAGAGAAGTCAGGGGGGAGAGAACAGAAATAGCATTGTTGTGGTCATGGGGAGAAAAATGGAATTTCTAACCCAAACAAAGCTGCAACAGGTTGAATGAGTATCAAAGAAAGATGAGCAGAAAATCAAAAGACTTTTAAGTGGTGAAACTCAATCCCCCTGGGTTGCTGGAGGGATTAATACAGAAACATTTGTGCACCCCCATTATTTAACCCTAGGCAAAGTGGATATTTTTGCTAGTCTGTTATAAAAGTATGCACCTTATTAACCACAAATAATTAAATTACAATCAGATGAAGCAAATCATACAAAAATTAACACAGTTAGATATGCAATTGGGCAGCAGAGGGTTCTGAAAGAGTTTTGGTTTGGAGAACAAATAGCGTTTACCTTATGTTGAAATTCCTGAAAGAGCTGATTAAATTTGCCTTAAGAAGTATGGACCATTCACTCAATAAGGAGAATTCAAATGCTGGTCAGTTACACATATATTCAATGGTAAGTCTGTAAAAAACATAATCAAATGCATGGTCACAGCCAAAATAATGCCACTCTCATCTGTACAGTACTTTAGGCTGGAAAGTGGAAATTATATCAGTTTGCTTAAACACAGGCTGCATGAATTTTTTTACCCAGTGTGGTTTCAGCCTGTTTAAAGAGGTCAATGATCTCAAAGAGAAACCTTTCTGTCCTACTACCTTTCAGGGTTGCTTTGCAGGAATAAGAGAGAGGTTTTCTGTTGGAATTTTACTTTCTTGATATTTGTTAGAAACTCAGGAAATTAGGAGAGATTGTTCAGTCTCACCAGCATTGCAATATAGGTGAGCAGGAAAACTAGGTCCACCTTTATTTTCCAGACCTATGTGTCCTCAATTAAAACCAAGTCTTTAAATTAGAGTGAAAATAAACAAGTTTACATACAAATCATGTGTATGAAGATATACACAGGACTAACTTCATGCTGCAAAGAAGATGAGGTAGAAAGTAGACTATAGGGCTGTGCAGACTAAGATTAAGGCCAGCTTGGTGGCGGAGGCGGGGTGTGGTGTCCACATGATGCACACCCTGACTCCATGCCCCAGGGCAGCATGATGCTGTGCGCCACTCCACATGGCAAGCGGTGTCACGGCGCTCCTCTGGCATTGCATCCACATGACACAACACCAAAGGAGCACCTTAAAGCCAAGGCGCCGGTGGCTATTGCGCCCTTTTCAGGGTACAAAAAGGAGCAAATTTTTGTGGCTCTTTATTGTGCCATGGAAAGGCCAGATTGGGGCCACAGTGTGAGACTGATGTGGCCTTGCTCTGGCAAAACTGGAAGTGGCTGCAAGCCACCCCTTTAGGGGTGGTCTGCACAGCCCCTACATGCTTCTTAAGAAAGTTTCCTTTAACATGCAAGAGAAGACATTCTTCTCAAGACAAGACAAAAGGAGATAAAAATGGCGATTCTTTCAAGGGACAAAAGGTTAGGTGTGCTCTTAGTAACAGGAAATGAGGAGGGGCTGTTGGTAACCAATAAAATTGTGATATACATGCATTTATATTCCTAGAAGATCTCAGCATGCGAAGTTGCTATATATCCCCATACTTTCTATGTGGCTGCTCCTAGTCTAGAAATCTGTCCCTAGGAACATTAGGAATGCATCCTTCTTGGTGTCCTGTTGCTGGCAAGTAAGAACATTCTTGTTCTTGCAAGCTCTTAGAAATTGGCTTTTAACGGTGTTGTGTGCTATTTGCTGACTAACCCATGAAATAATGAGACCAACCACAACAGTTTGGATGAACATGGACCACGTTATTTAAACTATAATTTATTTAGGCTTGAAACCTGAAGAAGTATAAAAGGAGAGAACAACCTGGGGCACATGGTGTCTCCCAGAGCTTCTCCCTAGCTTGCCCTAGGCAACACACCTGAGCCCCAAGGAGAATTCAAATGCTGAGTTGCCCCCTGGCTTGCCCATAACTGGAGAGCCTGTCCAAGACTCCAACCTTGAAGTCTCATGACTTAAAGTGAGGGATAAATGTTCTGCCCAGCTCCAAGGATACTGTATTCTCCTCCCTATCCCAGGTCTCATGATATCTAAAAGCAGTTCCAGAATCCTCTCTTTCACCAAATGAGTACCACTGATGTTCATCAAAATCCTGCTTTCTCCCCACAGTATCTGCACACTGATCACCTATTTAAGACACCACCACAACCCAACTATCAAAGTCCCCATTCAACAGTATAAGGTAGGGGAGGGAAATACTGTGGAAAATGGGAGGGGAGGCATCATACATGGCCCTGAAATGACCAGGAAGCTTACACTGTGTCAGAGGTGGGAGGCTGGGTCAAATAAGAAAATGCAAAAGAAGAAAATGGGATGGGTAGGAAGAGGCTTTAAAAGACTCTGGCCCTACCTTCCATACTCTCTCTATCAGGGTGCTCTGTACCATTATGCTACTTATTGTGGCTTCTCTTCATTGGGGGCCAGCAAATGTGCTGAGAGGCTGCATGGCACAAGAGGGAATCTGACTTTGTTGGTTTCTATATCATCTTTTCATGAATGTTAGTGGTTTCAACTTTATAGATTATCTATTTTTTTAAAAAAAATATAAACTTTATATTTCTTTACTAATGCTGAATAAAATAGAATATAGCAATCGATCTCTTTTCTCAAGGAACAGTTCTAGACAGAGCTTCAGCAATAACTCTCAAAATCTCCAGTTTGCATGACCTGGCTGGGAGAGTCTGGGAGTAGTTTCAAATGGTGTCTCAAAGGTCCAATCTGCACTGCTGAAATAATCCAGTTTTAGACTGCTTTAACTGCCCTGGCTCAATACTAGGAAATTCTGAGAATTGTAGTTTCATGAGAGATTTAGCCTTCTCTGTCAGAGAGCTTTGACACCACAATAAGTGAGAATTCCCAGGCTTCCTTAGCACTGAGCCAGAGCAGTTAAAGTGATATCAAACTGGATTATTTCTGCAATGTTTATTGGACCCAAGTTTTAGGGCTAGATTCAATGTTAGTGTCAGCTACAACAGACATACTAAAGTAAATGGGATGAATTGTCATATATACTCATCAATAAGTTTAAAAATGACCCCAAAATTCCAGGTCGACTTATTTATGGGTCATTATGGTAATGCAAAAGCAGCTTTTTCCGATTTCCCCATGGAGAGTTTCTTTATCTCCTGAGCCAAGCAGAAAGAGTCCTGGGTGATTGATTGATATTGCTGTTTGTTTAAGAGTCCATCTCCCGCCTGCGTGCCTCACCTTGCTGAAACAAAAGCTGAACACTCAAGCAAAAACGCTCAATGAGAGTCTCTCTTGCCACACACACACACACACTGTCATGCCTCCAGAGCATCTTTGATGCTCTTGAGACATATATTTAGTTGAGATTATATTAGCTTTTCTATGTATTAGTTTAGAAGGGGAAATAGAGATCTACAGCTTTAAGAAAGACAAGGATTGTGGGAAATCCCAGGGTCTTATGCTGTCTCCCTCTAGTTAGTTTCAGTGTGTAGTAAGATTTCAGCCAAGTCAGACCTGGAGAGAGTATTTTCCTTTGACAAAAAGATAAGTCCACAGAAGAAAAAAGATAAGTCCTCAGAAGAAGAAAGATAGAATTCACCAAGAAGAGAGCAAGGTATTTAGGAAGGACTATTGGGGAAAAAAGGAGATAAGTTTCATGTTTTTGTGTTATAACCAGTAAAGCTTTTGGAAACTTAAGAATTTTGTGGACAAGTCTTTTTGTTCTGGCTGTGTTCCCGAGAGCCAGAGACCTTACTACACCCAAAGTCCATAGCATTGCTCTTGGGACAAAACACACACACACACACATACACTAAAGGAGCCTCCAAGTTTTACCCTTAACCTACCCACGGGTCATGGCAAAATCCATAAATTTGGCCCCAAAACCTGACCTCGACTTATACATGAGGTCGACTTATAGTCAAATATATACAGTAGACAAATGCCATTGATTTCAGTGGGTCAGCTGTAGGTAGTAATGCCACTGGATTTAGACATTGGATTTTCCACACAGTTGGAAAGATTGGTACTCAAAGCACCTCCTCACTCTCAAATGAAAGAAGGGCCTTCAAGGAAGGCCTCAGTTTATGAACAGGAGTGTATGGGAGAAGAAAGTCTTTTAATGACTTGTGAATCTGACAATCCATTGGCAGAATGGTCCATCAAACCTTATGCAGCCTCTGTTTACAAAGCACATATTTCAGTTTGAATATCATCAATATCCTATTAACTTATGTCCTAAAGCAAAATGAACTGAAATGTAGATACAAATAACAATCATTAATCTTCCATGTATCCTGTCATCGTAAAGAGGGTTTTATTATTATCATTTTTGTAAAAAAACAAAAACAAAAAAGCCTTTCACATTTACAGTAATATGAAGATGGTGTGAGGTATTTTGCATTTTCATTAGGAAATAGATTACAATTAAGAATGCTAAAGTCCAATGCAATTGACTAAAATGTATAGTCACATAACATCCTTTGCAGAGACTGGAAAAGTTTTTGGTTTTTCAAAAATAGAATTTCCTTTGTTGACAAGGCAAAATTGCCACTGACTGTGTTAGATGGAGAACTCCTGGAACTGAACTCAAAATTGTATGGTTTTTTCCCCCAAAGTTCATATACTTTCTATGTATTTTTGTTTCATTTGATTGCTTCCAACATTGCAGGGCAGAGGAAATACAAATAAAAATGGCCAAAAAGATAGTATGCAGTCCTTTATATGCAGTCTGCTTGGCATAGTACTAACTAGCGGTCTCCATTCATCCAAATCAGGTATGTAACATACCTGACAGGAGCAGAAATAACTCATGTTGCAGTTATGAGTATTGTACCACCATTTCCTTGAAAGAAGAAGCAGTGATTCTAAGGCAGCTTGTGGGTTAGGTGCTGAACCTATTTTGAAGTTAGTGCTCAGTGTCTGGGATGGTTTCTTAAAGTTTAAGGCCAGTTTAGATTTACCATCCCACTAATATAGAATCTCCCTGTTGTAATGCTGAATATTACCAGCTTAACTTGAAGAGTGAAGGATGAATTATTTTTGATTGTTTTGTTCATGTCTTTCTAGTCCTCCTCTTGTCAGCCATTTCCAACAGAAATAGCCATCATTTAAATGAGGAAAGTGAATAAAACTGCTTGCTAATCCAGCCTTCTTTCAGAGCCATTTGCCCATACACAAAGGTGTAGCCAAGGGTCCGTTAGGGGAATTTTATTATGTTGTTATTAGTCCAAATATTGCAAGAGGGGGCTGGCTACAAGAGCCCTCCGAGATCGTCTCCCTATATGTATACCGAGTAGACCAGGGCCTCCCAATAACTGAAGCTGAGACAGGTTATAATAACTAAATATCTACTTTATTGAAAACAAGGGGAACACACACACAATGCACACACATACACACATTCAAGGCTCAGGAAGAAAGGTTGGAAATGTGGAAAAGATGTTCAGGCTTTGCTAATGGTATACTTACCAAGATGTAGTCTTCCTCCGGGAAGCGAAATGGGATGTTGGACAGTGAGGCAGATCTGCTCCGCTACCTGGGTTTGAGCAGAGGTGCCGGCCACCAGATCAAAGGTCTAACTGACGTGGAGTGGGTAGACCTTGCAAATGGCGCGCTGAGCAGCAAAAGTGGGGACTTTTTATGGGCCAAATCTGGCCTGAGGGCAGAGAGTTTTGGTGATTAGAACAAAGGTGTTTAATGGTTTTCTTTCACTTGGATGTCTGGGTCTGATAGTATCTATGACTTAAGCTGTTTGGACAACAGACTTGAGGAGGGGGAGATAGCTCCAGGGAAGGCAAACATTTACTCTTCCTGGCTGAAGATAATCCCTTCTTGCGACTTCCCAGACCTTCTGAGATGTTAATGTGGCTGTTTGCCTAAGGAATGTGGACATGTCCTGTCGCTTTGCCATTAATGGCGGGCAAGCTAGGAGTCTGGCCAGGGGTCATTCAAGGGTTATCATTGATTCCAAAATTTATATGAACCAGCATGGGTAACAAAGGGTGCATCTATACTGTAGAAATAATGCAGTTTGACACCATCTTCCCTACCATGGCTCCATCCTACAGAATTCTGGGATTTGTAGTTTTGTGAGAAGGCTAAAGACTTTGTAAAATTACAAATCCCAGGGTGCCATAGGATTGAAGGTACAGCACTTAAAGTGACATCACACCACATTAATTCTATAATATAGATGTATCCGAAGTCTTTGTTTATTTTCCTTCATAAATAATGTTAGGATTATGCACCATCACCATCATCACAAAAATAAGGATTTTGCTGCTATAGCAATTGGGGGAAAAACATAATTTGGAAACATTAGTAAATTTCCCACAACATAGTTGGCTGATTGTTAGCTGTCCATGAATGGAGTCTCTCATCCCAGCAGCAACTCCACTGTGACAGCAAAAACCAGCTCAAGAGAAATATGTAATTAATTGCAAGCAACCTCATGGAATGCATACTGCATTTCCAGATTTTAGGAAGCCTAAAAGTGTTTCAGGATGCCTTGTCCAAGTACCAAAAGGATTATGAAGATGCAGTCAAGGTCAACAGACAATGTATACTGCTACCATGAGTAACAATGAGACTCGGTTATAATCCCATCACATTATCAATTTTTGGAAGCATCCAAGAGCACTGTTAGATTTCTTCAGAGCTAGAAATATGATACATTTCCAGAACAGGTTCTTGTAGTGAAGACAAAGACAAAGATGAGGGCCAGGGCCAGGGGTTTCTGGTGGTGGAAGAGATGGGCAAGTATGCTGTTTGGGCAGTCATTGGTCCAAGTGGACTGGACCCCAAAGAAACCTCACTTACCAGCCCCTAAATTCTTAAACTTTTAAAACTGAGATTAAACCAATTAATTACAATAATAAGATATAATGATAAACATTGCCCTAAATACCACCCTCTCTAAAAACAAAAACAAACAAAAGAATGTGTAGAATGCTGAGCAATTATTACAAAATTTATGATGCTTGCCTGTTGCCATTAAATCAAATGGTATTATCCTCTTATTAGTTATTTTAATACATCATGAGTACTGTAATGATGTTAATTTCAAATTTTATTTCTGAGTTCTGGGAAAAGAAATAAATAAAAGCCAAAATCATTAAGGTAGAAAACACTTCTTTTGGATAGAGACCCCAGAATTTAAAGTGGTAAAAAATCTGCTGTATGCACATCATACCTTCCATGAATCTCTTAACATGATTTTTCTTTTGGGAAGCACAGTCAACCAAAATATATGTAAATGGCACTGATAATTCACCTATACATAAACGTAGAGTTTCTGTTGCTATTCTTTTTTTTTTGTTTTGTTTTGTTTTATGCTTCATGAAAAGTTGTACAGGTTGACTCGCCTTTATCTCAAACATTTTGGACCAGAATTGTTTTGGATTTTGAATTTTTTTGAATTTCATAATATTTGCATATACATAATGAGATACCGTGGAGCTAGGACCCAAGTCTAAGCATGAAATTAATATATGTTTTGTATAGACCTTGTACACATAGCCTGACAATAATTTTACAAATAATACTTTTAAATAATTTTGTGCATGAGATGAAGTTTGTGCACACTGAACCATCAGAAAGCAATAACAGCTATCTAGTTCCATAAAATACTTTGTGTATAATAATAATAATAATAATAATAATTAATAATAGGATTTATTTATAAGCTGCCCAATCACTGGGAATCTGGGCGGCTTACAACAAAGGGGATAATAGACGGTTCCCTGCCCTCAGGCTTACAATCTAAAAAGACATGAAACAAAAGGAGAAGGGAATGGTGAGGGGGCGGAGGGGATCAGATCCAGCAGTTCTTCTCTCCCTTTGAGGCCTGGACCAAGGCAGATGGACTGGAAGAAGGGCTCTTTTTCTTAATCGAGGCTGGGCCCGATGGCATTGGGCCTGTCCTTTCACTCCCTCTAAGGCCAGAAGATGACAGTTGGAAGGAGGGAGGGGAGGGCTCTTCCTCTTCAGGCCCAATGGCGTTGGGGCTGTCCTTTCGCTCCCTCTAAGGCCAGAAGAAGACAGTTGAAGAAGGGAGGGGAGGGCTCTTCCTCTTCAGGCCCGATGGCGTTGGACCTGTCCTTTTGCTCCTTCCCAGGCCAGAAGGTGACAGTTGGAAAGAGGGAGGGGAGGGCTCGTCCTCTTCAGGCCCGATGGCATTGGGCCTGTCCTTTTGCTCCCGCTCAGGCCAGAAGATGACAGTTGGAAGGAGGGAGCGGAGGGTCATAGAATCATAGGGCCATCCATCCACCCACCTGTCATGCAAGAATACACAATAAAAGCATCCTCAACAGATGGCCAACCAACCTCTGTTTAAAAACCTCCAAAGAAGGAGAAATCACTCCAAATCTCTTTGTTTTTTGGTGAACAGTCTGAAAGAAGCTATGTTCGTTCAGATTACATATGGCTTCCCACATCACACAGCTGGAACATCCTTGGATAGACATAAGCAATGTTCAGACAATCTGATGAACATCTAAGGGTTGGGATAGCACCAGTGGCATGATTTTTCTCCTCTACATCTATGTACTCAACATGTGGAGATCACATGGACAAAGTTCTTGTTATTCCATAGTGAATACAGAGAGATGTTGGGAAAGATGTTTCTTCTTTTGTTAGTATACTTTCTATTTGCCATGGCATTGAATGGCGATGTTCCCATTCAACACCAGTCAAGTCCTCTTATAAACTTTCTCTCGAGCTTGGTAGTTTCATTTTAGCCTGGGATAAGATTGGCAGGATAGGACTGGAATACATTGTCCTGCTTCCACCCTGCCAATTATAACTATTGAGCTTTCATAACTATTGGGATGGGAGAGGGGACATAACAATGCACTTCAATTTTTTTTGTTTGATGCTTTACAAATTCATCTTGGGAATTTACCTTCCATTAACCTTGTCTGAGAAGGTGCACTCCAGTCTAGTTAACTTGTTAGCCAACCATGGGATTTGGAGTGTTAGGCCTTGGAAGAATTAATTGATTAGGACCTGGATCTACCATGTGTGCTAGGGCACATGGGAACCCATCAATAAAAGGATGCAATGTTTTCTCAGTGCTAGATCTTTTGCTGTGTCATTTGCTTATCTTGTAGCAGTGAGATGGGTCAGTCTGTGGTATGAAACAATGTCTCAGGGAAGCCTGGAACTTCAGCTCAATACATTCTTCTGACATCCATACAGCTGAAGTGAAGTACCAGAAAAAAACTTAGGGGCTGAACAGACTAGAGGGGAGGGGTGGATAGAGGCTTCCCCTTTATCCCCGCATCATTGCCGTGACAACCGCACATCACGGCAACTATGTGCTCAGAGAAAGAAGCTGTGAAATGCAATTCCTTTTTCTGCCACTGCCAAGGCACCATTAGCACCCTGGAGTGGCACGATAACATCCATTGTGTGCCATGCCATTTGGACATGGCATACAATGCACGTCATCAGTGTGCACACCGTCTGAAGGCATGCACAACAAAATGGCACTGGGAGAGTGCGGTAGGGCTTGGGAGTGTAGGGAGGCTTTGCTCTCCTGAGCCCTTCAATCAGCCCCAGGAGAGCGCTTTTTGCCCATCTGTATCGTGATTCAGTTACTTTTGCTGGACCTGCAAATCAGCTGCAACATTTTGTCCAATTTACATAAAAACCACAGTGGTCTAGTTTTGTCTACAAAATACCCTCATGACTGCCTCCAAATTTATGTAGGATTATTTATTACTTGCTCTGTTTCCCAGATTTAAGGTTGGAGGTCACTTACGAATAGGTTATGTCTATCCCACATGGGAAAGTGATGAGGAAAAAAATATAGTGTATGTATGTGGGAGGGAAACTAAGGAAAGGATCATATGGGATTCATTAACTATGGAGGAAAGAAGGTAAGCTATGGGGCTTTCTGCACGGTCATTTGGGACGTCCTCCGGACGTCCCATTTTAAAAAAGGGGCGTCTCTTTTAGACGCCCCATGTCCTATTACGGACTCCGTCCGTACAAGATGGCGGCGCCCTTTCTACATGGGCGCCGCCATCTTTACGCATCGGACGCATAGCGTCCAGACGCGTCGCGCTGCTGCTGACGTAGCGAGCGCGCCCCTGGCGCCTCGCTACGTCGCAAACGCGACGCAAAAAGAAGCTCCATTTTGGAGCTTCTTTTTTCGGTCCGCGCGGGAGTCGGGCCGTCTATAGGCTCCGGCTCCCCCGCGGACCTTCTGGCGGCGGCGGCAGACCGCCGCAAAGCGGCGGTGTGTAGCCCGCCTATGATTCTTATCTAATAGAAGGGCAGTAAAGGCAAATAAAATATCAACTTCAACTATCCTGATATTTGTTGGAAGTCAAACTCAGCAAAATCCTCAAGGCCTAGCAAATTCCTCACTTGCCTGGAAGACAATTTCATGGTCCAAAAGGTGGAAGAGGCAACAAGGGGGTCAGCTATTTTAGATCTGATCCTAACCAACAAGGATGACTTGGTTAATGGGGTGCAAGTGTTGGGATCATTAGGTGGAAGTGACCATGTTCTCCTGGAGTTTGAAATACAGTGGAAAGGAGAAGCCAGGCATAGTCAGACACGCATCCTAGACTTTAGGAAAGCGGATTTCAGTAAACTTAGAGAAGTATTGAGGGCAATTCCATGGTCAGAAATACTAAAAGATAAAGGAGTTCAGGACGGATGGGACTTTCTCAAAAGGGAGATACTGAAGGCACAATTTCAAACAGTTCCAGTGAGAAAGAAAAACGGGAGGTGTCTCAAGAAACCAGGATGGATGACTAAGGAACTTTCAACCGAGCTAAGTTTGAAACGGAACATGTATAAGAAATGGAAAAAGGGGGAAATCACAAAAAAGGAATTCAAAGAAATAGCAGTCATGTGTAGGGGTAAAGTCAGAAAAGCTAAAGCGCAGAACGAACTCAGGCTTGCTAGAGAGGTTAAGAACAATAAAAAGGGCTTTTTTTGGATATGTCCGCAGCAAAAGGAAGAAGAAGGAAATGGTAGGGCCACTGCGTGGAGAAGATGGCAAAATGCTAACAGAAGACAGAGAAAAAGCAGAATTACTCAACACCTTCTTTGCCTCAGTCTTCTCAGAAAAGGCAAAGGGTGCTCAACCTGAGGATAATGGAGCAGAGGACAGAATAGGGGAATTTCAGCACAGAATAAGTAAAGAGATAGTAGAGGAACACCTTATTAATCTAAATGAATTTAAGTCTCCGGGACCAGATGAACTCCATCCTAGGGTATTAAAAGAACTGGCAAATGTAATATCGGAGCCATTGGCAATAATCTTTGAAAACTCCTGGAGAACAGGAGAGATCCCAGCCGACTGGCGGAGGGCAAATGTTGTCCCCATCTTCAAAAAGGGGAAAAAAGAGGATCCCAACAATTATCATCCAGTTAGTCTGACATCAGTACTAGGAAAGATTCTGGAGCAGATCATTAAACAGAGAGTCTGTGAACATCTAGAAGGCAATGCCATAATCACAAAAAGTCAACATGGGTTTCAGAGAAACAAGTCATGCCAGACAAACCTGATCTCTTTCTTTGATAAAATTACCAGCTTGGTAGATGAAGGGAATGCTGTGGATATAGTATATCTTGATTTCAGTAAGGCCTTTGACAAAGTTCCCCATGACATTCTTGCAAACAAGCTTGTAAAATGTGGGCTAGACAAAGGAACTGTTAAATGGATCTGTAATTGGTTGACTGGCCGAACCCAAAGGGTGCTCAACAATGGCTCCTTTTCATCCTGGAGAAAAGTGACCAGTGGGGTCCCACAGGGCTCTGTCCTGGGCCCAGTGCTATTCAACATCTTTATCAATGACCTGGATGACAGAATTGGAAGCATACTTATCAAATTTGCAGATGATACCAAATTAGGGGGAATAGCTAATACCCCAGAGGACAGGATCAAGATTCAAAATGACCTGAATAGACTAGAAAGCTGGGCCAAAGCTAACAAAATGAAATTCAACACGGAGAAATGTAAGGTATTGCACTTAGGGCGGAAAAATAAAATGCACAGATATAGGATGGGTGACACCTGGCTGAATGAAACTACGTGTGAAAGGGATCTAGGAGTCCAAGTAGACCACAAGTTGAACATGAGTGAACAGTGTGATGCGGCAGCTAAAAAGGCCAATGCTATTTTAGGCTGCATCAATAGAAGTATAGTGTCTAGATCAAGAGAAGTAATAATGCCACTGTATTCTGCTCTGGTCAGGCCACACCTAGAATATTGTGTCCAGTTCTGGGCGCCACAATTCAGAAAGGACATTGAGAAACTGGAGCGTGTCCAAAGGAGGGCGACAAAAATGGTGAAAGGTTTGGAAACCATGCCCTATGAGGAACGACTCAGGGAGCTGGGGATGTTTAGCCTGGAGAAAAGAAGGTTAAGAGGTGATATGATCGCCCTGTTAAATATTTGAAGGGATGTCATATTGAAGAGGGAGCAAGCTTGTTTTCTGCTGCTCCAGAGAACAGGACCCGGAACAATGGATGCAAGCTGCAGGAAAAGAGATTCCACCTGAACATTAGGAGGAACTTCCTGACAGTAAGGGCTGTTCGACAGTGGAATGCACTCCCTCGGAGGGTGATAGAGTCTCCTTCCTTGGAGGTCTTTAAACAGAGGCTGGATGGCCATCTGTCAGGGATGCTTTGATTTGGATTTCCTGCATGGCAGGGGGTTGGACTGGATGGCCCTAGTGGTCTCTTCCAACTCTATGATTCTATGATTCTATGATCATGGTGCCTTTATATAGATAGCTCTACCAAGAACACAGTATTTTATAGTGACTTGCCTGAGGACACCAGTGAGCTTTATAACAATGGTCTCCTTAGTTCAAGTGTGACACATAGACTGTGACAACAGCATTGTCTGATACTGAGGCAGGACAAGGATTGTCAGTAATGTTCCCAGTTTATCTGTCTATGCAAATTAAACTTGGAAAAGGCCTTTGCACTATCCTGATCTGGTTATGGCCTTCATTCAGGACTTTTCTTATTGTACCAATGTGGAACCCCTGAAGATTCTTCTGACCTCCACACTTCACAAAGGTCTCCTAAAGAGCTGGAGATCTGCCAAGAATTAGGCTGCCCATTGCTAGTTGCCCTCTACAGTAGCTGTATAAAGCTGCAGGCATAAGACACCTTTCTTCTTGCATTGTCTGTTGTGCTTCTGCATTGTCCTAACCCCAGGAGCTGGCCTTTAGATTCTGACCAGAGTTCAGTCTCAACACACTCTAACGCATCCTGACACTTGGCAGTATGTTGGCAGTCCATACATGACACTTTCAGTTAGCATTGCTGTCTAAGCAAATGCTTGCCAGGGATGAACTCTCTCTCTCCCTCCCTGCTTTTTCAAGCAGTTTTACACCATTTGAAGTAATTGTTCACCCGTCAAGGTCAGTCAAGCAAGAGTATTTTGCAAATTTTTTTTTAAAAAAGAAGAAAAAAGACTTGTGTAGTTAGTGTCTGGATTCTTTTGTTTTCATGACTTTAGCATGGAATTCTTTGCTAAACCAAAAAGGAATATGACAGAACCCAGATAGCTGTAATGTACTACAGCAAAGTAGCCTGGTGCTGTCATTTGTATATCTTATTTCTAATTATTATGCACTCATTAGTCATGTCACTTCACGGAGTAAATGTCAGGGACTTCAGTGAATAAACCAAGGGTCTGAGGTTGAGACCTAGCCAAGCAGAATCTCAGCATGCTCATGCCTTAAAGCCCTTTTCTGACACAGAAGTAAATAGGCTAATGTGGAGCTTAAAGGCAACTAGTAACTTCATTACTCCCAAGTTTTATAGGAAGCTATCCAGGCTGCTGAACCTGTTTGGGAAATCGGGCTCAATATCCTGGCCATAAGTTGACGGGTGACTTGAAGGAACATACACACACTACTCTTGGGAAGAGAGCAAAATGAGAGTTTTACAGTGACTTCATAGCCCCCGAATAACACAGCCACCAGCTTCTTCTGATTGAGAAAAATTATGGATATAAATATTCTAAAGTTTTTAATGGATTTTCAGGCTATGTGGCCATGTTCTGGAAGAGTTTATTCCTGACATTTTGCCAGCATCTGTAGCTGGCATCTTCAGCCTCTGAAGATGCGAGACACGGATGTTGGCAAAATATCAGGAATATACTCTTCCAGAACATGACCACATAGCCTGAAAAACCCACAAAAACTATGGATGCTGGCCATGAAAGCCTTCAGCTTTGTGTCCCTCAAAATGCATTTCATTTTTAGTTCTTTGAGAGCACATGAAAAGGTATCAAAATATTCAAGGGAGAATTTGAGATATACCATTTATGCACATTGGTGGACAGCTTTTGAAATCTGGCATTGGGGCTGTACATATCCCCGTCCTTCAATTTAGTTTGGAATCTAAAATATTGGATTGTCTTGATGTATAACCTTTACACAGGACATGAAGCTACTGTCATGGGAAATGGAATGGTTTCCAATTGGCAAGGGGGTCAGGTAAGGCTGCATTTTATCACCCTGTCAGTATAACTTGTACACTATACATATCATACTTAAAGCTGGATTAAACCTGAAGGAAGAATGCATATAATTGGAGGAAGGAGAATCAGCAATTTAAGAACTGCAGATGACACCATACAACTAGCAGAAAACAGCAAGGATTTGGATTGATTTCTGAATAAATTCATTGGGAAAAAGTGCAAAGGCAGGTTTATACTCAGACACTAAGAAAACAAAAATAATGACCACAGATGATTTGCATGACTTTGGCAATGAAAACATTGAAATAGTTCAAGATTCTCTATACCTTGGCTCAGTCATTAATCACTATGGAGACTACAGTCAAGAAATCAGAAGAAGACTAGGACTCGGAAGGGTAGCTATGAGGGAACTTGACAAGATCCTGAAGTGTAAAGATATATCAATGAATGCTACAGTTAGGATTGTCCCTGCCTTCATATTTCCTATTACTATATATGGTTATGAAAGCTGGAGAGTGATGAAAGCTGATAGGAAGAAACTCAGAGGCTAAACAGACCATAATAAAATGCTGGCATTGGGGTGGAGTTGGGGCGTGGTGACCATATGCCCCAACTCTGCCCACATTGTCCATCCAACCGCACAGTGGGGTGGCATCATGCCATTTCTTTGGTGCAGCATTTAAATGTGCTGTACCTTGCCTGGAGGTCTGTTGACTGTAATAAAGGCTTTGATTGATTGATGTGCTGTACCAAAGAAACCCGGAAAAGCTGCCGTCATGGCTGCAAGGGCAGCTTTTTGCTTCTCTAAAAAGGAGTAGCATTTTGCCGATTCTTTTAGGGCTGGCAATGTGCTGTATTGGGCCTGTGACATGCAGTTGATATGGTCCTGATTCGGTGCTGAAAGGAGTGACATCAAGGCACCACTTTTGCCCCTTTGTCTATTGGTGCTGGACATGAGTTCTGGATTCCATGGATGGCTAAAAAGACACAAAATGCATCCCAGAGCAAAACAAGCCTGAATGCTCCCTGGAAGCCAAGATGACTAAACTGAGACTGCAGCACTTTGAACATTTCATGGGAAGACATGACTCACTAGAAAAGACAATAATGTTTAGTAAGTTGGAAAGCTGTAGCAAAAGAAGAAGGCCACATTACAGTTGGATAGACTCAAATCAAGGAAGACATGGCTCTGAGTTTGCAAGAATGAAACAGAGCTTTTGATGATATGGCTGCTTGGAGTTCTCTCATTCATATGGCCACCATAAGTCGAAGTCAATTTGATAGCAGTTATCAAACACAATAAACTATGTGATCAATCTGATGCTAAATATAGTTGATGCATGACAGCATGATTGTCACTACCAGGTCTTGAACTAATAGTTGGCATTATATGGATTGATTTTGATGTTCCTCCTCATTAAATAATAAAAATAAAATTAAAAAAAAATCAAAATTATTGCTGAGCAGAAATGGTGTCTTGACATTCTCTATGGCATGCAGTCCCCGTGTGTCCTCAGAGTCTTTTCTGGAGCCAAGAAACCTTTGGAACTGGTTTGGGGTTAGTGAAGAAGGCTGTGTGGTAAACAGAAGTCTCATCATATTATGTTAGTGGATGTTTGCCTGCATGGCAATGCAGTGGGATTAGCATTTCATTGAATTCCTCCAGGAGAAGAAGAAATTCTCCAAGCATCTGTTGGAGCTGAGTTTCTTTGTTGGGGGGAAAAAAGAACCAATTTTTCCTTTGCCAGTGAACCCTCCACAGTTTTGCCTTCTCCACAGTTTTGCCTCCTTCAGAATGCTGCACCTAGCACCATTCCAGGGAGATGTACAGGGCAAACAGCCTCCACATACACAATGGTAGGGAGTAATAAGGGGGAAAATACAATATTTATGGCAGAATCGAAGCAGCAATTGAGGTGAATAATGTTCCATCCCCTGAAGAAGAACAGGGAAACAACCATACAGTGCAGAACAAATGTCACATCAGAAACAAATGTCTGACAGTTTTAACATGCTTTGTAAAAAAAAAAGAAAAGAAAAGAAAGAAAGAAAGAAAGAAAGAGAAAAATGAATGAGAGAGGGGCTTCCAAATCACAAAGTAATTGCCTTGAAATTCCTTGTTGAAGTGTCATTTACATTTGAAAGCCAGTCAAGTTCTGTTGATGGCAACTAATCTTCCCCAAAATGAAAGATGCTAAACAGAAATGACAAAATAAGTGCAAGGAAACTTTCAGGCTATGCACAAATGAGAAATCTCAGAGGAGGAATTAATTTTAATATAATTATTTTAATTCCTTCTTATGCTAAATGCTTCCAACCATTTGGATACATCAGTATTCTGTAGCAGCTACTAAGCAGCTGTGTTTATTTTAACAACAAAAACTAGATCGCTTCCCTTCTGTCCAGCTCCAAAAGAGACCCCCACACTATTCTATGGAAAATGAGTTCTCATTACCCTAAAATGAATTTATATGATACATGTCCATTAAGCTAAAGTTACTTTCTTTTTTAAAACCCCAAGTATATGTTCTTATCCCCAGGGGGTATTTCTGTTTTGTGATATGGATTTATTTTGAGATCTGTAGTCCAAAGATGTAGGCTGCATCATCTTCTTGTGTTCCAATACAAATATTGGGGTAAACAGGCAATATGACAAGGAAAAAAAGCCATGCTAAAATGTCTTCTCATGGGTATACAGACCACTGTTTCTACGAAGTAGATATCAAAAGGGAATAGAGTAGAATAGGTAGAGACAGATATCATGTGCGTATGAATTAGGAATATCTAGTGTTCATTAAGTGCTCATCCAATGTTTTAAAAAGAGCCAGCCAGAAGCAGTCTGACCATCATGAGATCACTGATTAAGTTGCAAAAAATCAATCAATCAAAATACAGGAAACAATACAATAAAATGTAAAACTGCACCATAATTCATTATGATCATGTTTAACCCCAGACTTCTGTTTTTTCCCCTTACATTCTTTTTCCTCTATAAGCCATGTTTACCGTCCCTCGGTGATGCTATTCAAATAAATGCAAATCTATGAATGTTCTGCACAGCATGAGATAAAAAATTCTAAGCCCAAAACTGGATGACAAAAATTAAAGAGCCTTAGTTTGTGAAGTCGAAGGCTTTCCTGGCAGGCATCCATAGTTTTTTTGTGGGTTTTTCGGGCTATGTGGCCATGTTCTAGAAGAGTTTCTTCCTGACATTTTGCCAGCATCTGTGGCTGGCATCTTCAGAGAATGTTTGCCTGGAAAAAGTTGGGTATATATATAGAACAGTACATATGCAAATCACTCCTGCATTCCCAGGCTCGCACAATACACACACACACACACACACACACACACACACCTTTTTCCAGGCAAGCATTTTCTTAAGATGCCAGCCACAGATGCTGGTGAAACGTCAGGAAGAAACTCTTCTAGAACATAGCCACATAGCCTGAAAAAACCACATAAAACTATGAACCTTAGTTTTATGTTATTTTTATTTTCCCAAAGAGTCCATAGCCCTCACTATTGTAAAGAAAATGAAAGTCAATGGCTTATGAGTCAATAGGCAATATTTTGTTTTATTATTTTATTTTTTTATTCTAAAATAATGCTTTTTATCTGCTAAACACAAGTGAAAATTGTGACTCCTGTTTTTTTGACATTTCAAAGAAAGACTGAAGTACTTGAGGTCAAGACACTGGATCATCAGAGTATCTGTCTGTACAACCAATGTAAGAACCATGTGGCTCTCCAGAAGTTGTTGGACTGGATCTCCCATTAGCAGTAGCCAGCATAGCTTCAGACCAAAAAGGCCACTGGTGCAGTAGAACCAAAAGATGCCTTTTCAGTCTTGTTCTATAGTTTACACACCCACACAATTAACAATATTTTTTTTTTAAAAAAAGAAAATGCCTTTAGGGAACCTAAAATCAAAAGTGAAGCAAAACAACAAAAACAACAACCAGTATTCTATATTAGCTACTTAGTTTCATAAACAATCTCTCCAGGCCCTACTGCCCCAACCTGATGGAAACATCTTCTAACTATTCTCCACTCATCAGCTGAATTAATCTCCTTCTCCTCATGCAGCTGATTCATGGTAAAGTAGGTTGGTTGCAGGGGCAGGGAAGTTATGTTTCTGACAATAGTGTCACAGTCCTGACCACATACAGATTCTAAATAGGGAATAGTTACCTAGATATACTCATCTGTAACTGTTCCATATACTTAACCAAGAAGCTGATGCAGAATGCTAGCCATTGTTGCTATCATTTTATTGAACCGTTGGCAAGAGAATTAGTTCAGAAAAGAGTTGGTTTAAATTGATCTCAGCCTGGTTGCTCTCTCTATCTCAAATAATTTCATAGGGCAATAGAGCATATGTTGCTAGCATAGTTGCATTCTGTAAGGGCAAATACAGTATGCTATCACTGTGCTGAGCAATGAACAACACTTCTCTCTAGTAGACAAGTTGTTACTATAGAGCAGGAACACTGTACAGGACTCTATGCTTCATCTATCTATGAAACAGTTTCCTAACATTTTTCCAGAAGTTACAGGACAAGACAGTAGCTTAAAGAAAGGAAACAGGGAGGCCATAGGATAGACTCAGTAGTTCATGACTTAATTATACAGGCATACCTCATTTAACAGGCTGCAGATGCATTGCAGAAATTATGCAATTTGACACCACTTTAACTGCCATGGCTCAATGTTATAGACTCCTGTGGCTTGTAGTTTGTTGTGGCACTGGAGCTATCTCAAAGTGAAGGCTAATTGTCTCATAAAACTACCAACCCCATAATTTCATACCACTGAGCCATGGCAGTTACAGCAATGTCAAATTGCATTAATTCTACAGTGCAGGTTCTTCCAATAACTGACAAAGAAGCTTCTTTTTAGAAAATCTTTCTATGGGAGCCCAGCCCAGCCTATCCTTTTCTTGTTTTCTGTTACCAAAATCACTTAGATGTGTGAAGAGACAGAATGTGTGTGTGAAGAAAAAAATAAAAAGGAAAGGGGGAAGCAGATTGGCCTGTCTCACCAGCTACCCTGGCACTCTGAAAAAGCATTGATCTGTGAATTTTGCAACAACAACAACAATAATATAAAATCAAAAGAAAAGCAGAGGCTGTTGGAAGGGGGAAAATCTTCCCAGTATGGCTTTTGCAAGAAGTATTAACTGCAGCCAATGAAGACCAGGCTGGTTGCAGTTATCCAGAAGATCTTCTCATCTTCCACTCTAAAATTATGAAATGGCCTGCCAGAAGAGATCCAACATGTCACAAACCTTGATGGTGTCAAAAAAGCCATCAAGATGGATTTCTTCCAACAGGCCTTCCTAGATGGATCGATATGGATTGCCCAATGTCTGCCCCAAGATGTCTTGCTCCAGTTGTGACTATTTTAATCTGATTTTAATTGTTTTATAATGTTGTTGTTTTTCTTTTTGTAATTATGTGGATTAGTTTAACGATAGGAGTAAGGGGATTTATGTATTGATTTATGTATGTATTTATGTATCTTATTTTGTAACCCGCCTCAATCCTTTTGGGAAGGTGGGATATAAATTATTATTATTATTATTATTATTATTATTATTATTATTATTATTATTTTCAAGTGGTCTTTAGAAAGCTCAAAATGCTATTGTTTATTTATGTAAGTTCTACCTGACCTAGTTGTTTCATTTCATGTATGGATGATGTTACCTTTGCATTAAAAAAGGCTGAAACATATGACCTCTTTTTCATTTTAGTGGGGTAGGAACCTATCCCTACTTTCCCCACGTTATTTCTGATAGAGATGTAATGCCCCGAAAGACACCACCTTCATTAATTGAGGTATACCTGTGTCCTGACTAAATCACTATACTGTACTCTAAATGGAGCTACTCTTGAAAATGTTTTGGAAATTGCAGCTAGTGTAAAATGAAGTGGCCAGACTGTTGTCAGGTGAACATTTCCCAAACCACATAACACCAGTCTTCTAGGAATTGCACTGGCTTCTGTTTGCTTCCAAGCTAATTTCAAGATAGTGGTTTTGTGGGCAGCTGACCATCTTCCTGCCATACGAGCCTGTCCAAAATTTAAGATTGTCCGCAGAGTCCCTGTTGTGTGTCCCATCACCTGATGTGACAATCAGAATTAGGATCCTTGTCACAATTTCTCCCTACACTGGTGATTGTTCATAGGAGCTGGGTGGAAACATCATCCTGCTCTACCCCAGCTGACAGGAGAGAGACTACATCACTTGCAGCAGCTGCTGTCCTGTAAATCAGGATCAGAGGAGCTTTAGAATCCTCATGTATTTCCTACACTTGTGAATATGTAGGAATTATGAATATGAATAATTTATGTATGTAATTGCAATTATGAATTCCAGCAATATCTTCTAGTTACATCTTTAAGATAATGTATGCTTTGGCGCATAGGTTGTCAATATTATGGAGAGAGTTATGAGAATGCAAAGGCCAAGATTATATATCATCCCAAATCTGCATTCATCTAGTTACACAGTGGTTGCGCTGCATCATCCTGCTGCTCAATATTGACACTGTGCAACAGACTGTACATCTGCCAGTTTGTCTGCTTCTTGTCCTATTGTGCAATGGGGGGAGTGCATAGTTTTTTTGTGTGCACCCAAAGTGAATCAAATGGAAGAGTGAAGGTACTGACATAGTTATGCACCATACTCAAATGCACAACAGCATGGTTGGAGTCATGTTGATTAGTACCAACTAGAGTAGATCGACTGAATCAACAAATAGGTAATGATATTTATTCAATGACTCTTTTGTACTCAGGACCCAAAATAGGATTGAGGCCCATGAAAAATAGCAACACTTGTGGAAATCTGCTTATAAAGCCTTGAACTGAATGTGTCCATTGTATAAGGGACAAAAAAATTCTACTACATTTTAAAGGCAATTTATATAGGAGTATGACAGTAACCACATTTCCACTTCATATGTCTTTCCTTCAGCCCTCCTTTCTGTTTTCCAGGTTGCTGTGTTGATCCAGCAACATCATAACAATTACAAAGTCAGTGGAATAACTTTTTTATTAGGAACAGCCGTTGCTTTATCTGTGTCCTTCTTAGTACCTGACAGTTTCAGATATATATTTACCAGCTGTTGTAGTAGTCCTATAAACATGTAAGCAAAGCAGGACATGGTTCCTCTGCATTTTTGTACAATTATTGCACTATCATCAGCATTCCCTTAAATCCTTGCCAAGAACCCTCTTCAGAAGGAAGCACTTTTGATATTGCTTGTCAGTTCTGATTACTGTTTGCTCTACAGCTTCTCTGAAATGGCACAACTAGAAGCAAGTGACTTTGACAATGTGGATGTGCTTAACAGAGCTCATCTAGGTGCGTTTGCCATTTCATTGCAGTTGATGAGAAATTATGTTATCTTTTATAGAAATTAGAATGGAGTGACATCTGGGGTTTCATTGTTTGAACTGGGATCCAACCCACCAAAATATGAAATAAAAATAATAGCTTTTGGAGCTGTGGGGTGATTTTTGAAAGGCTGGCTTGTACAGACAAATGGTACACAAGAAGTGGCAACACATCTTAAAATGGAAAAGAGCCCAGGCATTTAGAGACAGACAGCATTCATCATCTTTACACTGACTCCATAGCCCCAACATTTACAATTATTTTCCACTGTAGTTTATCTGGCTTTTTAAAAAAAATTTTACTAGCCTCTTCCATCTCATGATGGATGTAAAGAAGGAAAATAGAGAGGAATGTCTACAAATGGCTGGCTATAATCAGGAGTGTAGTGAAACATTTTTAAGTGTAAGCACTCACCATTTCCCTGTAATGGCTGGGGGACTACATTAGAAATCAACAAACCACTTATAGCAGTTCTTTTTAAAAATATTTTTTGCTGAATTTCAACATTTCACTGATGTGACACCATTAAATAGGAAGTAAATCAAATCCACTCACCAGTATTTGAGTCTCTTCCCAGGAACAGGTCTTTTCTGAAGGTAATAAGTCTGTATTGCCTATTCATCACCAAGATCAGCTAAAAAAAACTTTGCATCAAAACAAGGACATGTATTGTTGTGTGGCTTCGAGTTGTTTTTAAATTAAAGTGACTCTAATGTAAACCTGTCATGGGGTTTTCTTGGCTAGTTTCTTCATAGGGGGTTTGCCATTGCTATCCTCTGAGGCTGAGAGAGTGTGACTTGCTCAAGGTCACACAGTGCAGCTCCATGGCCAAGCTGGGATTTGAACTCTGGTCTCTAGAGTCGTCATCCAATGCTCAAACCACTACATCACACTGGCTTCTCTCTCTCTCTCTCTCTCTCTCTCTCTCTCTCTATATATATATATATATATATATGTTCTTAGATAGATATTGTGTTACCTTGAACAAACAAGTAAGGAGAGATGGCATAGATATTAAGTGCCTGAGTACTGTAGTGTCTCGTGGCAGTTTCCATGTAGCCCTAGGCAGATGTGTTCCTGTTTACATGAGGAAGGGAAGGAAGAGATATGAATGCTAGGTCCATCCAACTTCCACACTGTTTTCATCACACTCTGGCAAACCCCAGAAGAAGAGTGCTTCATCTATCTCTGCAGCAGTAGTAGAAAACTGTATGGGACCAGAGGCCAGTTTCCCTCTCCAGATTCACCCTACAGGCCCTACTCTTCTCCCCCGCCCCACATCAAGCTCAAATATCTCTGTTTTCCTTGGCAGAACATCTCAAAATGGTGACAGAAAGTGAAGGCACATCTCTTTCTGTTGCCATTTTGAGAGGAACTGAAGAAGAAAGCAGAATACTACAGAGTACTAGTTTGGAAGTACAGTACTACAATTCTCTTATGCAGGCATATTTTCATATGTTTTAATGCATTTGGAGGGCTTTCTGAATAATTTCAGTGCAAACTTTGCCCCAAATTATACTAAATATATATATATATATATATAGATATAGATATAGATATAGATATAGATTTAAATGGAGGGGCTAGCAGGGCTGAGGGACAAATGGGAGGGCTTCAGGAGACATAAAATGTAGTTTGGAAACCTTACACAGCTTGCGGGCTTTAGTTTTCTCACACCTATTCTGTAGTCTCTTCTGTAGATTTTAGGATATTGGTAAAAACTGTCTGAGAAATTTAAACTAAGATACAAGGTAGCTTTATTTAGCAAGTACATTTCTCTAGCAAGTACATTTCTATATCGCACATTTGTGTACCTTAGCACTCCCTAAGCATAGGTTTTTGTGGGTTTTTCAGGCTATGTGGCCATGTTCTAGAAGAGTTTCTTCCTGACGTTTCGCCAGCATCTGCAGATGCCAGCCACAGATGCTGGTGAAACGTCAGGAAGAAACTCTTCTAGAACATGGCCACATAGCCCGAAAAACCCACAAAAAACTATGGATGCCAGCCATGAAAGCCTTTGACTTCACACTCCCTAAGCAGTTTACAACGTGTAAACTAATTACCCCCATCAAGCTGGGTACTCATTTTAGTGACTTTGGGAGTATGTTAGGCTGAGTGAACCCTGGAGCCCTGCCTGGGATTGACCTTGTACCTGTGAATGGCTGCATTACTGGTATTTAACCACTGCACCACCAGGGCCCCTTACACCAATTTATTTGCACCATTTAGACCTCATCTGTTTTAATTCTCTTGTTCAAACTTTCCACTCTGGGAGCAGTACTTCAAAGAGTAACTTCAATCTCTGCCTTAGATAAATGTATCCATTGCAACTAGACATCACCTCACACCTACACAAATAGCACACTCACAACATCTCCTGATGTATGGATTTGACTGTGGCATTCAAAATCCAGCATGTGGCGTGAGAGATATTATTCCTAAACCAGACAAAATGGTTAAATTAGTAAATTTATATTTCTTTATGGAGCATACCATTTGGAATAAGCAGCCATTGGGAAAAAAATAAGAAATAATAAACTATTTGCCCAACTAACCTGCTGTCAAATAGCTTACCTTTTAAGTAGCTGCCCCAATGAGTATACAATTGCCTTCTACTCTCCCCTTCTCTCTGTTCTTGTAAGCTGCTCTGTGTCTTTCAGGCTGCATCCACACTGCAGAAATAATTCAGGTTGACACCACTTTAACTGCCATGGCTCAGTACTATGGACTTCTGGGAACTGTAGTTTTTTGTGGCATGAGAGCTCTGACAGAGAATGCCAAATGTCTCCCAAAATTACAATTCCCAGAATTCCATAGCATGGAGCCATGGCAGTTAATGTGGTGTCAACCTGGATTATTCCTGCAGTGCGGATGCAGCATCCATCCATTCTTCTTTCTGTAACTTGTTAAATGATACTCACCACCTGTCACTCATTCTGACTTCACTCAGTATTCCATCATATTCCACTGCTGTCAATCTTTCTTCCATCCTGTCTTTCCTTACACTCCTATATTCTATTTAAGTGGAATTTTGTTTTGAGAGAACATGTTATCTTTCATTCAGCAGTCAGCCAGGGAGACATACAGTATGTAGAGACATAGCTGACAGTTACCTTTTGCTTCATCATAAAGAGAGATAAATGGAATCATTGTAATGCTGACATAAATGGGACAAGGACCATATGGTCCATCAGGAAACACATAATTTCAGTTTATTTTGTGTGCTTAGAAGCATTTATTATTTAACTTTTGAAACAGGAAGACTTTGTCATGCCAAGACACATCAATTTTCTTAGATTGTTCAAGGTGACAAAAAAGTTACAAAGGTAGCCACATTGACTGTAAAACAAATAAACATGCCCTCCCCACAAAATTCAAAATCCATCCTGCAGTGATTATTTGGCCAAGCAAATGGTAAAAAGTACATCACAACTGCTTTTGAAGCTTCACAGGCATCTTCATCAGAGGAAGATGGTAATTTAGCATGCAGTGGAAAGAAAGTGGTTGTGTTGCAGTTATTACATGTTGCTTACATATAAGGAAGGGGTGTCCTATACATAGTTGTAAATTATATAGTACAAAGGAAATAAAACAGAGCCAATAAAGTCTGACTTCTCTATTTGAGGCTAGGAGCATCATCAGTCAAACTAAAGAAAATGGCCTGTTACTATACCATTCTGAGCAAAAAAGTTTCTTTAATATCCTGTAATGGATTTGATTTGGTTTAGATTTGTTTGAACACACATACAACAAAGTATCTAGTTTATGTATATAATACATACATACATACATACATACATACATACATACATACAGTATACATAAACTAGATACTTTGTTCTATATATTATCTGAGTGGGTAGAGATAAACTTGACATCAACAAAGAAGATAAAACAGTAAAATATTATTTTGGGGTGTGTGTGTGTGTGTGTGTGTGTGTGTGTGTGTACACACATACACATACAAACATAGATACTACAAAGTATCTAGTTCATGTAGAATATATAAAACAGTAAAAACCTTGCCAACAAAACTCCAGAACAGGGTCACCATAAATTAGAAATGTCCAAGGTACCCAAGAAATGACCAAAGGACCCAAGAATGATCATAGGAAGCATCTTTAGGCTCAGACAGGCTATGTGTCCATCTAGCACAGTGTTTACTCTGACTTCTCTTTTAAAATCTCTTTATTATCAATTCTAGAATACAAAATATATTTTTTAAAATCAATAACACAAATGCATCCCTATCCATTATTCACTCGCCCCAAAAATTCCTTCTCTGGCATGAACTCAATCGCATTCATACTCAAGACATTCACTACTTCCATTTCTATAACCTTGGCAGAGTTTCCACAAAATAAGTATTTTCAAATTATTGGATGCACTAGAGATGGAGAAACTAAGAAGAGCCCTACAAAACAGTTATAAAGACCAATATGCTGATGATTGGGGGGGGGGGGGGGGAGTGCTGAAGTATTTGTCCAAGGAATGGAAAGAGAACTTTGTTTGGAGACTTAAAAATTGGATGAAACTATATGAAATGGAAGCAATTGCAGGAGTCGACAGAAAACCAAAGTTTGCCCTGCAATGAATTTGATTAGGTTTACATGTGTTTGAATATAGATATACAGACACATATATAGATAAATTTTATTACTGTCGAGGACCAGCAGATCAATGGTGAAAAATAAAATACACAAAAAGTAAAATAAGACACATATAAGAAACTGTTCGAAGTTTAAAAGCGGAGAGATAGAAATCTATCCACAACATTAAAATAATACATTGCTACTACGACAGAAATAGATTCAGTAAAATAGATAAATAAAATAATAAAAACAGTTATATTCAATCAATAAAGAGGGAGATGATAGCGTATTAGCAGGTATGTCTCTATGTAATCAGCTAACATTGGTTTGTTATACTTTTCCTACATGAGATAGCAGATGCACAGAATTGTGCTACTTTGTTAGTACAGTGGTACCTCGGGATACGAAATACCCAGGTTACGAAATTTCCGGGATACGAAAAAATCCCATTGGAAATAATTGTTCCGGGTTACGAATGTTTTTTCGGGTTACGAAAATTTTTTTGGTGCTTTTCGGCGCTATTTTACACGGAATCGCAGCTTTTCCCCATTAGCGCCTATGGCATTTCGGCTTACGAAGGCTTTTCGGGTTACGAAAGCGGCCGCGGAACGAATTACTTTCGTAACCCGAGGGAGCAGTGTAATATGTGGGTTCCAGTCTGATAGTAAGTATTGTAAATAAAAGGCTTTGGGTCTCCCTGGTTTGCTTGTAAGAATAGGCATGATGAAATCTTTGCGGGAATCATGGTAAAAGAGACAGTAGAGTAAAATGTGGGTTGCAGTTTCTACACATCCTGTATTAAAGGGGCACAATAGCTTATGTACAGGGATCTTCTTGACTGAGTGGAGAGAGAGAGAGAGATCGTCTTCATGGCAATCAGTCCAGATGACGCAGGGCCCACTTTCCAATTCTGGTGCAAAATGTCCATTCAACAGACTGTCCATACTAGGTACTGTCCATACATACTGGCCACTCTACAGATGATGCCATTTTGTCACTGAATCCACCTTATGCCACCCTTTGCACAGATTTTTAAAACAATTTTTTTTCTCTGGATCGTCCAAACAATCCGGAGCCCTCTGGAGCAATGCCAGGTGGCTGTTTACATCGTGTCCCACTATGCTGTGCTGGCGCTACATCAAAATGAGGTGCTTAGCCATGTAACCAATGCTGAGCGCCTTGTTTTCAGCCTCAAAGGTGGCACAATGTAACACACATGAAAACAGCTATTGGCATTGCTCCAGAGTGCAGAAGTAATGTGGGGATATTGTGGCAGCTTTGGCGTTGCCCCCAGAGTAGTCTGACCCATGCAAACACGACCAAAGAGCTAGGTATGGAAAAGAAGCCAGTGTTGGCACCAGTCAGATTTCCAAGGGGATGGCATTCCAAAACCAGGGTGCCACTCCAGAGTAGTCCATGTCCTGGGCATTTATATAATATTTACTTATCACTGGTGGGGCAGAGAAAGCAGCAGGTCCAGGGTGTCCTACCATGTCCAGTGCTTCATTTGCAGGTCCCAACAGGCCTATAGGACAGAGCCAGGTAGCGCCGTGATTCTGTAGTCAGAAAGAGACCAGGGATATCATGAAGTTTTTCAGGTTTTCCCATTGTTTTCATAAAATGCAGAAAGGAAAGGTATATTTGCATTTTGCAGAACTGTACCTTTGCAGATTGCATTCATTTGCAGCATTGTATTCTTGCAATTTGCAATTCATTGCAGGGGTGTGTGAGGATTGGAACCCGGACCTCCAACACTCCAGCCACTATGCCACCATGCAGGGTCCCTATGCACTGGGCTTCGAACAAAACGAGGCTTCACCCTCCAATCTGCCAGGCTTCAGATTCCAAAATTAATGCTAAAGATATTGTTGTTTTGTAATTTCAGGTCAACTCTATATTATTATTATTACGTTCTTATATTCTCCGAACATAGGATTTTTGTCCTTGGGCAAGTCACATGCTTTCAGCCTCAGAAGATGACTTGGAAAGGCCTTGGAGGCACGTGAGAAGGGACAACATTGGGACTCACAAACTCGCGTGCACCTTGTGCAACCTCCAGAAAGGATGATGTTATAGGAAAGCCATGGCATGGCATCATCGGCATTGAGGAGCAACTAATTTCCCTGGTGGTTTCCTCACATGACGCAAGGGAAACTGAGTCACATTGATAGGCCCAAGGTGATGCGCAGCCATTGTGGCAGAGGACCGGGATGGGATTTTCCCATCTCTGGATCTTCTTGCAGCTTCCTTGCCCCAGCTGGAAACCTCCTTGCTTAGCAAAGGGACTATTTGATATTTTTATTATTCTTATTATTTGTTTATTTATATCCCACCTTCCTCCCAGTACAAGGACTATTTGTTTATTTATTCAATTTATTATGTTCCACTTTTCACCCGAAGAGGACTCAAAGCAGCTTGCAATGTGCATTAACTCAGAACTCCTAGTGCAAACGTTGTTTTAAAAAGCATTAAACCAAGATTGTATGTACAGCGCTGTGTAAATTTACAGCACTTTATCAATAAAGGTTAATAATAATAATAATAGACTCATAGAGTTTGAAGGGACCCCAAGGGGCCATGCAGCCCAACCGCCTTGTGCCATGCAGGAAGACATAGAATAATAAAGTTGGAAGAGAGCTCAAGGACCATCCAGTTCAACCACTTTTTGCCATGCAGGAATATGTAGAATAATAGAGTTGGAAGGAACCCCAAGGGCCTTGTAGTCGAACCCTCTTCTGCTATGCATGCAGGAATACACAGAATCCTAGAGTTGGAAGGGACTCTAGGTACAAACCCCTTCTGCCCTGCGGGAAGACAGAGAAGCCTAGAATTGGAAGGGACCCCAAAGGCCATCCAAGGGAATCATAGAATCATAGATTGGAAGAGTCTGCATGGGCCATCCAGTCCAACCCCCTGCCATGCAGGAAATCCAAATCAAAGCATCCCCGACAGATGGCCATCCAGCCTCTGCTTAAAGACCTCCAAGGAAGAAGACTCCACTAAACTCCGAGGGAGTGTGTTCCACTATCGAACAGCCCTTACTGTCAGGAAGTTCTTCGTAATGTTGAGGTGGAATCTCTTTTCCTGTAGCTTGCATCCCTTGTTCCAGGTCCTGTTCTCTGGAGCAGCAGAAAACAAGCTTGCTCCCTCCTCAATATGACATCCTTTCAAATATTTAAACAGGGCTATCATATCACCTCTTAACCTTCTCTTCTCCAGGCTAAACATCCCCAGCTCCCTGAGTCGTTCCTCATAGGACATGGTTTCCAGACCTTCCACCATTTTAGTCACCCTCCTTTGGACACGCTCCAGTTTCTCAGCAACAGTGAACCTCCTCTGATCAAACCATGCCAAGAAACCCACATGATAGGATCCATTTTTGTGTGTGACTACCCCACACTGTTACTAGCATAACTGGCCAGGATGGTGTCTTAAATAAGCAGTCACTTGATGGGGGTGCAGGAGATTTTGGAGTCTGGTGAGCACCTATGGCACCCCCTTTTGATGAAGGAGAGGTCTCTGCATCCACCTTTTCTGATTCTGAGGATAGGGGGGAGGGCAAAGAGACTTTCCTTGGGGCTAAACCTTCAACTTGGTGGAGAGAATCTCTGCTTGGCCTTCCAAATGTGAGCACCATGGGGAGAAAACCAGCTTTTGGGTTCTCCTTGGAGCTCGGGTGTTTTGCCCAGAAGAAGCTGTAGAGGCACCACATTAACACACTACACTCTTATAGTGCTGCTTCCACCTTCACTGCTCTGGCTGCCTTGTTGCATTCTGAGGCTTGTAGTTCAGTGAGGCCTAAGAGCAATCTGGCTGAGAATTCTAAATGCCTCTCCCTAAACTTCAAAATCCTAGAATGCAATACGAAGCAGCCAGAGCAGTTAAAGTAGAATAGCAGTGCAATAAGATGTAGTGTGGTAATCTATGCAGTCTAGGTGGAAAAGACCACCAGTCTGTGCTGCTCCCACACTAGGGTGTGCCCCCCTTTCTTCTAGCTTTCAAGAAGGATTAATAAATAGGAGAATTTAAATAAAGTGGCCCATTTTACAACCCAATATAACTTGTCTGATCTCATTATTTCCTATGTTCATCATCAATGGTTAGATGTTCTGATTAAATGAAGCAGGAAAGATGGGCATTTTCAAAGAACTGGAGAATAAGAGCAATTTTGGAATTAAACTGGTTCATGGCTCAGGAAATTTAATGCATGAAACCAGGGATGGTGGTGTCAGTGTGGAAAAGGGACCTCTGTTATGATCCCAGGATGTCTGTGCCATGCAACTGTTCCATTAAAGATGCGCAGTCAATTCTGGATTTTAAAATATGAAGCTGAGCAGTAAATTCCTCCCAGTTCATCATGATGGAATCTGAAAATCTGATTCTGTTGTATGAAAATAAAATCAATTCAATAAATTAACTTACTCAGGAATGCACCAATGCAGAGGCTGTGAAAAATTGCCTATATGAGACAAAAAGAAAAGAAAACAGAAGTTATTTCTGGTTTCTAATTTTGGCTGTTTTCTGCTGATTTTCATGGGTGAGGAGTAAGATTTTGGATGGGGATTTGGATTTAGTCAGTCATGGAGTAGTGGCTTTTTCCATTTGTGTGCATTTTGCACACCCCCATATTGAGAAGGGGAGGATTTTGGAAAGAACAACAAAAGGCCGAATCAAAGGAATAAAAAAGCTCTCAGGGGACTGCATACAAACCTCAGGCTGCAGTTTTCCCACTCCTGGCCTAACTGAAGAATATGGGACAACAGCACAAATCTACTTGGTATATCCTTTCAAAAATAGAGAAAGTTGTTTAGAGTTTGGCAGTAGCACATTCGAAGTATTGGCATTACCTGTAATTTGTGTGAGAAGGATGTAATTGCATTCCAACTTCATTTTAAAAACTTGCTATTTTTGATGCTTTAAGGAATGTTTACTTAGAGTGTTGTTTTTTAGAATAATCTTGGCTTCATTTTGTCCATTTTGTATTTTTAAATTTAGTTTTTTCATGGCAACTGGAACTGATATGCCTCGCTAAGTAAAGTTAAGTCCTGACCTAACCCCCTTCATAGTCCAGTTTAACAACCCACTGCCAGATTGGGTGAAAGAGGTCTTCAACTGGTGATTAGAGAACAAAATAGATGTTTCCAATCCCTTCCCACCAATGAATAAGGCTATGATGATCAGAAGAAGGATCCCCGATGCAAGAGTTTGGTGCACCCCCATTCATTGTTGGAAACATATATTTATTTTATTAATTTATTTCCTGTCTTTCTCCAAATAATGGGACTCAAGGCAGCTATCAACATATTTTAAAACCCTGCAGGTTAAAACTGTACAAATTCATTAATAAAAGTATAAATATAAAAGTTATTTAAAAAGCAATGAAACAATTTAAGTAAAACATTAGGTGTTAAAAACATTAATATATATTACAAAAGCATACACAAACCTTAAAAATAGCATAGCACAGCATGAGAACCGAACCCCACTCCAGTCTGTTTTTTAAAAACCTTGTTTTGACTTGCAGACATGATATCAAGGATGGGGACACCCTGGCCTCCTTAGGGAAGGAATTCCAACATCTGGGAGAGGGCCCTATGCCTTCATCTCAGTAAATGACCTAGGAGGTGATAGGACAGAGAGAAAGCCCTCTCCAGATTATCATAAAGCTCTAAGGGAGAAATATCATCCTACCAATGCCCCAAACCTCAGCTGAACAGACCTCCTTTTCCTGATCTGGCTTCTGCCTCTTAAGCTAGACTGAGGAGCATTTATGTAGTTTTCCAGTAAGCCTATGTAGTCTTATTGAATACAGAACAATTATGGATTTGTAACTATATGCTACAAATCAGTACCTCCAATACTGAATGTCAGCTTGCATTAAGGTAAATAGCAAGGAATGCTAACATGTTACAAATAAGGAGTAATGAATTCCTTTTAAACATAATCTAGTGACAGAAATGTCATACTCCAATGAGATGAGGTTTCAAACTACAAATGAGTGAAAATGATTTGATTCATTTTGGGGTGGGTAAGAAATAAGAACTTACTAAGTGCCACAGATTTCTGCATTACTAGATATTCTTAAAACAAGAAAATTTAAACAAATGAATGCACAGGAAAATGAAACTGACAAATTGCTCAATTCAAGCAAAGGGCTTTGAGTATTTGCATTTCAGAAGAATAGTTTCAAATCCTTGAGTATTCAACTACGTTTGTGGTTTGAATTAGAATTGTCACCTTGCTTTTCCTGAGTGTAAAGGCTCTGCGTTTTTAATACCAACATGGCAGCAGGTGCACATGGTCTTCCAGATGACCACCAGTTGTTAAATCTGAACCTGGCTAGGTCATTTTTATTTAGCTTTGAAACCATTTATCTCAGGCTACAAACAACTGTTTTGCTGGGTCTGTCTTCCAGCTGTCAAGATTAGGACAGGAAAACAAATTTTCTGATTAAATCTGGCCCTATCCTTTCAGTGTAGATTCTTTGTGTTTCTATGTGATTTTTTTTTGAGGGGGGGGTGTATGTGAGATGGTAACACCCTTGAAAGCTGGAGAGCAGGATTTTTTTGCAATTTGTCAATTTGCTTTTTATTGCATTTCTCACAACCCCACAAATATTTTTGTCCCATCCAATTTGATATCTCTCTTTCTGCATGGAAATTTTTAAATGTGTTCATTCTTTTAATTGCTGCTGGTATGTACCTTCAAGTCAATTCCAGCTTTTATTTTGACAAGATTCATTCAGAATAGGTTTACCATTGCTTTCCTTTGAAGTTAAGAGAATATGATATGCTCAAGGTCAACCTGTAGATTTCTATGACTATGTGGATTCAAACCATGGTACTTCACTGTCCTAGTCCAACTTTCAAACCCCTAAACAAACTGGCTCCCATTATCTTTAAAAATTTGTTCACAGAATAATGGAATCATAGAATCACAGAGTTGAGAAAGACCACAAGGGCCATGCAGTCTAAACCCTACCATGCAGGAATACACCCCTGACAGAGGGCCATTAACAAAACTCCTCAAAAAGAGACCCCACCATGTTCCGATGCAGAGCATTCTGCTGTCAAACAGCTCTGACTATCAGGATGTTTTTCTAAGTGTTTAAGTGGAATCTCTTTTTAGTTTGAATTCATTGTTTCATGTTATAGGAGATTAACACACTCAGACAGGAAAGGGATGGGATCGCTCTCCCATTCTTATCCTGTCTGTGGGGATGGGGGGTGCGTGAAAGCCTTTCATATCATATGCACTGATCCTGTCATTATCCTGTCATTGAAGTGGCAATGCTTTAACATGGACTCTTGTTAATACAAAATGCTGGGGAAATGCCACTTCAATGACAGGATCAGCATGACATCATTTGAAAGGTTTTCATGTGATTACGGTCACTCACACTTTCCAGAGAGGACAATGTCTGGATAAGCACATGTAGCATGAAAGTCCTTCCTGCAATTGCATGGGAAAGATGGGACAGGGACAGGACAATATATTGTCCCCTGTGTGATAATCTCTGTAGTCTCTGGAGCAGCAGAAATATGTCTTCAAATATTTAAATGTGGCTATCACATCACCTCTTAACTTTCTTCTCCAGGTTACACTTACCTAGACTCATAAACTGCTCCTCATAGGGCATAGTTTCCTGATGTTTACCCTTTTGATCACTCTCCTCTGGGCACATTCCAACATGTCAGCATCCTTTTTGAATTGTGGTGCCCAGAAGTGAACACAATATTCCAGGCGAGGCTTGACCAAAACAAGCTAAAATGATATTATTATTGCACCTGATGTAGACATAATGCTCCTATTGATGCATCCTAGAATAATATTGGTTTTTTACCTGTCACATCACATCATTAACAAGTGTTCAGCTTGTGGTCTACTAAGACGCCTTGGGTCCCTTTAACAAGCACTGCTGTGAAGCAAGGTGTTACCCATTCTAAATCTCTGCATTTCATTCCCCCCTGCCTAAGCACAGTCCCTTGCACTGCTCCCTGCTGAAATTCATTTTGTTAGTGTTGGCCCATCTTTCTAATCTGTTAAGATCATTTCGAATTTTAACTTGTCCTCTGGGGTATTCATTATCTCTCTTAATTGTGTCATCTGCAAATGTGATGTCCTCCATTTCATCATCTAAGGGGCTAAACAGACAGGCAAAAAGAGGTACTTTCAGGCTGACTTGAAGGTGAGGCGTTTAGATGACACATGCCTTGAAGCCAGCAGGAAAGTGCCCTCTAGGTGCCTTATGCAGAGAAAAGCTGTTTCAAAAAGAAGCAGCTTTTTTCTGCTTCTTCCTGGCTTGAAGGCATATCATGTGGTCACGAGGTAAGCACTCCAGCTGCCCCATTACTTCTTCTGGGGTGCACCAGGGTTTTTTATGGCATGGCTTCCAGCATATGCTGGAAGCTGCATAAGGCACATCCACGTATAATGCAGGTGCACTGTACCACTCAGTCAGCCTGACATCAACACCATGAAAGATTCTAGTGCATTCCAGGAATTCTGTGTTCACGAAAAGTCACCATGGGTTTCTCAAAAGCAAGTCATGTTAGAGTAATCTTATCTCTCTCTTTATATATATATATATAGAGTGACAAGCTTGGTAGATGAAGGGGATACTGTGGATGTAGCATATCTTGATTTCACTAAGGCCACTGACAAGGTCCCCCATGATATGCTTGCAAACAAGCCAGTAAAATGTGGGCTAGACAGTGTGACTTTGAATTTGTTCCTGGTTGACCAACCAAAGCTGAAGAGGGGAGAAGTGACTAGTGGGGTACCACCAGGGTTCTGTCCTGGAGCTATTCAGCATCTTCCTCAGTGACTTAGGGGTGAAACAGATGGGCAGAAAAAGTGGCTTGAAACTGCCTTTTCTGAAGCCACACTGAAATCCCAGCCACACATATCCAGCAGCTTTTCAGAAACTGGAGCAGTGGTCTAGGCTGCAGATGGGTTGCACTCGCCTGACCTCAGCTGTGTGAAATAACATCTGGTTTTGATTTTTCAGTCCCATGTCTATCCTGGTGGGATTTGCAGGTGCGATAATCTCCTTCTTCCCCATTTCCTTTTTAAATTTACAAAACCTCTTGGCAGTGTGATGCTCTCTGTAGCTAATCAGCCATTTTTTGATTCAGATCTCCTTGAGAATAACACCACATTATCACACAATATTGTTTTTAAGCAGCCAAGCATACCACACAGTTGAAGAGGATGAAGGTGGTAATAAAAAAAGTGAGGATACTCTCTCTAGCATTAATTTTGGCAGAATCTCACCATAGCTTTTGAAAAGAACTGAAGCCTAGGATGAGATCAAACAATATGATGAATTCAGTTTAGTGTCTGAGCCCAAAGACACACAAGCTCCTTAAAAAGCTGTACAACATTTAAAATATGGCATTTGTTTCCTGCACGGAGAGAGATTGAAGAAAAACAGTCCTTCTTGCTAAAGTACATGTTGTAGCAGATTGAATTTTCAATTTATCTTAGATCATGGTATGTTTCACAAAGCTCACTTCTGTAACAAAGCAAAATCTTTAATACCCAAGCTTATTTGCCCTGTTTCCTTGGAAACCATAACTCCGAAGTTCAGGCCATTTGGAGAAAAGCTAAACCATTGCTTTCCTGTCAAAATGTGATGGGAATGGTCAGTCTTTTTTTTCCCTTCTGCAATTCATATTTAAATGCATACATACCTACTTACCTAAACCCTCCTTCAGACAAATTCTGCAGAATAAACCAGCTTTATTTCCTTTCTTATGCATTACACAAGGAGGACATTTGTTTGGTTTGGTTTTGAAGAGGCAAGTCTTTCACATCTGCATAGTCCTTCAAACCATTTGGAAATCTAACATACCAGTGTTGAAAAATCATGGCAAGAACCTCCATGGATAGAAGAATCGTCTCTTTCTAGATAGTCACTGTCCATCTTAAGATAGTGACAAAAGTGGTGATGGATAGCAGGAAGGAGCAAACATCTCACCTTCATGTATTGACTCCACATAGTTTTGTAAAACTGAGGACAGCAATACTCACACACCCTTATAGATGAAGATGATAATACATTCCATTAGCAACCCACTGGACAAAATCCACAAGAAAAGTAAGAAAAAGAATAATGTGATCATGATGAAACCATTTATTGTACTGTAGCATCGGTTTTTATCTATTATGTATTTTATTGTGTATCTATGTTATTGTAACTTGCCTTGAACGGTAGGGAGAGGCAGGATATAAATTATTACTATTATTATTATTATTATTATTAATGAGAGTGACTATCAGGACTAAATTAATCTAAACATCAGTGGAATATGATGATTAACATATGATTAACAAGAGAGTAGGGATATAGGGGTGTCAAGGAACAAGATATTCTTGTAGGTGGTGTCTTTAGCATTTGCCCAAATTAAGAGTTAACATCTAATGTACATCCTCCTGCAACCATAGTCAGAGTACACTCACAGTGCTGGATAAATCTTGGAAAGTTATCTTTTTGAAAAACAGCCCTTCCAGGCAGGCTGAAGGATTCTAAAAGTTGTAATTTACCAATCTCTGGTTCTTGGTCCCTATTCAGATGATGAAAATAATCCAGGATGAATCCAGGTTGAATCTCTGTTCTTCACATGCATTCCGAGTGCATACAATTAAGGGGGTTTTTTTGGGGGGGGGGGGGGGGGGGATGCCAAAAAACCCACTTACCCTGGGATAATTGATATCATTTCTATACAGCCACTAAGTCTTTAAAAATCTTTTTTAAAAGGCCAGTATATTCAACCATGTTAGATTATCAATTGGTTTTCCTGAGCATCATTTTTACCAGCTACACAGTAGACATACAGGTTCGCCTCTATACAGAGAACAGCTCTATTCATTGATTTCACCTGAAAAATTGGTTAATTGGTTTTTTTTTTTTTAAAAACAGCGTACCAAACTTGACAGATGTCTTCATAATTAGGATGGAAAGATACTGAGCTCCATAAAAAGAAAAATGGGATGCAGCAAAGGTGAAAGATTCCTTCTTCCCTAATCTGTTCTAAAAATAGACACTCAAATAAGTTTTATATCAGTCACACACCCCACACAAGAAATCATAACTACTGCCATTGATGTGGGTGTTGAGAATTCTCTGTATAGTCCTACCTAGTTTTTCTCACAAACCTGCTTGAAGGGGTTCCCTGTGAAGGAAAGGCAGTGATTAAAATGGTTTAAATTCTCTACAGGGCTCCTTCTTTGACTCTATGCTTTCATCAATGTAGTCAGACCCTGTAGTTAAGATACTCAATTATGTTTTACCCTGCTTCCTAGATAAAAAGCTGCACTTTAACTTCAGAGGTAAAAGTACAGATAATAATGTCTGAAGCAGCTGTTTATATAAAATTTTGTTTAATTTTATCATTGACATATAAGACCCACCAGCGTTCTCGCTGGCTGAATAACTGATTGATTGTCAATGGGCTTTCCTTCACTTGAACATTCTCTTTTCCTATTGATTAATGGCTTTGAGAAGGGATACTGGTTTGCTTCAACTGCCAGAGAAATCTGTCACAAGTAGTCGTTCAACCCTGGGTTTTATATGTGAATTCATTGCAATCATCTGTCTGCTTTTCAGCAGTTTTCAAAGAGACAGCTATGTTAGTCTGTTTCAGTATATAAAAAGAAAGGATCCTTGTGTTACCTTTCAGATTAATCAGTTTATTTCACCTTAAGTTTTTTGTGAATTGCAGCTTGCTTCTTCAGGTGCACTTGAACGCATTGGCTGTGGTTTGTAGAACCTTGTGCTGAAATAAACTTATGACTCCACACATTTTACAGATGAAAACTGGGGTGCATGTGGCCAAGTAACATCAAAGTGTGGACAAGAAGGCAAATGTTATTAATGAGGAAGTGCAAACAAGCCACGAGAGGCTGGAGCAGTTTGTTTTTGCCTGACCCTACTGTGAAGGACATGATTCCACCCTTCCTCTCCTTTCTTTCCTACTGAATTAATTGACTGAAAACTACTTTTGTACTTTGATCTCCATCTGCAGCAACTGAAGTAAGATAAGGACAATGAGGGAAAGTAGAAGGAGGAGAGAGAAATTCAGGCATTTAAACAGCAGCTGAAAAAGTGGGGTGACAGAATTAAATGGGACTGTCCCTGACAAATCTAGATAGTATGGAGGGTTTAAAGGTGTTATAAGGTTATAAAGGTGACTAAAGACTCTTTTATATTATTTTAAACAATATACGTAGTCTCAGACCACTGCACCCTGACTATAGCTACATCAACACTGCAGAAATAATGTAGTTTGACACCACTTTAACTGCCAGGACTCAATGCACAGTGCTATGGAATTCTGGGAACTGTAGTTTACTGTGGCACCAGAACAAAGCTCTGATAGTTTGGTGAGGCATTGACATAGTGGTTTTCGCGTTGGACTATGACTCTGGAAACTCGAGTTTGATTCCCAGCTTGGCCATAAAACCCACTGGGTGACTTTGGGCAAGTCATCAAGTCACATGCTCTCAACCTTAGGAGAAGGCACCAGCAAACCTCCTCTGGACTAATCTTGCCAGGAAAATTCCATGATAGGTTCACCTTAGAGTCACCATAAGTCAGAAATGAAGGCACACAACAACAGTGAGGCATTATTGCTCTTTGGTAGAGGATTCCAAATACCCCTCCCCTAAACTGCAAATCCCAGGATTCCATAGGATGTTGCCATTATATGTAAAATGGAATAATGTTATAACTGCTGATTTGCTGAACTGAATAACAAAGGTAGCTGCAGTGCTTGTGCATGAATATTGTATATCTGTCAGAGATACCATAGTCAGGGATGTCCTACTACTAGTAGAGGCATTTAAGCTCTCTTTTAACTGTATGATGCTGTGTCCCATGTGTATAGCTTTGTATGAATGGTGTGCAAAGGGAGCTATCTTTTTAAACATTTTCTTTGCCTGAGGCAAGGAGAAGATTAGGTTCTCCTCCATATCCATGTACAGAATCTGACTGAACTGTCCATTTAATCTCACTTCAACCCTACAAAAGGAGAGCATTCCTCACTACACTTGATGGCAGAAAGCTACTTTAGAAGGCTACTGATCTACATTAGAAGAGCAGGCCATGCCATGACACACAGAACTCTGTGCTTTCACACCTTGGTGTCACTCCTCTTTTAAGATATCCATTGCCTGAGACAGTTCACTTTGCTCACTCACACTGTAGGACAGGATTTGGCTTCTCTTCACACATATGTGATGTTGATTTTGTGTGCATGGTAGATTACATCACACACGTAAAAGAATGTATACATTTACAAATATAATTGTAAGACAGTTTGGTATTTAAATTAGCTAAATTAGGAGCCCTGGTGGCCCAATTGTTAAATGCAGCAATAATGTTTTGAGTTCAGCCTCAGGGCTCCAAGGTTGAATCAGTCTTCCATCCTTTTGTAGGTAAGTAAAATGAGTACCCAGATTTTTTGGGGCAATTGGCTTACACTGCCTAGAGAGTGCTGAATTCACTACAAGCGGTATAGAAATGTAAATGCTATTGCTATAACTACTCTTAGTCCTTGCAGTCAGCTTTAAAAACACTTACGTTTATTGTTTCAAGAAATCCACTGAGATGTAATAGGACAGAAAGCACTACACTTTAAACTTGGTTACAGAATCTCATATGTGTGTAGATGAAAAGATGAGCTATGCATGACTTCTTCTTCACTAACAAATGGAAATGATCAAAGAGAAGAAAGGAAATCCATTTACACATAGATCTAGAAAAGGCAAGAATAAAAAATAGCAGGAGGTATACAATTGCCTATTGCCCCAACCCACCAGTTTAGGTTACTTGCTGCTGTATTTCTGCTTTAATTTCTAACAATCAATGGTCTATTTTAAACAGACCTTCTCCCTCTAGAGAGTGGGGAAAGATTCTGTGAGCACATAATGCCTTAAACACGTTTTAGATCAAATGGATGTTCTGGCTAGGAGATCAGATGCTATATAACCATTTTGCCATATGAATTAGCTCAAAGTCAATGCATTTTGCATTTATTCCCCATGTATCCCTGTATGTTAATAAGCTTTACCTCTGAGTTCCTCTGTCTGCTCTTTTTGTCAATGGAAAAATTGGATGTGACCTTTTGAAATGAATATGGGAAAATTTATGGGAAGAATTTGATGAAAATGCCAGTACTGTGTCACAAATAAGACATGATGCCAGCTATTGACAGGTATAACTAAAATGACAAGATAATGCTTAGTGTCAGATATGTTTCATTTGCACTATATGAAGCCAAAGTGGGTGGGAAATAGATCATTCTAATTAGTCCCAAAAAGTCTGAGCCAGTGAGAATGACTGAATAATTCAGAACCTGTATATTCCTGCCTGTTTGATGACATGGAAAAATATCAGTTCTGTACTTCTTGATTTGCTCATAAAAATACAGAAGGACTAACAAATTTGCTGGTGGCCCCAAACCCACCTGCTGAGGCATTTCTTTTCTGTCTCATTGCTTCCAATGGCAAGGGAAAAGCATACATGAAAACACCATTTCTCACTTCCCCACTATTGTCAACTCCACATTTTAACTTTGTCCTTTACATGACATCCATAACTTTTAAACAAGAGAGCACTGCTGGAGATGACTGAGAGCTAAAAGGAACTCTCTACAGAAACCCACTGCTGTTGTCCTGCTGTGTAACTCTCATTCATTAGAGGAGAACTGATAGTGACCCACCCTTCCAGAGTTCATATACATACAAATTATAGCTTGATGTCCCTTTAACATCTCTTGTCTTAAAGGATTTTTAAAAAGAAAAGAAAAGGAACCCCAGGATATAAATTGTAAGTAGGGGGTTCTACAGACCAGCACTTTGTGCCAACCTGTAAGTGCAGTGAGGGCTGAGCGTCCAGATGCTCTGAGCCCTCACTGTGCTGCCTGAGTGCCATCTTGGTGCACACCCATTTACACGGCATGCACCGTGATGACGTTCATCGTGTGCAGTGCCTATGGTGCCCATTCTGGGATGCAAAAAGAACCCACCCAGAAGCAGGTTCTTTTTGGTCCCTCTGGAGGCTGTGGCACTTGGTTGCTACGGCTTCCTTCTGGTGCAAAAATGGGCGGCGTTTAGCCACCCTTCTGCACAGCCCCCATGTGAACTTTTAAATATTAGGTTGCTTTGATAATATGCTAAATGAACAAAAGTAATTGCTTTAGTCACAAAAATTATTACTCACTGGAAAGAGGAGAAACAATACTAAGAGGAACAGTTGAAAAGCTCTTAGCTTAAATCCTCTCATTCTTATTAAACTGAGAACTTTTCAGCCAGATAAAGTGATATTGCCATAGGTCAAAGAGTTGGTCATAGTTCCATTGCCCTAGCTGCACAGTCTGTGCATCAGCATTCTAAACAGGAAGAGAACAAATGTGGTACAGTATTTAAAGTGTTAGACTGGGACCTTAAACATTTAGATTTAAGCTCCCACGAATCCCTGAAACTCATAGGGTGATCTTGGTGACCTTGGGCCTATCTCTTTGTCTCTTAGCCTATCCTACCTCAAAGGGATGTGGTGAAGATACGTACAGAGGAGAAGATCCATCTACATTTCCTGGAGTTTATTGGTAAAAAGATGGACTTAATCAAGCTAGTAAGAGTGAGTCAGAGGTACCTGGTTATCACTAAAGCTGTGTTCTTTCCAGACATTTATAGCATGCAACAGTGCTGACAACAACAATAGCAGAATGATGGCTTCACTGCTCAGGGCCATCTATACCTTTGGGATTCCTATCTGTTTTGATAGTCATAATAACAGGAAGGCCTGTCATACAATTGTTCTTGACAACTTGATATAGATATCAGCATATCAGATAATGTCATATGCTGCCACCAAGCTGAGAAACATTTCACCTCTCTTTGAATTGTATTGGGAAAGCTTTTTTCCACATAGCAGTAGCAAGAGCCAAGTGCTGATTACAGGTGCACCCACTTTGCCCTACTCTAAAACCATAATGATCGCCACTTGAAACTTGTTTCTACTCAGAAAGTGGTACTTGTTGCTCCCAAAGCCCATAATCATAGCTCAAGGATTTTGATAGGTTGCTAGTACTGAATTGCCTATTCTACATTTCAGGATATGTATCATCATTTTTGCTTTTTTGTCATTTTGTTCCTTTGGAGAGCATAAGACATGAATAATGAAAACAGCTTCATTTCTTTTTTCTCTCCACCCCACCTTCTTTCACTTTCTGTAGGTTATCTGACCAAATTATCATATGACCAGATCACATTTTCTGTATTCAGCATATTGAGGAACTGGAAATGCCATATTTTGGCAGAAGAAAGACTTAAATCAGGGGTCTGGAAGAGGATCCCGAGGACCTGCTGAGCACAGAGAAGGCAGGGAGGGACCCAGCATTTGATGAGCCCAATGGGATGAGGCCAGAAAGTTAGTGGGCAGAGCATAAGTTCCGTGATACCAGATGGAGGCGAAGTCAAAGGCAACTTAAGGCGACCCAACCCCACATGCGCTGTCTTTTTGCTTCAGCAGCGTGCCCCCACCCTCCCACCCTTGGTGCAGTGTGAGCATTGCTGGTCGCTTTGGGGCTGAGTAGAAATTTTCTCCCCTCTTCCCCAAGGGTTTTTTGCCTACTCCACACTGCAGCCAGGGGAATTATTGGGATGGTTGGCTAAGGGTCATAAATAGGATGACACCAGGCAGGTAGTGGGGAGAATGGAAGAGATTGGGTTACATTGAGGCTGGGGGGCAGTCCATTCAAGTACATTGCCCTACAGGGGCAGGTGTTCCACCCAAGGTAGCTAGAGGTGACACTTCGCCCCAGCTCATTGTCTGATGGGAAACCCCTGACCCTGGGAGATTTCTCATTTGCATTTGTTGAGTCTTCATCTTGCTATTTTTCAGAACTGGTAGCTAAACCTTGTTTACTTTAAGGGTTTCCTCTTTCCTGTTGAAATTGTCCAGGTGTTTGTGGATATCAATGGCTTCCCTGTACATCCTGACATGGTAGTGGTTGGCCTGATCCAGAATTTCAGTGTTTTCAAACAGTACTTTATGTCCAGGATGGTTTGTAACATGTTCTGCTACTGCTGATGCAAATGAGAAATCTCCCAGGGTCAGGGGGTTAACCAGCAGACAATGATCACTAATCGAGAAGACACTAATCTTCTTTTGCAGACCCTCCCACCCTGAGGCCTGCCATTAGCAACAGAACAATCCACATGCAAATCACTCCTGCCTTCCCAGGTCACACAGTATATTGGGGGGGGGGGGGACCTGAGCATATATACAGCAACTTTGAATGAAAGTAAGTATGTTTGAGATAACTTTCACAGCATTTACTGGTATAGGCTTTACAAGAGCAGAAAAACTGTACTAATGATTTCATGCACATCAGAGCTCCACTAAATAAGGCTGACTAGACAGTACATTCATACTTTTCATAATAATTTGTCAAATATTTGAACAAAGTGGAGTAAAAGGAGTAAATGTACTAATTTTCTGGACTTTTTCATTTGCTCTCCTTTTACAGGGTTGGGAGGAGGCAGGTTTTTACACGTTTTAGTCTGTTTTAGAGTTGTTTTAGGATCAGGAGAGACCTTTAGTGACTGAGCCTAAAATGTGGGGGAAATGCCACACACACCCCTTAGGTGTGGAAGTATTAAGGGTGGAAAACATTATTATTTTTTTTAGAAAATGTTTTTTATTTATTTTCTGTAAATATAAAAATATAATTTTATGTAAAAATAAATATTTTAATATAATTTTTATATTTATATTGATTCCTGGGGAATCAAAATGGACTTCGCTGGAGTGGCCCATATGCTCCCCACCCTTGGTTTAAATTCAGTTCATGTGCAAGCTATAACAAAACTGACTTGGTCCCCTCAAAAGTGCACCTATGGATAGACATCTTGAGATAACATCTCTGCAATTTTAATCAGTGTTTTAATCCCAGTAGTCAATTAATTAATCAATTAATTAATAGTTAATGCTTAATTAGTGAACTGTATTATGACTAATGTTATAAGCTTTTATAAATCCCCCCAAAAAAACCAGATTGTTTTTTTTTTGTTTTTTTTTTTAGGAAGAGGAGGGAAAGCAGCACCCTTGACGTTGTTCATTAACAGACTGAGAAAGGAGGGAAGGGCACCAGGGATTTTATATATTTTGTATTTTTAACTTTGTTAGCCACCCCAATTGTTCACAGAGGGGCGGGATACAAATAAATTTATTATTATTATTATTAAGTGAGGGTAAGCTGTATTGCATTTTTCTTTAAATTCTACTAATTATTTATAAATTATAGTAATTCTACTAATTATTTTTGTATTATAGTACTTACGTATAGTTATTTATACAGTTTTCCTAATAGGCATCTATAAATGAATATATAATTTCTATGCAGCTCTGTTTTATCTTCTGTTCTCTTATTTGGTCCTGTATGTCCTTTCCTTTGATAACAGAAAACTTGCCACTGTATTAGATATAGAAGTAGACTGGATTTACTGTACTAATAAAAGTGTTTCATATAGAGATATAGTATTTTGTACAGATGGTTTGTATACATATCCTGGAACTAGATTGAGTAACTCCTGGTGAAAGGAATTCTCTAATCTGAATAATGGTGCATATTTTATATCTGTGGGAAAAATTATTGTCAGAAGACCATAGTAAAACTCTCCAGAGCACCTTACATTAATTACATGCTATAAAGTAAGTCCTTTCAGCATTTTGAAATGATTGTTTTTAAATTTAGCTGCCTTTTGTGTGTTTTATATGAAGCCCCAGACCATTTTATTACTCCTCTTCCTGACTGTTCTTACCATACAGTTTATGTCTATAAGAATAATGTACCTGCAGTTTTTAATCTACCCTACTCTTCTTTTCCCCCTAATAAAGGATAATATGCTAGCAGTTTTGTGTGCCCCCCCATTAATAATGCTTATTCAATTTATTTTTGCAATATCCTTTCCACTTCTCCACTTTAGATAAATATTGCTGTTTCATATGACATTTTCTCAGAACCACGATAATCCATGACCAAATAACCTTTAAAAAATGAATGTGTACAGTACATATGATAGTAGAAGGGTAATTATTAGATGCAATAAGAGTCTTTTCCTGAAAGTCTGTTTTACCATTAATCTGTACAGTGATTTGATGTTCCTAGTCAAAGAGTGGAATAAGATCTTCTGACTTCCATTTAGTTATAGATAATCACTGTGCATAAATTCTGTTCTAAGGAGACTGGAAGCCCTTTTCATTTTACACAGAATGAGATGGTAGCATTCTGGACTGCAATTCTTTAGACCGCCATTAATTTGTGTAGTGTATATGTGTGTGTGTGTGTGTGGGGGGTGGAATGTGGTTTTTGCTTTTGATTGTTCTCACCAATGATTTTTAATGAAGCTGCCTTGGTTATTCTAGTGGATGACTTACTCTAGGAAACTAATGGGAGGGTGGGTGACCCTCTCCCTAAGGCAAAGGATGCTTTAGTTGATGGTAACTAAGAAACTTGAGAGCTGTCACTTTTATGAGAGCTCCCAACTGTCTTAGATACTATCAAATGATGCATCCTTTTGGGTAACCTGGTTTACGTAAAAGAAAGAGGCACTAATCCTTTCTGGAGAGCTGAACCCATAAGCTGGTGCTGAAAGAAAACTAATGAAACACAACTATAGGCCAGTTTCCCTTCTTCCATTCATGGGCAAGGTAATAGAGAGAGCAGTTGCCATTCAACTCCAAGCAGTCTTGGAGGAAACCGATTATCTAGATCCATTTCAAACCAGCTTCAGGACAGGATATTGTCCTGGACTGCGGCCAGCACACACACAAACAAATGCTGATAAAGATGGCTCAGCAAGAAAGGAGCTGAGAGACAGTCTACAGACCTTTCTGTTAGTCCTAGAGAAGCAAGTCACAAACACAGCCAAGGTCAGGATACTAGAGTTCATGGAAGTCAGTTCGATCCAAGGTCAGGGCAGCCAGAAAGTAACAAGAGTCCAGTTCGTTCCAAAGTCGAAGGTCCAAGGCAAACAAGGGTTCAAGGATACAAGAAGCTAATGCTGACAACAATCACCAAAAAGGATACCGCAATCATTGCTGGCAAAGGATTGGTGTTCTGTAGCTACTTAAATACAGGATGCCCTCCCTTGTGCCAGCTGTGCTTTATCAACAGCCTGCTTCTCTGCAAGCCTCCTGGATCGACGCACGCAAGCACTCTCAGCTCTCCGCTGCCTAAAGGAAGGAACTTCCAGGCTTGGTTCTTCCCCAGATTCACCACTAGGCTGCTGAGCCTCAGGAGGAATCCCCACAGTGCTAGGATCTGGCTGAGCTTCATCCCCTGGGGCTGGGAGATCAGGGCTGGGGTCTGGCAGGGCAGGATTAGGACCCAGTATAGCCTCCATTTCCTCTTGCACTTGAGGTGCCACAGCCTCCTCCTAATCCTCCTTGTCTTGCTCTTGGCTAGCCATGTCAGATATGGAGTTGAGGCTGTGAAGGTCGCCTTAGTCAATAATTTCCGTCTGGGTATCGACAGGGGAAGTGCGGCCTTGTTGGTGCTCTTGGACCTCTCAGTGGCCTTCACTACTATCGCCCATGGTATCCTTCTGGACCACTTGGGAGAATTAGAAATTGGGGGCACTGCCTTGCAGTGGTTCCATTCCTCTCTCTCATGCAGATTCCAGATGGTGATACTGGGAGACAGTTGCTCTTCTAAAAGAGAGCTAAAATCTGACATCCCCCAGAACAGCATTCTGTCTCTTATGCTATTTAACATTTACATGAAGCCGCTGGGTGAGATCATCCAGAGACATGGGGTGGGGTGTTATCAGTATGCTGATGATACCCACATATGTTTCTCCATGTCTCGGACTGCTGCAGTGACTAAGGATGGCATTTCTCCTCTGAATGATTTAGGTTTATCTCACAGGGTTACTGGCACGCAAATGGAATGGCAAAAAAGGGTCTGGGAAGGGAACAGAATGGGTGGGGGACACATTTTACCGCACACTAGAATGCTGCCAAATGCCACCGGAAGTTCCCATTCCATTCTGTTCCGTTTCCCATCCGTCCCAGAGACTGAGATTTTTTAAAACTGTTCCGAACAGTTCCCAAAAATCACCTCCTCTGGGATGGATGGGGAATGGAATGGGGACTTCCGGTGGCAGCGACAGCATTCTGGTGTGTGGTAAAATGTATCCCCAACCGTTCTGTTCCCTTCCTGCCACCTTTTGTGCCATTTCATTTGCATGTCAAGAGCCCTGTGCGATAAATTTAATTGTCTTGAAGCGGTAATGGACTGGACGAGGAAAAACAGACTCAAGTTGAATCCAGATAAGACGGAGGTACTCGCCATAGGGACTCCCAATCCAAGTTTGGAGATATGCCAACCGGTTCTGGACTGGGTCACACTTCCCTAAAATACTGTGTTTGCAGCTTGGGAGTGCTCCTGGACTCATCACTTCAGCTGTCATCACGGATAGATGCCATGGCCAGGGGTGCCTGCTATCAGCTTCAGTTGATACGCCAGTTGTGACTCTACCTGGAGTTGGGGGACCTAGAAACGGTGGTACACATGCTGGTAACCACTCGTCTTGACTTCTGCAATGCGCTCTACCTGGGGCTACCCTTGTGCTAAATTTGGAAGCTTCAACTAGTCCAAATTATGGCAGCCAGATTGGTCGCTGGTAAATCCAAAACAGACCATATAACACCTATTTTAAAATCCCTCTATTGGCTACCAATTAGCTCAGGCTCAGTTCAAGGTGTTGGTTATCCCCTTTAAAGTCCTACCTGCGGGAGCGCCTCCTTCCCTATTATCTACCCCGCACACTCAAGTTCTCTGGGAAGAATTTACTGCAGTCAAGGAAGACCAGGTTGGCTGCGGTTTCCCGGAAAACCTTTCATCTGCCACTCCAAAAGCATGGAATGACCTGCCGGAGGAGATCAGTCATATTACCACCCTTGACGCCTTCAAGAAGGCTATCAAGACGGATCTCTTTCAACAGGCTTTCCCAGACTGACCTCCCATTAAAGTTAGCCCCATCTGCCCATAATTGTCCTATGCCATCTGCCTGGTTTTTTTAAAACTGTTTTATAACTATTATAACAATTTTAATGATATAATTTGTAATTGATTGTTATTATTTTTATGTTGGTGGAGGTTTAGGGGTTGTATAATTGATGATCATGCTTTGTTATGTAACATTATTTCTTTTATTGTAACCCGTCTTGATCCGTATGGAGAGGCGGCCTAATAATAATAATAATAATAATAATAATAATTCCATGGTCTTGGCTTGTGTGGTGACTTCGGCATAGCCCTCTTTGCTTTTAAACACCTACAGCACCATGAAAAATGTATGGTCCTTGGACAACACAGCCTCTAGATCAGTGGTTCTCAACCTTCCTAATGCCACGACCCTTTAATACAGTTTGTCATGTCGTGGTGATCCCAACCATAAAATTATTTTGATTGCTACCATCAGAAATATGTATTTTCCTATGGTTTTAGGAGACCCCTGTGAATGGATCGTTCGACTTCCAAAAGGGTCGCGACCCATAGGTTGAGGACTGCTGCTCTAGATCTTTTACATGCTCATACAAAAGCATTAAAATATTTTTGCCTCCAAAATGGAGCATCTTGCCTATGGGAGTCTTATGGGGGTGGATTGGACTTGGGCCTAAAACAAGGTTCTTCTTTCCCTGTATAACTTGTGTTAGGCCAAAACACTTTTTTTTTAATGAACAGAGAAAAGTCATGTGCCTCCAAAAGGTAATACTCACAGGGGGCAATGGCTCGATAGGAAATGAAGTGCATGTGACCTCAATGGTTTCTCCTTCTTGATCTGCATAAGACTTGTGTGTGGTCCTACAAATGTTGCTGGACTCTAACTGCCATCAGCCCTAATCAGCAGAATCTATAATGATGGAAGCTGGGAACTATAATTCAACCATATCCAGAGGCCATCATTTTAGTGATCAAGGTTGATGGGAGATGAAGACCAATTGCATATAGCCAGCCTAGAGGTTGAGACACTGGTAAAACAGGCATTCTGGCTACTGTACTCCACTACACAGCCTTGAGCTGATAAAAAGGTAAGCATGATCATTTTTTGCCACATTATTATGATGTGACTTCCCTCTACAATATAAGGGCTGTTTTTCAGTCAAGCAGATCATAACAGTAGTTAAGTAAACCAGCTTCTCCCTAAGCTAATAGCCAAACTCACTAATAGTACTTTTCCCCACACATATTTTTGTTTATGATAAAACAGTGAATTATAACATAATCCCCTAGAGCATCACCATCAAGAGGGGGAATCAGGAAAAAAAAGGCATCATTGATAGATATAGCACAGCTCATCTAAAAGAAGCATCAAAGCAAAACAAAACCCCAGAGAAGATTTGTATACAAACTCCACTTTACATTAAAGAAATAAAACTATCAAAAATATCCAAGAAGCTGAATAAAACATTCTACAAACTCTGCCTCCATTTCAAAGAGAAAACCAAAGTTTGTAAGCACCAAAAACTATTCACCCAATTTTGTGCTCTCCCCCACTCATAAATTTCACATCCTACAATGTCCTAGTGGAACATCTAAAAAATTTTTCCTGGAATATCCAAATGGTCAGGAGGAGGAGAGTCTTACTAGCATGAAAGTCCTTCCAATACCACCTGAATGGAAAATATATGGCCTAATGTAATCTAGTGACTAACATTGTCATAATCTTTTTCTCCTGCATGATTTTTAACAATGAAGAAGGCAGCAGAGCTTTGAAAGCATGCAGCGTCTATGTTGTGTATTTTGGTTGTTCCCATAAAGGTATCACTGCTTTGTGGATTTTTGATGTTATTGTATTTAACCCCACAAATGTTATCCTGAGCACCTGAGACAAAAACTATGGCACCTATATTTGCAAGTTAAAACCCAACTTTGTTCCTTTTCAAAAACCTCAGCAGTATTCTTCACAGCATACTTTATCATTGCAAATCAATAACAGCAAGGAATGAGAAAATGTTTCCATTGCTTGCCTGCTGATAGCAGTGATAAAGGAGCTGGCAGAATATCTGCTGAGATATTATATATATATATATATATATATATATATATATATATATATAATGTCATCTTGGGTCACTTCCTTAGCAAGATTCTAACTCAATATAGACTGCAGGGTTGTAAAATACACTAGTAAAATTTTGAATTGCAGTGAACTTTGCAATGAGGACAGTCTTCTTATATGCTGTTTTGATGCTTCACAGCTATAAAATATATTGGAATTCTATCTTTTTCTTTGCTGGGTTTTTTTGGGTGTGTGTGTGTGGGTAGACTGACATTTTTAGTAGCATTTTTAGTAACCCTTCCAAAAGATTTCCATCCAGGTAGCAAAATAATTCCTAAAATATCTACACTGTGAAATAACAAAACACCCACACTTGCCATTTCTAATGAACCACTTAGTTTCCCTAAAATATATATTTTCTATGATTCTCTTCTCCTTTGTCTGTTCAGGCAATTATCTCTGAAACCATGTGATGGCGGACATATAGTAGATGAAGTCACCTCTGCCTACTCACTGGGGCTCGATAGACGGGGAGAAAGGTGATGAGACGCGCCCCTTTCTCCCCCGGATGGAGGCCTTAGCAACCAAACAGCATGACCTCTGTGGGTTCTTTCTGGAATGCACCCAGGGCACCAGTGGAGCCTTCACACGCACCAATGACATACATGTGGCACAGCGCCATTTGGACACAGCACCGCACATACATCATTATGGTGGCCCTCGTGTGGATGGGGGGCGTGCCATGATGGTGACTTGACAATGCGGCAGGGCTTGGGAACATGCGGACACTCCACTCTCCCAAGTCCTAAAATTGGCCCCAGGCTGGCGCATAGTGCCAGTCTGTCCTGGGCCACTGTCTTTATGGCAATAGACATTTTTATCTGGGAGAGATAGGTCCTTCTGATTTATAATGTTACAGTCTGACTCTTGAACTAATATTCTTTATAAGGCAGCTAAGCCATAGTATTCATTGGGGATGATGTGGAAGTAAGTGGAAGACAAGTATAACTTGAAGGTAATCCTGTCATGGGGTTTTCTTAGCAAGATTTGTTCAGAGGCAATTTGTCCTCTGAGGCTGGGAGAATGTGAGGATGTGGGTTTCCAAAACCAAATGAGACCTCAAACCCTATTCTCCAGAGGCATAGTCCAGCACTCAAACCACTACTTCACACTGGATTGATACCTGCCTCAAAACACTCCCCAAAACGTATGGTTCCATATTTGAGATGGACTTCTGGATCACATGTGGAGGGGAGAGGGGAAAAGCATTCAATAACATGCACAAACATCACAGTGGGTTTGGCCTATCAAAACGAACATTAATTTGGAAACCCATATTAATAAATAAGTTTCACTAGGAAGTCTGAAAATTTAGTTTTCCCCACATGTCTAACATTTTAATGAATAGCTCCATTTTGACCTACAGGTGCCTTCTGTGCCTATATTGCTCAATGGATTTAGTTTTATTATTGCACCTTGCTGTCATTGTAATTTAATGCATAGCCTCCAAACACTGAGTTCTTAGCAACAGATATCCTTCATGAATGTATCTTAACACCTTTAAAAGACTTCTGATATAGCATCTATCACCACATCTTGTTGCAGTGAATCATACCAATTAATTACATGCTGTATTAAGAAGTGCTTTTCTTGGTCTTTCCTAAGAAACTTGTTCCTTCTTTCTTTTAGGAGAAAAAATAGGACACCAATTGCACAGGAAGGACCTGTGCAGTCATTCTATACAAGTGATATTGGGACTTCAGATGTTACACAAGGAACATTGATTGTTCCAAGGAAAAAATATCTCCTCAAATATTGTTATAAAATATCAAAAGGCAATTTTGGAGTGAAATCACAAATAGCATCTCTGTGGCTGGAGGAGGTGAAATAGGGACACAATACTATATTCTTTCCCTTTACTGGATGTTTCTCCCAAAGGACCTACCAGGAAGAACAGTAGACAAAAATAATAATATATAAAGAATCCGTTCCATTTTTCTTTTCCTAATTAGCCCAGTCTACATATGTAGAAATAATAATTACTAGCATATATCCACTTTTTTTCTCAATGAGACCCAAGGTGATGTAGTTAGATGCAGAATGCACTTAATAGAAAGTGAAGATCCCATTTTTATTCCTCTGGTAGCCTCACATAGAACACATTATAGTAATCTAACCAGGAGGTCAGCAGTGGATAGACTAGGTTATCTCTGTCCAGGAGACTGAAGCTGAAGCACCAGTGGAAAGTGGCACCAAGCACTCCAAGCCACAAAGTCCATTTGGGCCTCCAGTGACAGGGATGGATCTAGGAGCACTTCCGAGCTACGTACCTGCTCATTCAGGGGCAATGCAACCAGAATAGGCTGTTTACCCAGTTCCCAGACACAACCCACAAAGTGTCCATCTTATTTGGATTCAGCTTCAGTTTGACCCTCATCTAATTCATTACTGCATCTAGGGAGTGGTCCAGTACCTGCCCAGACACAGCTGACTCTGATGACAAGGAGAAATAGAGCTGAGGTTAATTAGCATACTGTTGTAGTCAATAGAATGTAATTGTTTCCTTTTGCTCTCTTACAGTGTGGAGTCTTGTTCCTGTTCGCTTCCGGGCACAATACATGGTGTTGGTTATAACCTATAAAGCCCTAAATGGCTTGGACCCAGGGTACTTGGAGGACTGCCTCTCCCCATATAATCCGCCCTGCACATTCAGGTCATCTGGGAAGAGTTTATTGAGGATCCCTTCTACAAGATATAGGCCAACCTCTCAAAGGGCATTTTCCATCTTGGCCCCTGGGATCTGGAACACCCATCCCGAGGAGCTCCGCACCGCCACCTCCCTGAATCTTTTAAAAAAGAGACTGAAGACCTTTTTGTTTCATCAAGCCTTCCCTGATGTTCCGTGATATGTGTGCCCCCCCCCCCCCTAATATGATTAACATCTTCAAGTATATTGCTGGCTTGGTTTAATGTTGATTTTATGTATACTGTGCACTGTTTTGTAAGTTTTAATTATCTATTGCAATTTTTATCTTGTCTTGTATCGTTATTGCAATTGTTGTACACTGCTGTGATCAAATGGAATAGCGGTATATAAATAAATTTTATTATTATTATTATTATTATTATTATTATTATTATTAGTTTATTGAAGACTTAGGCTGGTGCGTGGCAGGGTAACACATGTTGGAATGTTCACAATTACATGCAAAACTCCCTACAGAGAAATTAGATGCCACAGAAAATATTTCTTGCCTATAATGTTCCCTGTTGTGCTAGTTGTATATGGGGCTGTATGCTGCCCCTCGAAGCGCTGGGTTGGGGATGCAGCACATGCATGTCACACCCCAGCCCAGTGTAAAAAGGAGCTGCAAATGCAGCTCCTATTTGCTCCATACAAGGGGCACCATAAGCATTTGGGTGCTGTGCATGAGGGACATCATGGTGCATGCCATCTGGACGGGCACACACCAAGATGGCAGACTGCAGGCAGCAGCAGGGCTCTGGGCATGTGAATGCTCAGCCCTACTGCAGCCCTAGTTTGGGTGCAGGCCAACATAAAGTGCTGGTCTGTACACCCTCTATGTTTCCAGTCAGGAGTGAAATTTCATAGAGAAATATTATATAATGCAATTTCTTTAAATACATCACCACATTTATTAGTTATGGGAACAAAATCTAAAAAGAGAGATGTTCTCTGAAGTCTGGAAGGTCAAATTGTTGATGCAGTTTCTAATAGCGATAATTAGTAGTGTTATTCCACACCATAATAGATGTTCCAGCCACACACAGCATTTGATCTCATCATCATGTTTGTCTCATAAATTATTGGCTAAACATTGAAATACCAAATTTTAAATGCTATAGTTATCTTTTTGGTCAGGAAGCATAGTAATCTAAATAAACTGAACTGTTTGCTTAGTCCTAATTTCCTGAACTGAAGTTATATCTAAAAAGAAACAGCAGTTTTAACATCACACAAACTTTGATTAAGTAGTTAAAAGAACCTTAGAAACTTTGTGCATAAACTAGGAAGAGGCAAACAGTATGAAGGATAATGATCTAGTTTAAAGGTTTTTTTTTAACAGGATGGAAGAAATTAAAGGGAAGCGTTACTCCAAGTGTTCAATAATTAGATTATTAGGTTTTGAGGGAAGAATGTATAAAGACGATCAGTGGAAAGTGTTAGATTGTAGGTTGCCCTTACCAAGGGGAATTGAATATATTTTTCTTACACTATGTGAAGAACTAAATTGGTACTGAATCACCATGCAACAAATCAGAGTTTTGTTTTGTTTTTTAAAAAAAGTTTTCAAACTCAATGAAAGAGAAATTAACTTTTACTGGAACCAAGGTGTCTGACCTCAGGAAAAAATTGGTGTTATATCACCTGTTTCCTTCACTTGCTCCTCATCTTCTACCTGTTGAATATAAGTCAACATAATTGTGACAAATATCACAGACTTAAACTGGTTTACTTGGAGGTAACACATGCAGACATGATGAGGACAGGGGGTCTTGAAAATGTCTCATTCACATGGTCACCATGAGTTGAAGTTGACTCAAAGGCAGTTATACCCTGCCCTCAGGTCACATAGAACATTGCAACAAAAGCTGTAGGTAAATAACCACTCAAAATATTCCACCCTATTTCTTTGCAGATCATGGGGAAGGAGAGTAGCTGACTTTCTAAATGGAAAGAAAACATATTTTCTTAAGGGGATGGGACTTCTCATACCATTAGGCAGGTTGAGATGTTGAGAACTTGGCAAGGACAATAGTAAGGCACTGTAGGACAGAACTGTGACCTGAATCATATTGTAAACAAAGCAAGAGTGGACCCATTGAATCAGTAGGTTTACCTACAAATTAACTCACCATCTAACAAGTGATTCAATGGGTTTACTTTAGGCTGCTGCCAGACTGCAGAAATAAAGCAGTTTGACACCACTTTAATTGTCATGACTCAGTGCTATAGAATTCTGGAATAAGTAGTTTTGTTAAAAGTTTAGCCTTCCCTTTTAGAACATTTTGGTTCTGGACCAAACTACAGATCCCTGAATTTCATAGCAATAAGCAATACAGAAATAAAACAGTGTTGAACTTTTTATGTCTGCAGTATGACAAGAGCCCTAGTTGGAACTACAAATAGAATTTAGGCTTGTGTGTATCACATGCCCTCCCTTGCACCCCTAAACTATCCTGCTTCCCTCACATGCTCAGATATCACCTGTGTCGAAGTAAGATTCTACTATAAATTTCAGTCAGTTTCCACACATGAGGTTGAGGTGGTGGTGGTATTCTGTCTTATGCTCCAGGTAGCAAAATGTCTTAAAACAGCTCCATTTGTAGCTCAGTAAAGCACACACTTTGCATGCAGAAGGTATGATTTATGCCATTTGTATATAGCACTGGGCCTGGCACAAACTTTGGAAACATTGCTTTTTGGGATTGTAATTTTCAGAACATCCCTGCTCATAGCAAGCATGGGCAGTAGTTAAGAAGCAGTGAGAGCTGTAATAAAACAAGTTACACTTCCAAAATGTGCACTGGAAAATAAATGAGCCCAGGAGTTGATGTAAACAGTTCAGAACTATTTGTATAAAGGACCTATTTTGGTAAAGGCAGCTCCCTATGTTTCTTTGAATCAGTCTTATTTCATCTATCATCCATTCCTGATTTCCAGTTCAACAGTGTTGAGTTGGGCTGCACATTCCAGGAAAGATGCGTACACTCCAATGTGGAATAAAACAAGCCACAGCTTTTTGTTGGTTACAATTGAAAAGGCTGGTATAGTATAAGGTATTTATCCATTAATCAGATGACATTGATGAACCACCTGCCTACAAGCCTGAATGTGGGGCAAATATGTGGTAACATGATTTCACAAGGATAGAAGCCACTGCATGGTTCCATTGCCACCTGGGAATAAAGTCAAACCTCTCCCCACAAGCTGTGCATCCCTTAGTGCTTCAACTCAAGGTTCCCTTAAAGCAGTGGTCCCCCAACTGTACCCTTTAAGAGATTTTGGACTTCAGCTCCCAGAAGCCTTAGCCATGTTCACCAATAGTCTGGGATTCTGGAAACTGAGTCCAAAATCACTTAAAGAACATAGTTTGGGGACCACTGATTTAAAAGGATCTTCCTTACCACCATTCATGATGGGCAGACCCATCTCTGGCTCTACGCTAAGCTACCAAAAATTGTGATAGAGAAATCTATGCTCTGCAAATGTAAACAGGAGTATAATGTGTAAAGGACAGCCAGCATGGAGTAGTGGTCTGAGCTAGGGTTCTTAGAAACCAGGGTTCATAGAAACTTGATGGAAGAACTTGGACATGTCACAGTCTCTGTTTCAGAGGAAAGCAGTTGCAAAACCCCTCTGAACAAGTCTTGCTAAGAATGCCCTGTGATAGATTTGCCTTAGAATCACCAGAAATCTTGAAGGCAAACAGCAACAACAAATAATGCATAAGCAAAATACAGTCAAGAGCCATTCTACAGGTGTGGAATCTGTTACAGGATGGATTGTGGGAGCTCCTCCAGGCAGATGGTTTAAGGTCCACTAGGTGTATATGACTGAAGATTTCAGCAGTCAGGATGGCTTGGAAAATTTTGCATCAGCAACTGAGCAAATTATCTCCTGTTTGGCTGGATGTTCCCACTCTTCCTGAACCCATAAAACCACATGGGCTCCTGGAAAGGAGAAGCCTGAATGTATGGCCCCATAATCTGACTTTGCAGCCAGTTTCTCAGTTAAATCTTGCTACCCTTGCTTGTGAAATGTTGACTTCATACTAGTTCTGCTTAGATTATGCCCATAGATTCCACTGATCATATTAGTGTACCCTTATTCTCTGGCATAATGTCTGAATAGTTCTCTTATGATTCAGATGTGTGAAGTGAAGCTGCCGAATTCCGGTTAAGGTGGGGTGGAGATCACAACAGACATGGCATGAATGTGCCTTGACAAGCTTTTGGGATAATAAAAGTGAAAGATTTGATACCCTATCAATGAACTTTATCACTATTCAACTGAATTTCTTCTTCAAGGGTGTACTGTACTAGTACAATATATTGTTAATGCCAAGAAGTAAATAAATAAACAGCATCATTCTAAAGCTTTCCTGGATGTAGCAGCAGAGAACTAATTTTTTTCTGAAGAAAAAAAAAAAAAGACAGATTTACTGTCTGCTGTGACCTGATGCCTGCTCCAAAAAACCTGCAGGTAAATTGACACACATTATTTTTCTTTCCTAAGACCTGCTTCCTTCTCCATACAGGACAACAGAACATGAAAGGACTTGCAGTATGGGAGCAGCTGGTGATTCCTGAATTATATATAACAGTCACCACATTTGTTGTAAGGAATCATCATTTGCTGGAATAGTAGCTGTCAGCACAGAGGAGCGGAAGCGTACAGGATTCCTACTTCCAGCCAAATTATAGAAAATCACAGTATTTATTATAATTTATTTATTATACTTGCAATGTGCACTTCCTCCAATGTAGGAAGAGCAGCTTGCATGTATCATCCAGGTGGTTTCCCCTCTAGGCAGCTTAAAGGGCCAAATATGTTTAGCAGAACTAACATCATGTGTGTAATTACATCAGACCATTTGTACAACAGGCTGCTGTTATCCCTGTTTTGCTGATGAGGGAGGTCTGATTGTCTTTCCTTCTCTCAAATCCACTTGGTTTGAAGGCAACAATAAGAGAAACACTAGCAAAGACTCTCTTTTGGAGTTTCTAGAACCTAGATATCCTTGTCTCATCATAAGCCCTGGGAAGTTCAGTTCTCCATGGCTTCTGAATTCCTGTGTGTCTGACATGATCCTGCTGCAAAATTCAAGGTCCTGCCATGGATGGTTTGGGGTGGTGGTGGTCAGAAAATACATTTTTGCAAATCTCCCTATGGCATGTTTGGTGGTATGAACAGAACTGCCAAGTCTAGGGTTCTTGGGGCAGCTGAATACAGAAGAGAATAAACGGGTTCCCTTTCTTTTTACTGTCTTTCCTTGGTGGTGGTGGTGTGTACCAACACGTCATTTCTAACGTATGGTGACTCTAAGGTGCCATGGGGTTTTCTTGGCAAAATTTTTTCAAAGTAGGTTTATCATTGCCTTCCCCTGAGGCTGAGAACATGTGAGTTGCCCAAGGTCATCCAGTGGTTTTCATGACTGGACTGGGAATCGAACCCTGGTCTCCAGAGTCTTAGTCCAACACTCAAATCACTATGGCATGGTGGCTCTCATCTTTCTTTCTATCTTTCCTTGCCACTCCTCAAAGCACCAGTCAAGTTCTTGCCCTTTTTTTTTTTTAGTAATCCTCAAAAAATAGATGAAAGCTAAACCCAGCATGTTTTATTTATTTCAGCAATCTACAATTGACCTTTCTGGCTGAAAGAAAAGAAAGGCACTGAGGGCTCGTACCAGTGATAAAAATCAGACAAAAACAAGGGCAGCTAAAACATTAAAAGAGATTAAAACATGGTGCTTTACGGACCGCTTTACGGTCTGCTGGCACCGGTGTTTGCTGTGCCAGGGAACCGCAGCAGACAAACCGAGCGATTCCTTGGCGCAGCAAAAAGAACCCGCAAAAAGTGGGTTCTTATTGTGGCATGGTAATGATGCCACAAGGCGCCAATGGTGCACTTGCGGCCTCATTTCCATGCCGCGACATATGGACGCTAAGCGTCTGCTACATCAAAATGGCAGCGCCCATGTAAAATGGGTGCTGCCATTTTGTACGTGCTCGGCACGTACTGGGGTTAGGGCGTCCAGAAAGGACGCCCTTTCGTAACCCTAGTACATGCTGAGCACATACTGGAACGCGCCCATATTATTAAACAGAAATACACTATCTACTTACTTCATGTCCACTGCTTCCACAATAACCAATTTTAGGTGCCAAAAGCATATCTGAGTAAGAAGGCCTTTGCTGGCTGGGGAAGTTTAGTAGGAAAGGAGCATCTTAACCTAGCCCTCTCTGCATTCCCACCAGAGATGCCTCTGAGGATGGCAGGACTGAAATAAAGTCTTTCCCCAAAGATCTTAGAACCTGGGTAGGATAACTTGGTCTCCTGTTGTAGTGAGTTGGCTCCTTGCTATCTGTCTGTCCAGTCCCTGATCACCCTTATAACATGGTATTAATTTGATATTTGAGAGGGGGGACATAACCCCATTACCCATCAAACTGCTGTCTGCACAGTTGCCAATTGTGCCAATTCAGTTCACTTTGTGTGTGAGGAACTGAGGAGCATGACTGCAGGACTGAAGCCATAATGATCTCTGGAATAATCAGTAAAGAACAAAAATTCATTAGCAATGGCAAGCTTATGACAAAGCATTTATCGGTGTTTTTCAAAGCTATCTGAACATATTGGTGGGCGGCTAAGTGCTGCCATGCTCCTGGTCACTCAGGCCATTCACAGTAGAGCAAGATGGTAGGATGGATCCATTAAGTGCCCCTGGAGCTCTGTAACAGCCAAAGAGCAGCATTAATTAGTAAGTGGCCTGGAGTTTACACAGCCATTAAGAACAAAGTGGCTTTTTAATATACTGTCCCATTGAAAGTCTACAAAGTGCACTGTTTGGTAGCAACTCTCCTACCAGATGGAGATTTCAATATTGACTGGTATGCCTACTGGCTTGTTGGACTTGAATCCAGCCTTTCTTTCTCATTCACTCACAGATTTTGTTCCCACTCTACAGTAATTGGTAAGTAGGGATGTTTGAGAAATTTGCTCTTTACTAATTCTGATACAAGGCATTCTGAATGGTACTGCCTGGACTAAGTATATGTTGAGAGAATACCTATTCTTTGCTTGCCACATTTCTGTGAATTCAGTAAATTCTTGCATCAACAAAATTCTAGTACCAAAAAAACAATTAAATACTGTATATGATATGAACATAAAATGCATTTAGAAGTATATCTTTTGAGATAGGTGAGATGGCCAGAGCACTTCAGTCTTTTAATATATTGTAAATCATAAAGGAATAGTATTGAGAAGGTCCTCAAGGGTCACCTAATTCAACACTGCCAGGGCAGGATAGCACAGCTGAAGTACATGTGTGCTGGGCTGTTTCACATTTTCTTTCATGTTGATTACCCTTTTTGCATTTGTTCACTGCTTTTTAGAAATCATCTATGTAGTGGTCATTGTTATATCTTATGGGAATGAATTTAATTATTTAATTATTGTGTCAGGCCTGAATCAACTTCCAGTGTATTTTATTGGCTGGTCTCAGTCTGAAGAAGAAAAAGATTATGCTCTTACCCTGTGTTCTTGCCACACTTTTAACTTTAATAACCTGCTACCATGTCTCATTAATCCACACTACAACCTCCATCTTACTTTGATCCCGAAAGCTGGGAAGTTGAATTATTGTACTGGAATAAATTGTAGAAACAATTTTAGACTTCATGGTCCAGAATAAAATCCTTCCACTGTCTTCCAAAAACATAGTAAAACCTGAAGGTTGTAACAATCCTTATATGTTGTTATATCTTTGCTGAGTGCATCTTTACCAGCCTTTAAGCTGTTTTATGACACTAGTATTTATTTATTTTTTGGTCTATGAGTATTACCATACAAAATGTATTTGGGGTTCCCGACTTTATCCCGTGCAGGTAGTGTTATGTTTCATTCTAACACAACACACTAAAGAACTGCAATCCTCCAAAGGGCTATTCCTTATACCATGCTGATACTTATTTTGGGATATCACTTTAGGATTTGGGATTAATAATAATGGATAAATGTTAGATCAGATGGATAGCCCTTTGTGGTATCTACAATGCACTTGCTTTGAGGTTCTGTTGCTAGATCAGATATCCTGAATTGAATGCTAGAAATGGTTTTCTTGGATGCAGTCTCTTCCTATATTCTGATGCAAGGCAAAATAGCTCTTTCTACTTAGTTTTCAGAAGAACAGTGCCCTCTTGGTTAGATGAAATATTGTCCTTCAGGCCTTTGCCACCATCTTCCAATGAAGGACATGCAATCTGGAACTATGTAATACTTTTCACTAAAAGTGCATATTACCATAGAAGATATATGACCAATATCAGTAAAAACCACCCTGTTAAGAGCAGCTAGTGCTAAAAAAGAGATTATTTTAGTAGCTCCTAAAAGCTCTCCTGAACTGGAGATAAGGATCTGCCAGAGTTTCCATTACACGTTTAATGATACATTTCAGAAGGTTATAATTCATTCTCTTTGAGCCTCTATAACTCATTGGGCTAAAAACTTGTGCAGGTTTTTAGATCAGTAACTTTTTTCCCCAGCCAGAAGTTGAGAACTGCCCTTACCATTAAGTATAAAAAAGGATGAAGAATCAATATCCATGTACAGCAGAACACTGAAACAATCAATGCAGGGATGTAACTTGAATAAGCCAACCAAATATATCCTTTTCTAAGTTTATATTACAGCATTGTGGTGGACTAAACATCTTGCCTGGAACACTTCACCTAGTCAACTATTTCTTATATTGGAATAAGCAACAACCTCCTATTAAGGTACATTGTTCTGTGAAGACTGGCTAAGAAGGCGCTCAAAGGTTGAAATGGAGGAGGAGGAAGTGGAGAGATGGTGTGGGTTTTGAATGCAGTGTGGACAGCAGGTTTTTGAAACACTTTTAGGCAAAGCAGGTTTGAGCCATTTTTTCCTGCCAATCTCTTCTGCATCCTAGAGAAAGAAGAGTCAAAGAACAAGGTTTAAAAGTGCTGTAACCCAAATTCCCATTGTTAAGCAATAAATATTCTTTGTTGCTTTCTGACTCAAGACTGATTACACATGGATTGTTCTGCTAGAGCTTGCACATCTGTATGTCTTGAAAAAAGTATGGTGTACCTAGTAGTAACATGAATCTGTTGTTGTAAGTTGTTTCTGACTTATGGAGACCCTAAGGTAGAGAACCTGTCATGGGTTTTCTTGGCAAGTTTCTTCAGGGGTTTTTGCCTTTGCCATCCTCTATGTCTGAGAGAGTGTGACATGCCCAAAGTCACCTAGTGGGTTTCCATGGCTGAGATGGGATTCTAACCCTGGTTTCTAGAGTTGTAGTCCAATGATCAAACCACTGTGCCACACAAAGCATGGACCTAATTTTAAAACAAAAATACTTTACCATTATAATGCTGTTACTATATTTTATAACCATAATTGAAGTATTCATTCCAACTAATGTAGGTCCCCAGAATCAATGGTGTCTTGGTAAATTAACAGTTATGTAATCTGCATTGATTCAGTGAGTTTACTCTAATTGGGACTAAAGACTGGACACAGAAATTATTTGTTAAGATTTGTCAACACTGCCTTTGTGGTGAATTCATCAAGCATTTGAGCCTGTTGAACTGCAGCATATCCAGGCTTGTACAGACTTGGATCAGTTTTGCATTGTGAGCCTCCCCACACCACCACCAAGGAAATTTGTAGATTTTTGTGTTCATTTTCAAAGTGTACACACTCTTCCTATATAGTGGGATAGGCATGGATGGATTAGTCAATGGAACCCATGGGCTTGAGCTTGAGTGTGTTTTCATCCACATGTGTGTTTCCATCTGTGTATTTGTGTGTGTGTGTGTGTGTGTGTATAACCAAATCCATGTGGATGAAAATAACCCACTAGATCTATTTTTTGAAAGGCATCTCTATGTTTCTATGTATTACACAGCAAGATCAGAAAACATATGGATTCATCACAAGTTATTTATTCAGATCCACATTGGTGTTTGTCAGGATCGTGGTCCAGACATGCTCCTGCCATGCTTAATTGTTGCTATGTTTATTTCTGTGTTTGCACACACATGCAAATGTAGCATGATGGATTTTCTTGTCCTATTTGTGAGGCTTGGAGAAGTAAAGATTGTATATCAGAAAATGAGCAGATATGTGGGGAAGAAAGTATGAGTTGCCAACTACCAAGATCATTCTTGTGGGAATCCATAGCTTGGTACCAAGAAAAAATAAGGAGCTTCAAGGCCTGGGAAAACAATATGGTTTGAATTGCTGAAAAGGGGGTTAAAAGCTTTTGTAATGGGTGAATTATTTGAACTCTAAATATGTTGCTATAACTGAGGAAAATTCCCTCAGTCCTTACAATACCCATGGTAGCTTCTCCCACCCTCTGGAATGCCCTTCCAAGGGAAGCAAGGCTGACCCCTCTCTGCTTGGCAAGCACTGGCAAGCAAAAATGGTTTATTCAGAAATTAAATACATAATTAAATATAAATAAATACCTATGTACTGTGATTTACTCTGCTTCATGAAGTTTTTCTGAATCCACTGAAGACTTCTGTTTCTGAGATGGAGTTAGCCTGTACATTACAGAGCTTTGGAGGTGTGGGCTAAGTAAAGGTGCATTAACATGCAAGCCAACAGATTTCTCACCTATCCTTGGTGAATACCCAAAGGTTCTCCTTCACCATGTCTCTCCCATGTCCCATTGTCATTCTAGGAAGCCCTCCTCTCTTTCTTTCCTTCATCTTTCCTTATACCTAATCTGTTCCCCCAAGGTTGATCCTTCTGGCACATCTTACATGTCTAGATAGCACTGCCCAAGAAAATACTTAAGAGTCTACTCTGGTGCTGTACAGATGGGCCCCATGGGGCGCCGTCGTTACGTGTGAGGGGCGGCATTTTCAGACGTGACTCGCCCCTCGCACGTGACAAGGGTGTCAAAATGGCAGTTCCCTGTACATACGGGTGCCGCCATTTTGACGTGACGGACACCTAGCGTCCACATGTCCTGGCTTTTTGTGGGTTCTTTTGTTCCGTGACAGAGCCATGTGGTTTGTCTGCTGCAGCTTCCTCACAGAGCAAACCAGGGTGGCAGGAGACCGCCCTTTTTGGGCAGTCTGTATCCTGCCTCTGATGCCCTTTTGCTGCCAGGGAATAACCTTTGTTTTTATTTCCCCAGGCCTTACCCCAGGGTTGTGCTTACTGAAAAACAGCTACTTACTCTGACTACACTATTGTAACAATTTCTTGCTGTGTTATGTATTTGTGACTCTTTATATGTATGATTTCCTGGAAATATTTTTGTCAAATATTTAAGTCTTCAAATGAATATATAAAGGATGACCTAAAGCTAATCCTTTGGTTTAATCAGTTTTGGTCAGAGGCACTTTTTAATACTGAAAGAATGAATTAATCATACCAGCTCAGATAACACCATTTTAAAGTGCTTTTGTCATTCCCAAGAGAGTAGTTATAGTTTTTCAACAGGCTTTGGAAGAAAATGCTAATGAAATGCATATATGATCTTTTCCCTTGCAATCCCCCATTGAATATCATTTCCCTCTTGACACACTCCTGTACTGTGCAACAAAGGAAAAAATAATTCAGCACAGCAAACCATTACAACAGAACCTTTTCAGATAACAGGTTCTTCCTATTTGCTATAGAAAATGGAACACGGGAAGATCAATTTGATTCCCACCCACTCCTTTCAACGATAAGAAGATCTATGACTTTGAAAGCTGAAACAGAGATCATATGATTGATTGAATACAAATACTTGAAAATGCCCAGGACTTAGAAATGCCCCAAAGAGTTTTAATATTTTTCTTTTTGATTTTTATTTTGGCAATCTCAGTTGCATATTGCCATTCCCATGACACAGAATGTATTTACATGCCACTTTTCAGAGCTAACATTTCTAAGACAGGTATCATCATATTAAAAAGGAGAATTCATTGGGATACAATTACATTATATGAAACTGCAATCTAAAAAAGTAGCAGCATTTAAACAATAGTAACACTCTATTTAAATACATTTAAAATCACCCAGCAGAGAAATGTTAAAAACAACTGCAGCATAATACTAAGAATTAGAATGTCAATTAAAAATACCTTGAAGCAGAACAGGCTTAAAGTCTGATTAAAAAATCATGCATACTTGTGTAGGACCATGATATGAGGCTACCACTGAAAATATTTGGTCAATTCACACTACAGAATTACAGTACTGTGATTCCACTGCCATGGTTCCATCCTATGGAATCTCGGGATTTGCAGTTTAGGGAGGGTTTTTTTACCATTCTCAGCCAGAGTTCTTTACTGACACACCAAATGACAAACCATAGGATTCCATAAGATGCAGCCATGACAATTAAATTGAAATGACAGTGTTGTACTTCCATAGTGTGAATGGGCCATTGATTCTAGTGGCTGTCAATTTAATCTTTCTTGATTGTCTTAATTACAATTACACCACTAAATGTGAAATAATAGGGTTGCCATCTGACCGGGATAAAATTAGCCTGCTGACATAATGCAATAAGATACGAAAAACAGAATAGTCTACAGAAACCAACAAAGAGAACAGTGGCTTTCAAAAGAACAGTGTTTTGTAACCACTGGGTGATCTAGGTTGATCAGAATGCTACTGTCATAAGGATATCATCTATAATTAGAAAAAATATGCCGGTATGAATGGAGCATGGGTTTAAAGATAATAAGAAAAACAAATTTGCATTCTTGATACTTGTCATTCTCTATACAAGAAATTATTACTATGTTGCTTTTAATGCTGTTTTTAATTGATTTTATTGGGATGTTTTTATAAATAATTGTTCGCCACTTTGATCAAAATTTTGGAAAAGTGGGTTACAAATAAACTATATTATTATTATTATTATTATTATTATTATTATTATTATTATTATTATTA
>NC_056525.1:227164847-227241986 GCF_019175285.1 Sceloporus undulatus
GAATATACAACTGAATGGACTACCAGCCCTCCCCTCAACTCTAAACAGATGCCCTGTAGATCAGGACTTCACTGTCTACGTCCTTTACCTATAGGACCTGCTATTTTTTTTCACCAGTTAGGGCAATGTTTACTGAGGGAGACCACCTTTTCATCTCTATATGCCTGCTTTCCCGTTTGCCTATTGGAATCATGACTGCCTCCATGCATACATTGGATATATTATGGTCATCATAACGCTCAATTGTCAGAGTGAAATTCAGAATAATTCTTACGGTATTCCTATTTTGAAGGTAATTGTCAGAACTTATACAAAATAAAGGGGATGCTGAGTTCCTTTCCAAAGAACACACTGAAGCTCACAGCATATGGAAATCAGGATGTAATTTTCAGTTTAACATGTATGGCACATTATGCTAAATAATAGTAACAACAATGTATAACTATCTTAGAGCTAGAGCTTGTTGGTTATGCAGCACCATGCCAGCTGAGCCTTTATGTGCTTTTTGTCAAGACCAGAATGTGTTTCCCCTCCACTTGGGAACCAAATTGTTCAAGCAGAAGTTAAACTGCCAGTTTTGTTCCAAGCAGCACAATGACAAGTGGCATCCTAGCCATCTATTCTGATTGTATGGCTGTTTGAGGGAAATGAAGGGAGGCATACCTCTCTTGATAGGAATTAAGGGACAGAGTCTAGTCCACTTTCATGAATATGTCTAAAAGCTATATTATTTTTGATATATTATTACCACTGTGATGTTATTAGAATTCGAAAGCTGATATATCTTTGGTCTAAGCAACATTCCATCCATTCAAACCAATGAGTCCAAAGGACCTCCTTCAGATCATATGTCAAGAACAGACTTGAAGATCTCCCTTATTCAATATGAAAATCAACATTCAAGCTAATAATTGTACAATCAATCTATACAAGAACTGATGCAAAATAATAGCTTGGAAATGTTACTTGGCCAGTGTCCATGCTTGTTGGGAGAGTCTATGAACTGCAATTCAAGGAAGTAAATTTCTTGAGCTCTGACCAGAATCCACAGGTTTTAAGTTGAAGCCCTAGAGAAACTAAAAGCCTTCTCTGATCTCTAATAAGTCACGTTGAATGAGAATGTGAAAACTCTGTCATTTCATTCATGTTGACTTTCCTGATGTATTGTCATTGCATTATTGTTTCCATAATGTACCCTCCAATATTTCACAGGCGAAAACTAGGATAAATCTAGCCAAACAACTCTGGAAAATGGTCAAGATGGCAAACATATTGAGGAAGAATTAAAAAACAAAAAACAAAGAAAGAATAAAATGAGGAAGAAGAGACAAGCTAGGAAAGGCTGTAGAGGCTTCAATTTATCTGAACCTACTAGCAAGGGCAAAATTCCTCTCCCTCTTCACTTCTCCCTTCCCCTCCCAACACTTAGTTAACTGAGTGCAAACAATGTTGATACTTTAAAGTTACTTTGCAGCAATTGAAATGAGCTGAGGACAAGGAGAGAAAGTAGAAAGTGGTGAAGGAACCTGGAAGAGTTTAGAAGCAGCTGGAAAGTGGGACCACAGAATATTAATTGGGACTATCCCTGTCAAACTGGACAGTTCGAGGGTATGCAATAATGAGCTATAAGAACTTTTTTGCCTCTTTCCACGTGGAATCTATCTATATCATTTTTCTATCTATATCCTTTTCAAACTAAATTTTGAACTATAGTTCAAGCACAGGGGGAATATGTTCCCAGACTTACTGTGGAAATAAGAAACCACAAATAATAGCAAATCCTATTGAAATGAATTACTTCTGGCACAACTTCTGGCAAAAGAATGCCATAAGGTCATGCTAGTGGACCTAGAAAATGCCTGAAAAGAACATTTTCCCCCAGACATTGATAAATAAAACAATATCCTATGGATATGGGTTTTGTACTGTATAAACATTTTTGTATGCTTTTTCTTCCAAACTACTTGTTTTGTATGCATTTTATTTATTTATTTAGGTATTTATACCCCGCCCTTTAGCCCTAATGGCTCTCAGAGCGGCTTACAATTATTATTTTTAATCAGACAGTTCCCTGCCCTCAGGCTTACAATCTAAATGACACGAAACAAAAGGAGAAGGGAATGGTGGAGGGAAAGGGGATGAGGTCCAGTGGTTCTTCTCTCCCTCTGAGGCTTGGACCAAGGCAGATGGACTGGAGGGAGGGCTCTTCCTTCCTTCAGGCTAGTCCTGATGGAGCTGGACCTGCCTGGTGAATCTCAGGCCGGCAGATGGCAGTTATGGGGGGCGGAGTCTCCTTCCTTCAGGCTAGTCCTGATGGAGCTGGACCTGCCTGGTGAACCCCTCTCTGGCCGGCAGATGGCTGGAGGGCGGAGTCTCCTTCCTTCAGGCTAGTCCTGATGGAGCTGGACCTGCCTGGTGAACTCCCTCTCAGGCCGGCGGATGGCAGTTATGGAGGGCGGAGTCTCCTTCCTTCAGGCTAGCCCTGATGGAGCTGGACCTGCCTGATGAACTCCCTCTCAGGCTGGTGGATGGCAGTTATGGAGGGCAGAGTCTCCTTCCTTCAGGCTAGCCCTGAGGGAGCTGGACCTGCCTGGTGAACTCTCTCTCAGGTAGGTGGATGGCAGTTATGGAGGGCGGAGTTTAATTTTTGGTTAATCTGTTCTTGTATACATTTTTAAAATGTACACATTTTTAGACATGTGCATTTTTGAAATATACATAGTTTCCACACATTTTTCCTATTAAATGCATCACAAGCTTTGCAAATGTTAGAGATTTCCAAGGCAATATATGTTCACTTCCATTGGCAAGGATAAAATGGGTATTTCTATACAGAAATCTGAATTTACAGAATTTCTTTACAAGCCTTACAAATGGACACTCTTGCTACCGCATCAGAACTGCCATAGGCCTCACACTATAAGCAATCCCTTCTCTAAACCAAAGATGGTCTACAACACATTATCTAGATCTGGGGCCACATGCATCCCACTGATTTTGTCATCCTTGGTCCCTCTATACTCTTGAGAGTTACCTTTATGTGATCCCTCCACATAAATGATGATAAGAAGCCTAAATAACCTAAAAGCATCAGATCTTCTGTGGTCTTGGAAGCTAAGCATGATCAGGCCAGTTTAGTCCTTTTAGATGGAAGAATGCAAAGGAACATCAGGTACTATAGGTTATATTTCAGATGAAGGCAGTGGCAAACTGCTTCTGTGCATTGTTTGCCTAAGAAGACACCATCACATTCATTAGGTGACCAGAAACTGACAAGTAACCTGAAAGCAGATACACACATTTAGGTGAACTGACTTATGCAGACACCTCCAGGGGTGGAAATTCACCTACCTGGGACCTCTTGCACTATCTACACAAACACACATGTTTTTCAAAGTAAACCTCTACCTATTTCTAGTTTGTTTTTACTTTCCTTTTTCAGGGCAGTTTTGGCAGACCATGAAGCCCTGAAAAGATCTCAGGAGCAGAAAATTGGCCCCAGGACCCATCACAGTTATTTACCCCTGCTCTAAACTATAGGAGACAATAGAAAGTGACCCACGCAAGGAACAGTTTAATAGAATAGAAATTTTAAAATGTTAAAATCCCAGATAGATTTCACACAAGGTTGCTCAAGACAATGTATTGATGGAAGTCAGGTCTCCTTGAGAAAGAAAGTCAGTGGTATAGGACAACTTGTTTACGCTTTCCATCCCTTCATTTGCCAGTCAACATAAGCCAGTGCTTATTTTTTTTTTTAAAAAAAAGGAGGCTAGTCCATCACATGTATTCTCCCTGCCTTCACTGAAAACTTTGGAAAGTTTCCTTTTTACATATTACTCCCAGAATCTCCCAGGTGGTAAGAACAAGAGTTATGGTGCTTAGAAGATTTGGGGACTTATAGGTCCCAAAAGGAAAACTTCTAAGTTGTGCCACTATCCAGGTTGCTGAGTACCTAACTTCATTGTTGTTGCACTGGATGCAGTGACAACCATGAGCCTTGTCAGGTGATGTACTATAGAGAGTACCATAGAGAGTACTTGCCCACAAGCACAGCATTTCTCTAAATGGGAGGAACGGAAGACATTGGGTTTATCCATGCTGTAGCTTGGCACGTGGTAGACCTTCACTTGCAATCGTCTACACACAGAGGACTGTACCCTTTCAGCTTCAACTATGCTTTATATTTAAAATACATGGTTCCTGCTAGGCAGAAGAATGAGCATCCCACAGAAGTTCACAGTTTGATGGCCTCCAGAACTACAGTTAGCTTAAGTGAAATGGCAGTATTAATAATTACCTGTACTTCTCCAGGGTGTTCTTTAATATACCTAGTTAATAATTAATGTCATTCACTTGATATTTCCAAAGAGACTCTATGAAAGGTTTAATGACTTTACTTTAAATGGCCTACTGAGGTCTCGAGAGCTATTATAATAATTAATGCCTAGCTGTGAAGCCGAACATGTTTCAGTTTGCCTCCATACAACATGCCCTTCAGATAAATATTGTTTGCAGTAGAAATGATTAATCAAAATGATAAGGACACATCTATGTTTGTAAGGGGGAAGCTTATAAAAAGGGAACTTTTGCTTTCCTGTGTCTTGTGATAGATAAGAGAAACTTGTGGACAAGGCAAGCAGCAGGTATACATGATGCAACTAGCTGCAATACTAGTGCTATCACTGTGATGTATTTCCACCTTGGGGGTGAAGGTTCTGCCATTATAGTGATATAGGATCCTCTCCAGGGCGACGCTCATCGAAATGCAGGGATGCACTTTAGCTTTCCAAATAGGGCCTGTTATTTCCTGGCAAGATTTAAGTGTGCCTCACATCATTTAGTTGATACATTTGTCCCATGCGAAGCATACCCAGCCTAACATTAATTAGCTCCATGTCACAGGGAAAAGTGAAACTCTAGAATCATTCGTCACAGGTGTATAGTAGAAACTGTGCATTCTTTAGCTTTGCAAATAGAATTTTATGAATTGTGCTGGAGCAAGAACCTTCCTTCTCCAATGGGAAAGAGCTTCACCTTCTCCCTTGATATAAAATCTATGGGAAGAAAAGGGACAGGGGAAAGACTGGGGATATTATGTGCACAATCAAGGTATACTCACAAAAAGTGCAGGTTAACTAAGCCTAAGGAAGGTTCTAGACCACTTTTGCTGTTTATTGTTGCATGCCTTTAAGCTGTTTCCAATTTATGGCTAACATATTACAGGGGCTTCTTGGCAAGATTTGTTCAGAAGTGTTTTTTGTTTTTGTCAGTGCCTCCCTCTGAGGCCAAGAGAGTGTGACTTGTCTAAAGACATCCAGTTGGTTTCCATGGCTGAGTGGAATTTTGAACCCTGATCTCCAGTTATAGTCCAACACTTAAAGCACTACACAGTGCTGCCACCCCCCCCCCCCCCCGCCATTTTAGACAACTGTTAGGATCATATTAAAAACAGAACTTGCAAAGAGTCATGAGAAGCATTTACCATCACAAACACCAGCCTTTTTAGAATTAGGGTGAATGTTCTACTTTTAGAAGACTGAATACTTTCCATGAATAATCCTTTCCTTATTTTGTTCATTGTTTATTCTCCAACTGACTGCTGATTTGGTGCTCTTGATTAAAAACATCATTGTAACAATGTGAAGTCAAAGGCTTTCACAGCTGGCATCCATAGTTTTTGTGGGATTTTTGGGCTATGAGACCGTGTTCTAGAAGAGTTTATTCCCGATGTTTCACTAGCAGCTATGGCTGGCATTTTCAGAGAACGCTGGCATGGAAGAGAGTAGGGAATACCTTGCCAATTGGAAACCGTTCAGTTTCAATATAGTCTATTCTAACAGTAAACTCTTGTCCTGAGCATTAGTCACATGTCAGTACAATCAAATATTGTGACACACTCATTTCTTTTCATTTTTTTCATGATTTACACAATCAGACTTTGCTATGATCTAAAAAGGACAGGCTGGTTTTCCTTTGAAATTCTTTGGTGTTCTCCATTATCCAAAGTATGCATGCAATGTGTTCCCTAGTTCCTCTTACTTTCTTGAACCCAGCTTGGACATCTAGAATTTCTTTCTCTCTATATGGTTAAAGTCTTTGTAGAATTTTGAGCATCATTTCCTTACATGGAAAATTAATACAATGGTCCAGTGGTTACTGCAATCTCTGGTAACCCTTTTCTCGGGGACTAGAACATAAAGTATAGTCTGTGGACCATTGTTTTGTTTTCCAGATTGGTGACAGATTTTAGATAGACCTAGAGCAGATTCTGTTTCTGTATTTTGAAGCAGCTCTACTGATATGCCTACTTTCTTCCAAGTGCTCTGAATGTATCCCTCACTTCACTTTTTTAAAATTGGAATTTCATGCTCATATAAGTCTTCATTAAATGATTCTGCCATTTTTTCATCTGTTTTATATACGGTAGTTCTTCTGTGTCCTGTTTCCATTATCTCTTTATTTCTTCTTGGTCAAGTGATGTGTTTCCCCTGTTAGTTGTTAACCTCCTTACTTCCCTCCCCTTAGATCTCAGAAATGAAGGTTAATTCACACTTTGATGACCCTACTGTGGATGCCATTACTAGCTAAGCTAGCAGTAGGAGTCATTTGGGCCCTGTTTTTCTGGATATCCTTGAGCAGGTGTGAAATGCCCACAATGGGATGATGCCAAGGTGTCAACTGCCCTGGCATCTTTGCCCACTAATCTGTCTGACTTTGGAAATACACTTCCATCGCTCATATTCATATCTCAGCGTTACCTCCTCAGAAAACTGACTTCAAAGTGATCTAAATCCATTTCAAAGAAAGCACCCGCTTTGGCTTTTTCTATACCCTGAATTTTGCCCCAGGGCAAAAATTCCCTGTAAACATTGGTGCTTTTCTTTGTTTCCCTGGCTTAGTCCAGTAGCTAGCAGCATGTTATCAGTTTGCTTGACTCTGCTCCTTTTCAGCTTGCTGAATCTCTATGTGTCATGGAAACTACAAACATACCCCCCCAGCCCTTTTTATTTTTCTTAACCTCTCTAGCAAGCCTGAGCTCATTCTGCAGTTTAGCTTTCCTGAAGTTACCCTTACATGTGCTAGCAATTTGTTTGAATTTCTCTTAGGTGATTTCACCCTTTTTCTATTTTTTATACATCTCCCATTTAAAACTTAGGCCTGTTACACACGGGCTAAAAAGTACGCGCGGAGTGCGTACTAGGGTTAAGGCAGGGCGGTGCTTCTGCCCTAACCCTACTGCGCGCTGTGCGCACACAAAATGGCGGCGGCCATTCCACACGGCCGCCGTCATCGATATGTCACGGCTGCGCCGCCTCCAAATGAGGCGCGCACGGTTGTGATGTATTGGGGTCGCGGCAGGGCGCCTAGGGTGCCCTTTCCACGACCCTGGAAGGAGCTCCGTTTCGGAGCTCCTTCCTGGTTTGGTCCGCTGGGCGCAGCCTTTAGATGGCTGCGCCCAGCGGACCAAAGGAGAAAGGGGCCAAACGGCCTCTTTCTCCTTCTCCCCACCGCCGCGGGGTGTCCTTGGGGCTTGAAGCCCCAAGGACACCCCTTTCCAGGCTGTGGGGAAGGGGCCTTTTGCTGCTTCCCCACAGCCCGGAAAGCGGCGGATCGGGGCTTCAGCGGCTGCCGCTCTGGCCACTGAGGCCCCGATCCGGCGGGGAAAGGTGCGCCTACAGGCCGCCCCTAAGGGGAGGTCTGTAACGCGCCTTAATTCAGTTGAAAGTACTTTAATCATCCATCCTAGTTTCTTGAGACACTTCCCATTTTTCCTCCTCATTGGAACAGTTTGAGATTGTGGCTTCAGTATCTCCCTTTTGAGAAACTCCAATCCATCCTGGACTCCCCTCTCTTTTAGTATTCCTGACCACTGGATCACCCCAGAATTTTCCTAGTTTTACTGAAATCAGCTCACCTAAAGTCTAGAATGTGTGTCTGATTATGCCTGACTTCTACTTTCCACTGTATGACAATCTAGGAGAACATGATCACTCCCACCTAAGGATCCCTCAACTTGTACACCATTTACTAGGTTATCTCTGTTGGTTAGGATCAGGTCTAAAATAGCTGATCCCTTTGTTGCCTCTTCCACCTTTTGGACCATGAAATTGTCTTCCAGGCAAGTGAGGAATTTGCTTGGGCTAAGTTTGATTTCCAGTAAATATCAGGAGTCACCCATCACTACTACATTTCTCCTTTCTGAGTGTGTGGTCACCTGTTCTAGAAAGGCATCATCCAGTTCCTTAGTCTGATTTAGAGGTCTAAAGTAGACTCCCACAATAAAATCCCTGTTGTTTCCTTCACCATTAACTTTTATCTAGATTATCTCCACCTGATTTCCAGGATTTACATGATGAATGTCCTCACAGGTACAAATTCCCTGACATATAATGCTATTTCTCCCCCTTTCCTGTTTGGCCTATTAATCTTTAAAAGGTTATACCCTTCTGTTACTACATTCCAATCATGAGACTCATCCCACCAGATTTCAGTGATGCCTAATATATGGTATTTGTTTTGTTGTGCCAGGAGTTCAAGTTCATCTAGTTTATTTCCCATGCTCTGTGCATTAGTGTAAAGACATCTAAGATCATGGGACCCCTCCCCCCCCTGCTCTTGGGTCCTTGCACTGTTCTCCTCTATAACATTTTGACTATTATCTCCAGCCATTGATATACTCCTGCCTTCCAAAATACTGTCTCCCACCTCCACACAACTCAGTTATCAAATTCTTCTGATCAAATTTTTGAGACTATTGGCAAAAATGCCAAATAGTGACTCAAAGATGTGACTCACAGAAGCCTCATGCCCTCAGCAACAAACACACTCTCCCTAGTTTAAAAAAATTAAATTCATCCACTCAAAATGGACACTCAGAAACAGCTTTCCTTTTTCTCCCTGGCAGGGATAGTTTCATCAGTCATCCATTGAGGCTTACCTTGTCTTAAAGGGAGTACTGAAAAGATGTTGAAAAGCAGAAAACAGTGATAAGATAAGGTTCACATACTCTGAGATAGGCAACTGTTTATTCTGTATTAAAAGAAAAGAAAAGAAAAACGCAGTACATTTTGGCATCAATGATAAAAGGCCATTTTCAGGGGCCTTCAAAAGAAATCACTGGAGGTGAATATACTAGCCAAAACACCAGGCTATAGAGTATATATATGGAGCTTGTTTCCTCACCAGTCTGCTTTACCTTGTCTTCAGTAATAGGGTCTGTTTAAACACATATCATGCAATATTTGAGGTAAATGATGAGTTTGTGTAAGATTTTAAAGGTTTAATGTGTGATTTAATTTCTTGGAAATAATAAGGATCAGATTGTTGTTTGGGATGATATAAGACATGTTAGATTTTGTGACATAAATACAGGCCAGTATTAGTCTTCCATGTAAGCAGTATTTCCCTGAGTTTTAGGATGCAACTTTAGCCTTCAAAAATAAATTTAAATCAGTGTCTTTTGCTAGCAACAACAGAGATGGCCTCCTCTTATCTTCGTATCTGTATCCTTCTGCCTGCAAGGGAGGTTAATGCCTTTAGGATACAACACCTATCATTTTAGTTATACACAAAAGGCAATTCCAAGGTAAAATCTGACTCCATTGTCAGAATTTATAGCATCATCGTGTACTCATTTTTCTTTAAGCACAAAACATCAGTAGCTTTCTTGCTGCAGGATAAAATAAATGATGTCCAAAGAGGTTCTTAATCTTGGAATTATTTACTTCAGTGTTATCTTTCCTGGGAATTTTCAAAGCTGGTTATATTCAGAATAAGAAACCACTTTTACAGGATGTTCTCTGAATTGGGAATATGCTTTTTCCTCTCTTTGGCCTTCCATTTTAAAGTACTAAACATAAAAAACCCACTTTTTAAACTTACGATTCTCACACTGTCTAAAGCCTTTGAATATATTAACAGGTTACTTGAGTAGCTATTCATGCTGTTTTCCTCAGCTCTTTCTGCTTGTGAACTACTAGTTAGAGAAGAACATGAAAGCATCTCTCACATTTAGTCATTTACAACTTAATGTTGTCATTGTTTTAACAAAAAGTATTGGAATGTAGAAAGCTAGAATACTAGAATGAACGTATCACTCTCAAGTGTTAAATGTCTATGATTAAAGAGATGCAAAAGTTTTTGCTCTTTTGCCAAGTTTGTATAACACCAGACACAAATAACAATTTTTTCATTTTTAGTTCCTTTTTCCAATAGAAAAATAAAGGAAGGAAAAAAAAAGTGTAGTTAGATATATGAAACTGCTTTATGTCTATGCAAATAAAGACAACACAGTCAATTTACATTGTTGTTGTTGTGTGCCTTCAAGTCATTCCCAACTTATGATGACTCTAAAGCAAGCCTTTTAATCACGTAAGCTGCTTTGATTGCTCCGGTAGCAGAAAAGCAGGGTGTAAATAAAAATTTTATTATTTATTTTAAGCCTGTCACGGGGTTTCCTTGGTGAGATTTGTTCACAGCAGGTTTGCTATTGTCTTCCTCTGAGACTGAGAGACTGTCCCTTGCCCAAGGTCACCAAGTGAGTTTCATGCTTGAGTAGAGAATACACCTGCTTTCTTCCCATGTACTATATTCATCAAGAAATGACACATGAGTTAACAAAAGTTAATACATATGTTTTCCTTTGGGAATGGAATGGAATGGACATCAATGGCTTTCCTCACTTCTGCTGATTGAAACCTAAATCAGCCCACTATGGAGCTACAATACAGTTAGCAACTTCCATATCAAGTGCATGATGAATCTATTCTGTCTTTCAGCTCCAAAACTAAGGGAGTTATACAAAGTTCTCTTGTTTCTAAAACAGGGGTAGCATCATGGACTGTTCCTTTAAAGGTTATTCTAAACTCAGAGCTGATACACGGCTTCATTAAAATGGGAGCCAGTGGCTTTCAGTGTCTACTCAGCACTAGAGAATAACACTTTAATTAATAGTATCATATCTGTACCATTCTCCTCCTACTTTCCTGTTAACTTCATTTGTTTTAAATTACTTTGCTGCTGTTATCTTTCAAATATTAGCATACATCTACAGAGTCCAGGTGATTGATATTTGTTTAATTTAAAACAGCTGGATTTAGTGCATCACGTGGTTCTGAGAATACATTGACTCGATAATATTCCACCTTTTCATTTTTTATCAGCCTGCAATTGTGACCACTGCATTATCAGCATAGCACAGAAAAGTCTTTATTATTTTCATTTGATTGTTTTCAGTTGAAGCCCCATTTTCTGAATGAGTCCCCAGTTGTAACATAACCACATCTTGGGAATTATTAATTTTCCTTTGCTTTTCAGGATGCAGCTTTAATTTTTTCCCCAGTGTATGGGGCCTCATCAGAAATTCAGATGTTTCAGATGTTAAGACTTTAGATCGTCTGAAATAGACTTTATTCCCTGAGAGTTCACTTCCACTGACCTGTTTTACATGATCTCCCGCCTTAAAAAACCACTCCATATTTGACAGTACGGAAACCTTCTAAAGACTCTCTATTCTTTACCTTTAAGTAGATGTTGAGATTCACACTGGCTAGAGGCAGTTTCGAGTTTTCAAGGAGGCTGTTTTTATTTTCAAATAAAAGTAGCAACACTGATGGTCTTTTATTGTTTCCATCAAATGTGGAGACCATCCACTATGAAATGTAATTTATGAATTAAGAATTAGAAAGGTGGCAAGCACACTCTCTCTCTCTCTCTCACACACACACACACACATATATATAGGGGGATGTGAGGATATCTGACTCACATTCTCATTTCACACCATGAGTATACTAAAAAAAAAGTATGTCTGCCATTGTGCTGTAGTTTTCTCAAAAATTCACATTTTTGATAAACATTTTAATGCAATATTTTTGCATTTTTTCATGGATTAAAGTGTATTTGATTTTTAGTCAATTGCATTTCTGAAATATACTGATGGGTTAATGTGCATCTTTTCCCAGTGAAACACTTTTCAAGCCTACCAAATGCACAGATTTCCAAGGCAAGACACATCCCATTCTACAGCTATTCTTGGAAGATGCAACTTTGGTGCTTTCATTTGGAACTGTAAATCCAAGGACTTTCTTCTGCATCTCCACTGTTATATAAAATTGTAGAAAGAAGATAAGGCTGTTATAATTTGTACACCTAGCCTAAACTCTTCTGTTCCAAGGATTTGTGCTAGTAAGAATATAAGAGATTACATGGAAATTCTCGTGATTCAGTATGCCAACTCTAGTTGGATTGGATTTAATCCATAGTTTCCTTATTGATGGCATCCTCACATACAACAGCCTTCAGTGATAGTGGGTGGATTCACCTGTTCAATAGTATATTAGCACTAAATAGAATGGTCTTAAAGAGAAAGTGTCCATATAGCTCAGCAGAAAGAAATGACTATAAACTGCTTCAAACCTTGATGCTTAGATAACTGAGCTATCCAAGGTACTGAAACTTTTCTGAGGAATTGAATTCAGTACCTGTGGTTGACCTTTTAAAGGTGAGATTAGAATCCATGGTGGATTCATCTCCCTAATGGCAGGGAAGCATTAGCTATCACTTGTCAGAGGAAAACTGTTACATACTATTTGAATATTTATTAGGTTCTAGTGGATTTGAGCTCAGAAACATGTGATTTCACGGCATTATAGGAAATAATTATCTTCCTTCATAAAATAAAATAAAAATCAATACTCTGAGCCACCATCATTACTCTGCCATATAAACACATACATTCAGTGATGTTTATTTGCAAAGCTTGGTAATCCTGGCTGGGAGGGAAAATAGATTGGAAAAATCCTGTGTTCTTTTTTAAAATATTAGTCACACATAGGAAGTCCAGCTATAGAAAATATCCATCATTAATATTGTGAAAGCAGAATGCTGAAATGTTTTTGGAGGCCATTTCAATGCAAGTGGGTGGAATTCATGCTGACTTATCAAACTGATTTTCAAAGGAGAAAAGGACAAAAACCTCTAATCTCTTTTGCAAAATAGTCTAGCAGAGTTCTAGAAACTTATTTTGAAATACCAATGCTATAATGGAAACAACAATAATAATAACAAGCATTTATATATTTTCTTATAAAGTTTTCATATCTATTTGATGCATGTTTGACATGATCCCTCCAAAGTGATTTATAATAAAATCTTTAAAAACAACAGGTTACAAAAACAAAGAAAATGCCATGCAACAAAACAGGAAACCTCTAAAATAAAAGAATTAATCAAAGATCTGATTAATGAAAGATGAATAAAATACTAGAGTAGCATGTCTTTATCTTACAGGCCACATGAGCCCTATCAGAAAAGTGAAAGGGAAAGGTTTATGGGAGCTGAAGTCAAAGAACAATTGGAGGACCTCCAATTGCTCAACCTTTATATAGACACACAAAAAGTTATTGTCTCTGATGGGTGGAGCAATTACCTAAAGGGGAAATATTACAGTGAACTCAAGTAGTCACATTTCAGAATTATCACTGACACACTTTGCAGCATTTTTGCATAGCAATATACATTTTTTTATCCTCTCATAGAAGGAAAAAATGGTTAAAGGTGTCTGGGTGACAGGTGACATTATGAGATTATTTCTACATTTTTGAAGATTTTTCACATCATTCTGTGAAAATTGCAGGAGGAGGAGCTTTTGCAGAAAAGGATTTTTTTTTGGGGGGGGCAAATGCAGTGTTTTGGGCAACCCTCCCCTTCATGGAAATTTCACAAAAAAAAAAGTTCTCAAAAGTTTAAGAGTCCTCCTTCTGTTGAGCACCAGAAAACCTGCACAGAAAAGAAAAAGGGTGGAATACTGCACATATTTTTCCATTCATAGTAGATAAGATGCAGTGGCTTAGTGGTTAAAACACCATTTCTGATGACTGGAAGATCAGAAGGTTGGCAGTTTGAAGCCTGAGTGCTGCATGAGCTCCTGTCACTAGTCCCAGCTTCTCCCAGCCTAGCAGTTTGACAGCATGTAAATGCAAGTAGATAAATGGATACCGCTTCAGTGGGAAGGTAACAGCATATGGTGCAGTCATGCTCACCACATGACCACCAGAGTAGTGCTCAGACAATGCTGGCTCTTTGAATTAGTAATGGAGATGAGCACCGCCCCCTACAGTCAGTTACGACTAGACATTCACATCAAGGAACTTTACCTTTACATTTAGTAGATGAGAATTACTTGAGGACAACAAGCTTGAGGGAACATCCTTTGAATCAAGAGTCTGTAAACATGTAAACAGACCCTAGATGTTTCACTGTGGAAGAGAACAGAATGCAATACGCAAGAACTACAGGCATGATTTATGATCTTCTTCATAGCAGTTCCTCTTCAGAACATGAATATGCAAGACAAATGAATAGCCAAGAGAGATTCATGTATTTGTACTGGAATTTTCAAAGTGCCCACAGCCTAGCACTGAATTTGGGTAGAAGAGGGAGATAAGTGAAAGGAGAAAGGCAAAGTGAAAGGAGGCCAGATTTAAACTGGCCAAGCAGGAACTATTGCTCTGAAATATACCATTGTTTACAAAGAAAAAAAGCAATCACTTTCTATGAAACTTATAAGTCTAGGTAATGGACAGCTCACCATGCACAGATAAGGGCAGTGAGAGAACTGCAAGGCAAATGTTAAACAGCACGAGTAATAAAACTCAGGGTAATGTACGCTTCAGAAATTTAGAATTAAATGTTAAAAGGAACAGCTAGGCAAGGTGGAAAAAATAGCTGCAGCCATTGTCATATGTTAGGGAAAGTTGTGAACTCCAACTGAATTTCAAGAAAATTTGCACTCAGCTTTTCCAATAAACCACTTTTCCTCTTTCTGTTATCAGTAGTGCCAAGAAAGATTGAGGAGAGATTCAGTTAAGATGGGTTCCTGGATTAGAAATTCTTCCACTTCAGCTGCCCGTGTTGCCTATTTCTGGTGAGATGAAAGACTTTTAAAGGCATACTGGATCATGCATTGTCCCTTTAGTAAGATGTTTATCTCCTTTAGAAATTACAAGTGTTTCAGCGACATCCACCATGTGAATTACTGATCACTCAAGTACCTTTTGGGACTTATGTGGAGATGGGAAAGAAAAGCACACCATTATTTCTGAAAATTCAGAATATATTATTTGTAGCTTATTTTACTTTGTTTTTTTTGGGGGGGGCAGAGGGGAGATTTACATGCTCTAGGATTTTTCTGTGATTAATTACTCTATCTTCTACTTGCATGAAGGCAATATCTGGTGAAATAAAATGTAATCCCCTCTGAATGTCTTGAGATACTTAAGCTAGTAAAAAAAAAAATCAATATATTGTATTATAAAATCAAATGGTGTTTGTTTTAGTATTGTTTCCCTTTCAGATTCAAAATCAAAACAGATACTTCATTAGAGAACAAAAAGGGATAGTGTATAATTTAATTGTTTTGACCCCTTGGATTCTTTTCAGAATTCACAGTTGTTTGAACTGGCTGGTTCGTGATAAAACAAAAGCTTTTCAGTTTAACAAAAATCATGTCTGCCTATTGGAGGGAGAAAAAAACCTAGTTACCCATGTCTCTCCTTACTGATGAACCTCTAATAACAATGTTTCTCTTCTTAATGAATTAGCACTAGCTTCCCTAATCTATTCACTCCTTTTCTTCTGCACCCAATTATCTGGACTCTTTGGTACTACTTGTACAGATATGTAAATTGGAATTCTGCTATATTTGTATAATGTTAATTTATTTCTTTTGCAAATGTTTTTGTATCCTGATCATAAGCACACAATGTAGTATCCTGGCACTTTTTATTTAAACCCCCTCCCCCAAAAGCTATGTTTTAAGCTCAAAATACTTAGGTGGTAAAACTTTTTCTCAAAATTCTTCTGTTCCAGACTGCAGTAGGGGAAAGATATTGCTTTACACACAGATATTTCAGTATTAGATTATGCTGCTGTGTTCCTTCAACTCATGTCTGATTCATGGCAACCCTAAAACAAACTTATCATGGGGGGTAACTTGGCAAGATTTCTTCAGAATAAGATTGCCCTTGCCTTCCTCCAAAACAGAGAGTATGATTTGCATAATGTCACCCAGTGGTTTCCATGACAAAGTAGAGATTTGAACCCTGGTCTCCAGAGTTGTAGTCTAGTGCTCACCACACTGGTGTCCACAGTATTATATATAAATATAAAAGTATATCATGATAAAAGGTGTTTAGAATAATTCTTCCTTATAGACCAGTTTTTGAGAGTTTTTCAGATGAGGATTATGTTATCTCTTTGAAGTGATGCAGCCCAGGGAAAACAGCTAGTTGATCTTTCTGTTCCTTTTCTTTTAACTTTACACTGCTCAAACTCTTGGAAAGGTGAAGTGAATAGGCAGAAAAAAGAAGGAAGAACAGTAGAGCCAGGAGATTTCTGCAGACTTAGCAAATAACTAGTCCAAGGGGTGAAACACACAGGCCCAATAAAGCAATTTTAAATCTCTTTGAAGGCAGAGTGTTTAGATGACACATGCAAAGTGGGTGGAAACCAGATTGAAGCCATGCTCTGGGGCAAAAAAACTGAAGCAAAAAGAACCCAGGATATTTCGATTTAGCCTGGAAAATGAGCACCTTTGATCTTGCATATAAATGGACCTATGTCAGAGAGGTTCTGAAGGAGCAGTCCAACCTATCCCTAACTCTAAAACTGCATATAATCACACCAGTACAGATGTGCATTAAAATAGGATGGAGCCACTGTATCCAAGTGGTCAGGGGTGGCAATGCAAAAAAGTGAAAATGGATGTAATTACAACATACACAAACCAGACAGTGTGAGAAGGGGTAAGGGGGGGGGGGGGGAGGGTGGAGTGCGGGGGGGGGGGTCTCCATGATTGTGCTTTGCCACTGAAGCTCCAATAGTTTGTACCACTGGAGGATTGAGGATGCAATTGTGTGGCTGATCAAAGGGGTGGCCATCCAATCGTATGGTATCTAGACAGCAGGCGGTCACCAGTGGTGTACTTGTGTAGCAGTGTGCATGGATGATGAGGAGGTGACAATAAAAATTACCCTGCAGCATGGCTTTACACCTCACCATGCGGTCAGGTCGTGCAGAATTGGGCCACCTTGGGAGCGGTCGGTGTGGACAGCGGGGTTTCAAAGCTTTTGGAAAAAGCAGGTTTAAGCCGTTTTTTCCTGTTCATCTGTTCCACCTCTAAATGAGTTATCTGTAATCATTTCCTCTTGTTCCAGCAATGAAACCATAACTACATTACATTGTGAAACTTAACTTTTCTCCTTTTTGGAGTGTAATCATATGGTTCAAGTGCTGGCTCATGCCCTAACCGCTGTCATTGCTACTGAAGCGTGCAGACAAAAAGTCTAGGGGAAATGAAAATAGGAAACACTGTAATTTTATTAGAACAATTATGTTGCAATGGGTGCTAAAAAGATAAAAGAAATTTAAAAAGCATAAAGAATATGTAATCCTAAAAACAAACAGGCTTATGCTGGCCTGTAAGCCATGCCCTAACAAACAAGACCAGTGATACCAACCAGTACTAGGCTAGTAAACTGCACATCCCAAATAGTAAAGCAAAACATAAGGAGGTGTCAGACATACAAAATACCAATGCGATGGTAGATAAATTTCTTTGCACCTCCCAGTAAAAAATTAAAAGGGATAACACAGTACGCCCATTACAATTGGAAAGTGAGCAAACAGAGACCAAACGCGTTTCGACTATGCATCTTCGTCAGTGGTCATGGGAACTAATATGTAAATACAATACAAATACAAGGACTTGTATTTACATGTGGGACATCCAAGTCTTTGGCATCATAACAGGTCCAAGAGGACCAACAATTTGCTTACTGCGACTGGATGTCCCTACAGATTTTATGATATACCTTACAAGGCTGCTATATTAGTTCCCATGACCACTGACGAAGACGCATACTGATTGGTATCACTAGTCTTGTTTGTTAGGATGTGGCTTACAGGCCAGTATAACCATGTTTGTTTTTAGGATTACATATACTTTATGCTTTTTAAATTTCTTTTATCCTTTTAGCACCCATTGCAACATATTGTTCTAATAAAATTACTGTGTTTCCTATTTTCATTTCCTCTAGACTTTTTGTCTGCACATTTGTTCTTTCAGTTTAGGGTATCACCTTAAATTTTTTCCATTGCTACTGAAGCAACACCAAAGTGAAAGGAAAGAAAGTGTATTTTGTGCCAGAAGAAAGTTTGTAGTAGTCAGGTCTTTCTCTCTCTCTCTCTCTTTTAAAAGGCTTAACTAAAATTTTTGTTTTGTTTTGTTATTTTGGCAAAATAAAGAAGTAATGTGTGATTTTTATGACATTGTTAACTACAATGGTTAAATGCTAGTACTGCAGCCACAAAGTTGTGAGCTTGATCCTGGAGGGCTCCAAGGTTGATTCAGCCTTCGATTCTTTTGTAGGTTGGTAAAATAAGTACCCAGCTTATTTGGAGCAATTAGCTTACAGACTGTAAACTACTTAGTGAGTGATGAGTTCACTGACAAGCACTTCAGAAATGTAGGTGCTATTGCTGTTGCTACAATGGTGTCCAACTACTTTGGAAGGCTTAGATTGTAGTTGTAATATATTTGTTGTTGTTAACTGCCCTTGAGTCAGCCTTGACTCATGACAGCCCTATGGATGAGACATCTCCAAGTCTCATGTCCTCTCTTTCTTCTACCATCAGTATTTCCTAGCATTATTGTTTTTCTAATGAGTCATACCTTCTCATGATGTGGCCAAAGTATGACAATCTCTAGTCATCTTGGCTTCTAAAGGTATTTTCAGTTTGATCTGTTTGAGGACCCATTTAATACATAATGTCTAAAAATACTTTCCAGTCTCTGGGTATTGGCAGTTAGCAATGAATTCCCTGTTGTTGTTGTTGTTGTGTGTCTCTGCAGCTTCACAACATTGCCAAGCCCGGATATTAGTTTTGCTTATATACACTGTTATTCCATCCTCATCCACTTCCAGGCAGTTTTTCTTCATTCAGGATTTCCTTCAGCACATGGCACTTTGATTATTAGAGCTTCACCAAGCTTTATTTTATTTTCTTTCTTTCCAGTCAGAGGTGACCTTGATTTTTTCTTCAAAAAAGTAATGTTTTCTATGGCAGCATGTAAGAGGAATCCGTATTCCCTGAAATGTCACCTTTCACTGTGAAAAATGAACATGACCACAATTCAGGGCTGGCACCAGTAAGCAATGAGTCATATGTTCTATCAGTCTGTTGAAAACAGGATCAACAGGAAGATGGCTCGGTTTAAACAATTTATTGTAAAAAAAATTTTTTTTTTCATAGGCCGAGGTTTTAGTCCTTTTTCTATTTTATCTGCCCAAAGTGCCTGGCTTTGAGGAGGTTAGAATAACTCTTACAAAGAGAAAAACCTTTCAACAAAATTTACACACAAAGTAGGGTATGCTATCCCCATTGCCTCTTAGACTGTGACTCTGACAAGCCCAAGGTGTACTGCTACACCCCTCTGATGAAGGGACCTTCCCAATCCATGTTCAGCAAGGGACACTATCCCACACCATGAGGACACGTCTATGATTTTTGGTCTTCAAACTGTACTCTTTAAGGTTAATTACATGGAATTCAGTGTGTGATTTGTGGTGGTGCAATAGTTGGACAAGGCCTGTAGGACATTAGGGTATGCATCCCAGCTCAGCCATGAGAGCCCACTGGGTTACAGAGGATGGCAATGGTAAACCTCCTCTGAATAAATCTTGCCAAGAAAACCCTATGGAGGGTTGCCATAAAATGGAGTCAATTTAAAGTCACATACCAACAACATTTAGGCTTATAGTTATGAACTGATAGGTTATGTATTTCTCCACATGCCATATCTAAAGCAGATAATGGTTCTTCATCCAGATTCTTAATTCTTAATCCCCTATCCAGCATAGCCATGCAGGACAGGAGGCACATTTGATGGCCTCATGGGAGGAAAGACAAGTGTAAACTCATGTCCTGGCACTTAGTACCATGACAGAGAGCATGGAGATGGTGTCAAAAGCAATATAAGGCCCTGCTGCTTCCAAGTCTTCCTCTTTCATGCAACACTTGTCTAACCCTCCAGCAGTTGATGCAGTGTGATCTTTGGTTGCTACAGGGCTGGGTAGGTAGCCCCCACCCTTTTCACATATGTTTTTGTTAACCCCACATTGCTGATAGTAGAATGGGATAATTGGATGGGATGGTGTCTTAAATAGGTGATCCCTTAGAAGGTAGTGGAGTTTAAGGGTCCACCTGTGTAAGTCATTGCAGGATGGGATGTCTGGCTGCTGGAGTCTTGCTGCCAAAGTCTTTGCAGGACCAGGATCAAGCTGCCAGAGTCCAGGAAGGATCAGAGCTAAGTCAACAGGCACAGTTGGCTCTACTCATGCAGGGCAGCTGGAAGTACAACTATTTAAGGGCTGCATTGGCTTTTCAACCCTTTTCACAGCAACACAGGGGCTATACAGTTGGGCAGCATGCAGCCTCCTCTTTTCACCACGGATTGGCGCCACGGCGACTGCACACAGTGGCACTGATCTGGTCCCTGGAGGGAGGAAAAAGAAGTTGTGAAAAGTGGCTTCTTCTTGCTCCCTGGAAGGGGCATCATAGGCACATCATCATAGCAAGCACTGTCTAGAAGGGAGCACACCAAAATGGCACTTGGGTGGCATTGTTAGGGCTTGGAATGTGCGGATGCTCAGGCATACCTCACCCACTGGCCAGTACAAAGTGCTGGTCTGTATAGCTCCACAGTCTTCTGTGTTGCCTTTAACTTCTCTGGTTGCATTTTCCTTGTCTTACTAGCCTTGCTGTGTTTAGACCTGGACTGCTCTTTGCCTCTGGCCCATTGGACTCCTGGAACTCTGCCTTGCTGTGCTTAGAGCTTGGTCTGTTTCCTGATCTAATCTCCTGCTTCTGGTCCATTAGACTCTCTAAGTTCACCATCCATGATCCTGGCCTTGGCAGCTTACCATCCAGGCCACCTGTACATTGGAGCTTGACATGGAGAGAGATTTTGGAATGTGGTGAACATCTAAGATGAAGAAGTCATCTCTGGAACTGCCTCTTCTGGTCATACAGCCAGGGGGTGGGGAAATTTTTTTCCACTTTGTCTTGTGGGTTGAGTGAGATAATTTAATGTTGAGCTTCCAGATGTAGGCTGGCTGTGGAGCAAACCAGCTTCTCCTTGGGGGACAGGTGTTTTCACCCAGTGGAAGCTGAGGAGGAGGTCTGGGAAAAAGAACTCCTACTTCAGCGGCTCCCACACTAGGTAATTCCTCCCTCTTTGCAGTTTAATAGGAATTATTAAACAGTATAATTTAAACAAAGTGGCCCATTTTCCAACCTAATGTATTGTTTCTAGTCTTGTTATTTCCCATGTTGTTCAACAAATGCTTCAAGCTACAAAAAAGAATGATTTCTTGCAACATTCATTGACCTTAAACTTTAATATATGAAGCAGCTCCGAGAAGATCTTTCAAGTTCCCATGTTGTCAATTGGATAACACTGTCAGAGCAATGCTATTTCTTTCTCCCAGCATATCAGTACTTTCAACTCAGGCATACCAATTCCCATTTAGCCTATTCCAGTCATAAGGATGTGAGATTTGACAGTGAAGATCATTACATGATGGTTTATCATGTTGACTTGGTGCTTAGATTACCAAAATGATAAGTGTCCCTGAAATACTGTAGAAAGCAGAGAGAATAATCGGATAATGAGTTCTAATCAAGAACAGGTGGCAGATGCATAATATTGGTGATGATAAAACTCTTTGAAGTCAAATCTTTAATACATCAAACTGTGTTAAGCCTTTTTCTTTTAGAAAATGCAATGATTGATAGCCTCCACTGTGGTGGTAATTCTGTCTCCACTCCACAACTCTAAGGACAAAGACTGGATGAAACAAAGAATAAAATTGTTGTTTTGACAAGGAGTATTTAGAGTCTGTATTTGTGCCATCATGCTGCAGGAACAAGTAAATTTTTTGGCCTTTGTCATGGTCAGTAAGATACAAGAGGAAATATAGAATATGTTTGATCTTGTGAGCTTAAATGAAGACCTAGACATCATTTCCTCTGCTTAGACATCTCTCAGGAGTAATCAGTGTTTTGCTTCTTCTCAGGAAAACACTGACTTCTGCAAAGATAATTTAATATAAAGGCGTGTTTGTGTACACATGTGTGCATTTGTACAGAATAGGGAGCTGGAGACAGTGAAACAGATGGGGAGGAGATTATGTGAAAAGATGATTGCCTTGAGACCTGGACCCCTTTCACACTAAGAAGTATAGCACTTTGATGCTACTTTAACTGCTATGGCTCCATCCTATAGAATCCTTGGATTTGTAGTTCCATGAGGTATTTGGAATTCTGAACAAGAGATCTCCAATGGCTTTTTAAACTACAAATACCAAGATTCTGTAAGATGCATTCATGGCAGAAATGGTATTGATGTGCTACAATTGTGTAGTGGGACAGGGATGTAGGAAGTAACAGGATTACTCTTTCTAACACAAGAATTTCAACTTGTGGCCAAAACAGTCAGGGCAAAATAAAGCTGCTTCGGGTCACTATGGAGGTATGCTGTTTAAATGATGCATGTATCCTAAGAGGCCAGAAGCTGCACCAAAGTCATGCTCCAGTCCTAAGGACTGGAGCGCAGCTTTGGCACAGCTTCTGGCCTCTTAAGATGTGTGTGTTATTTAAACAGCCTATCTCCAAAGTGACCCGAAGCAGCTTTATTTTTGCCTGTCTGTTCAGGGCCTTAGTGTTGGAATATATTTTTGTAAAATGAAAAGAGAGTACAGACTATTTATCCTCCACTAGTCATCACTTTTCACAAGCTTCCATAGTGGGAACAGCCCCAGATATTTTGCTGCCTGAGGTGAGGGACAAGATTGCCCCACTCCATTGAACATACAGAAGTTCGCTGAACTGACATCTCAACATTATTTCAGCATAGGTGCTGGAACAAATTTCTTCAAACGAATTTGTGTGGAAGGGGCAAAGAGCAGATCATGGAACATACACAACCTTGTCTTACAATGGAGAAGACTAGACAGGGGCACAAGAAAATGGCTTAAGGCACTTGTTATGCAGCTCCCCCTCACATGTAGCATTTTTACCCAAACCCAGCAGTCTCATTTTGTGTTACAGTAAGTCCAGCCTTCATTGAGAGTGCATTTGGGTTCCTGAAGTAATCTCTTTCACACTAGTGGTGGAATGGCTAAATACAGAGGTGAAAATGTCAGGTCCAAATACAGGTGGAAATGTCAAGTCCATTGAGCTCTGACATTTACTGGGTGGACCCTTCTTGCTCACAGTGTGGATGGGAAACACTGCAGTATGATTTCCTCTTACATAGTATTGTAAGAAATCCTAAGTATCCTAGCCATTGTTGGATCAGATTCTCTTGTTGCCCAAATTTCTCAGATTGCCTAGGTGGTAGTCAAGAGCAGTTGTTATTCAAGGGCTTCAAGAAGGAACTATGCTACAATGGCTTCTGTATTGCAAAACACAGGCTAAAATCACATACAATGCTATATTGAAAATACAGAATAGAAAGTCACACCAGTTCACATATTCTGGATCCTAGAAGTTGTGCCTGTCCAGCAAGGAGAGATGGACAGAAAAGAATGGATCCCAGGATAAGATGGTGACAGCTGCAAGGATGTAACTATAGGGATGTGGGTAGGAAAATAAGGTCATTGACTCTAAATAAAAATTTGGGAACTCAAAGAAGACATCACTAGAGGAGGCAAATCCTTATGGTGGGGTACTCCTGGGCTGCTGATATCATTTGTGAGTAGGGACTCTCCCAGAACAAAGCAATACAAGTGGCAAGAACCATTCAGTCCTCTCCTGCCCATCTTCTAACATCTCAAGAACACAAATGGAAAAGTGTGGCCCTAGGAAACATTGAATACACTCCAGCTGTTTGCTAGATGAACCAAGGAGAAGGTAGTGATGGTTGTAGAGGGGTTGAGCTGAGCTTGTTGGAAGAAGCATGAAGAAGGCTACAACAGAGAGAATAAGGCATTGGTGTTCAGAATCTGAGATTATTGAGAGCCCATCTGCTCACTGAAGTAGGATTTGCAAAAGCATAATGCCCCTAAAGGGTTCTAACCATAATTTGATTAGTGAAGTTGCACAATTTTTCATGATCCTGCTATTGCAATATTAGGATGAGGACTAGGATCCAAATTAAAATAGAAGTCAAAGCTGTTGAGCAAAGCTGAGACTTCAGAAGCCTTCGTGAAGATAAACCACCGGCGACCTTGGAGCTTTCTGGCAGTTCAGGAATTCCTCCGTCCAGCTGCTGATGAAACAGACTGAATCGAGGTTTAACTCCAAAGAGGCACTTTATTCTTTAGTTGCTGTTTATAGAAAGTGAATCACAAAAGCTATCCACCACCAACCAACAAAAACCCACACTGTACAATGAGGTCTGGGCTTTTTAAAGACATTTGCCATGCAGCCACTATGCCCAGCCTCTTCCTGTGCCACCTAAATTGTTGTCTCCCAATCAAGATGACACTGCATATGTCTTACAGGGCTGATGAGCATGGCACCAAGTGAATACTAGAAAGCACACTGTGCAACAATTTTTTCCAACTGAACCAAGGAGGAAGTAGTGATGGTAGCATAGTGGCTAAGCAGGATTCAATGTATCCAGTGTCTGAGATAACTTTTGATTTTTGATTTTATTATTTCTCACCTGCTTCTCCCCATGGATCAAGGTGGGGGAACAACAACAAATCAACAATTAACATCAATTAAATACATTAGATAAAATTGTTTGAAAGAACAAATACACATTTTAAAACAGTCTACATTTAAAATTTAATATCTTAGTCACAATTTAAAATTATATGGATAAGTCTGCCAGAAGAGACTGGTCTTAAATGCTCTTTTAAATTCAAACAGCATACTCATACTTCTGGCAGTCTAGGGACAGTGAAAAAAGTCCTCTGGCTGACAGTTACCAACCTAGTTCTGATTGACTGGAGTAAACTTATGCCAGAGGATCAGAATATACAGGGTGGATTATATAGGAGGTGATCCCGTAGGTAACCTGGAGCCAAATCATGAGGCTTTTTAAAGGTAATAACCAATGCTTTGTACCTTTCCCAGAAACTAATTCAGAATGAGATTCTTAGACCTCTCCAACAGCAGAGAATGAAACTCATGGGAAAACTCTCTTGGAAACCTCTCAGTGCCTGAAGACAAGCATCTGCAGCTGATGCTTCTCCACCACAAAAAATCTGACAATGCAGAGGGCAACAAAGCTGTATTCCAAGGAGAAATTGTGCAGTTTTGTATTCCATAGATTCCACAAGATGCAGAGCCCTCCCAGCCCCATGACATGGTCCCAAAAACAGTAAGACAGGATGCAACAGCCCATGAAGTTATGTTTCCAATTGGAAAAGGAATAATAGAATTGGAAGAGACCACAAGGGCCATCCAACCCCATTCTACCATGCTAGGAACTCACAATCAAAGAACTCCTGTCAGATGGCCATCCAGCTTCTGTTTAAAAGCCTCCAAAGAAGGAGACTCCACCATTCTCTGAGGGAGTGTATTCCACTATAGAACAGCTCTTACTGTTAGGAAGCTCTTCCTAATGTTGAGGAGGAATCTCTTTTCCTGTAGTTTGAATCCATTGCTCCAGGTCCTATTCTCTGTAGCAGCAGAAAACCATTGCTCCAGCTCCAATATGATATCCTTTCAAATATTTAAACAGGGCTATCATGTTTGAGATGGGTCAAGAAATGTAATTTCAACAAGAAAAGGCTGTTAATTATTTACTTGGTGCTACCACAGGATTAAACTTCAACAGTTAGATTGGGGGGCTTTTAAAGTGCTTCTTGAAATTCAGCATATTCTTTTGTGCCATCAATCTCATCACTGAACAGCCATGGCTCTTGCTAGCAAGGAGTTCCTAGTTTTGTTTCAGTCAGTGACTGAAATGGCAACAGGAGCAACAGAAAAACCTAGTGTTTTAGCAGTCTGTCAAATTGTTGCTGTCAGAGAGATTATTTTCCTCAACCTGAAAATATCATGACATTTTTCGTTGTTGTTGAGTTAAAGGGCAGACTTCCAGTTTATTTTCTCACAGATCTGTTGCAGTTCTTTACTCTTTACTCAACAGAGAAGAGTTTGGGTTTTTTTGGTGGATTTTTTTTTTATTTTTGCCTCACCATTTCTCTCTTGATATTATTTTAAAATGCAATGAATCACTGTGAGGTTGGTATGGCTTCAGAACACTGCTTGTTGACAGGAGTTGAGTACTTTATGTTTCTGTTGTCTTCTGGAGCTTTGAAAACTGTTATAATAACTAACATATAGCACAGAGAACAATTTTTGCTGCCTACTTTGAAAAATGCTTAACATCATGAAATTCCAGTCTAGAGATCAATGGAGAGTATTTGTTTCACTATTAGTCATGCAAATATACACTTTTAGCAAAATACAATTTTAGGCACAGCCTTTTGTGTACAAGACAGATTGCTGTTAATTTCACATTATCTGTCCTTCCTTTTCTGGATTTTTCAAGATTGTAGTCCACTGTGGTTTAAATTTAATGTAGCAAAGAGTGCAAATCCCTGGATTTGCACTGGATTAGGCATTTACACAAGCATTTTTATCATTGTACTTGAGTAAAAAAAATTGGTTTTACTCAATTTACTCAATTCTGCAGCTGCCAGTTATGGACTAAAGATCAAAACTGTTTCAGTTCATGATGGAACAGAATAAAAAACTGGAAAACACACATTCAAAGTAGAAGAGTTAAAGGAAATCAGGTCCGTTGTGCTGTTGATGGTCCACAAACTTTATTATCTTAAAAAGCACAGTGTGTTTTGTTCTTGCAAAAATTGGTCTTCTTCAGGGGCTATTATCAGAGATTTCTGGAGTTGCAGGCTGCACTCTCAACAAAGTGGACACTCTGAGTATTAGAAGGAAAGTGGCCTTCCATCTAATACTCACAGTGTCCACTTTGTTGAGAGTGCAGACTGGAATTTCAGAAATCTCTGATAATAGCCCCTGAAAAAGGCCAATTTGTGGCAAGGCTGAAATGCATTTTGTTTTTTAAGATAAAAAAGTTTGCGGACCATCAACAGCATCTGGGGCCTTGTTTCCATCAGTTTGTGATGGGGGCTCATTTACTTTGAGATCTTCTAGGGAGGTCCTATTCTCTGACCCACCATCTTCATAGATTCAGGCCACAAAAATCACCCTAGGTTGCACACATGCTGCACTTTCCTTAACCCCTCATATAGCTGCTGTGGAAATTAATTTCTCTTCTCCATCCCTTTTACCTTCTGTGTCATGTTTTAGGTAGATTGTAAGCCTGAGGGTAGGAGCTATTGAATAAATTATTTGTAAGTTGGTTTGTTTTTAGCTAAAGGGTGATGGTATAAATGTTTCAAATCATCATCATCACCACCATCAGAACATATCAATCTGTCGAGAAAGAGAGAGAGAGAGAAAGAAATTTAAAAATACAGCCTGCTCTTGCTAGGAAGCCATTGGTTTGTTGCTACTAGAATAAAAAAGAATTTGCATGCTGGTGGAAGTGTCAAGGGGGGGGGGGGACTCTCAAGAAGGAGAAGCCAACTGTGCCCCCATTTTTACACTGTACAATGATGACCTTTTGATGCCACTTTAACTGTCATGAATTCATCCTCTGGAATCCTAGGATTTGAAGTTCAGGGAGAAATTTAGATCCAGAGAGCATTAGTATCTACCACATTACAAACCCCAGGAGTTCATAGAATGTGGCCATGGCAGTTAAAGTAAGATCACAATACTATACCAGTGTAGTCAGAAATTCCCCAAATAGGGAATTGCAGAACCTGAGCACGGCTACTGAGAAAATCTCTTATAATCACCAAGGACCTTAAATTGTTTCAGCTTAGGATTTTATCACATGCACTTTTCAGCCCAATTTGAGCATGGGCTGGAATTGTGCTGGAATGGGGGAAAACAAGTTTTTTCTCACACAAAATTGCTGCCACCCTCCCACCTGACCCTCACCTGTCCCTCAGCCATACTTCTCCTGGTGATTTTGCTACCATGGAAGCTTTCTGTAACACCAAAACTGGCCAACACAGCATGGTTCAGGGACAGGTGATGGTTGGGCAGCAGAGCAGCAGCAATTTTTTGTGCGATAAAACCCATTTTCCCCTGTTCCAGTCCAATACCATCCTGTGCCCAGATCAGGCTGAAAAGTGCATGTGATAAACTCCTCAGTGGGGAAGAGAACAATAAAAAATAATTGAATCAACTGCCTGGGCCACTTCCCAGTCTAGAGGTAATCATGTTGGGGTAATGGGGGGGGGGGGGAGTCCAAGAGTCTGGCAGTCATTTAAACCATAGGTTATGATGGTTACCTCTGATGAGGACCTACATGCCTCCCCACTGTTACAATGACTGTTTCCCATTTCTCCGCAGTATCCCTATCCCTTTTCAAAACACACCTCTCCCACTACCTAGAAATAGCCTCAGATTTGTGTCATTTGATAAGGCTCCCTTGAGCAGGCAAATCTAGCCTACCTCTGCCGAAGCTACAGGAGGCAGGAGATAGTAAAGCACACTTGGGAGTTATCTGGGTAAGGTACTTTACTCTTCTTCCTCACCTATTGTGAAAAGGAAGATAATGGTATAATAAAAACTAGCAGACATCTTTTTTAACAATTGAAATATTCTATATAAATCTAAGTATTGTTTTTACAGTATTAAGCAAATTCTTAAATATGTATCTGTGATTAAGCCTGGTTTCTAATTGCCTCTTGTTCACAAACATCTTTTTCCCTTTACAATATCTTATTAAGAGCTTTGTAAAAAGCTTTATGAAAGTAAACCATGAATTATGGATGTTACATCACTCACCAGTATTTGGGGTTGTATTTTTTTTCACTGTCTTTCTCTGTTGTAGAGAATCATTTAGCTCATGTTAAAAATCTTTTAGCAAACCTGATTAAATCTTATCAAATGGGTATAATTAAGGTACACATCTTGTCAATCTTGCCAAATGGGTATAATTAAGGTGCACATTATTGGCATAGGCATTAAAACAGTGTGTGGTCAATACTTGACTTCATCTCCATGACAGGAATCAAAGAATACATCAGTAAACAAAGGCAGAGGGCATCACATCAAGTAAGATTATATTCGGCTTTGGTTTTGATTTGAAGAAAATAACACCTTTTCCCAGTGAGTCATAATTTCATGGGCTACTTATTATTATTTTTAAAGGATATTGTGAAGAAATTGGAAAATAAATTATTAATGAGTGACAAATCCTACATGGGATTAGTGACAAATCTCTCAGATTGCTAAAGGCCATTACTGAAGTTTTGCAACAGATTGGTGAAAGATGATGAGAGGCAAAATCTTTAAAAACAACCTCTTCAGTAGGAAAGTTTGAAGAATAAAATAATCAATAAGAGGATAGGGTAGGAAAAAAAATAAGCAATGTGTAAAACAGCTCTGTGTATGATGGCTTAAAATAGGATGGGCAGTATGCAGGCTTGTGGCCATTTCTGAGGCACCCACCTGTTTCCTCACATACCTTACACACCTCCTGCTGGATATGAGGTTTCATCATTAATATCTAGCATTGGGCATGTTTCATGGTTGCAATGAACTGTAGAACCAGAAGTTATACACATGTAGGAATCATGGTTACTGAAGAAAAAGCAGAGACTTAATTAAAACTAAGATAAAAGCTATAAAATATATTTTAAAAAAACTAAGATAAAAGCTAAATGGGTTTGCTGATAACCTCGCTTCCCCACATGCTCTTTGCATTTCTGCTTATAGTTGAAGCAAAGGAGGTTGTATCATAAAGCAATCAGTGACCATGGCCTTTACCCCACCTTTTGACCATGTTTCTTTATACTTGTTCCCAATCATTAAGACGCCAGCTGTTCTTGACTCTTTTATTAGTCCTCTGGGAAAGCTGCTAAGGTCTTCATCATAACCAAATATAACAGAACACACTGCTCAAGGATATGAAATGGGGTATAAATTCCTCCTAGCCTTAGACACATTATTCACAGTCCAGGGCTTCCTCTGTGTAATACTCAGTATTGCATAATATCACTCTGCATTTTCTTCAGGAATGGTAATCATCATTCTCTTTAACCCCCAACATCTCTCCAGCCAAGCTTTCTTTTTGATAATCTTGCATGATTCTTAAAGTTGCTTTGGTTCTTGTAGGTCTGAATGCCCCCTTGCACACTTCTAAATAAAACATTTTCTTTACTGAAACTCTCTCTGCAGTTATTGCAGGTATACATAGATGAAAAGATCCCTGCAGTTAACCTCCTGTCACCGGCCTCCTTTGAGTGATATTGTCCCCAAATTACAAAATGAAGCTGGTATTACTGGTGTGTACCCTCATTATTCCCCACCTTTTAGGATAACAACTATCAGTACCAAATTTGCTTTGGTGGCAAAATAATGGAAAGGAGAGGAACATGTAGTCTGTAAGCCTAATCTTAAGGGAGGGATCCCCTCCTTCATATTTTGCCCCTCTTCAAGTCTCACCAGTCTGCAATAAACCCCATATTTTGTTTTCAGAATTGTAAGCTTAAATGTTGTTATTGTTGTATCTTCAAGTTGGTTCTAGGCAAAGACAACTCTTTCTAAGGGATTTCTTGGCAGGAGTTATTCAGAGGACATTTGCCATTGCCTTCCTCTGAGGCTGAGAGCATGTGACTTACCAAATGTCATCCATGGGGTTTCATGGCTCAGCAGAGAATCAAACTCTGGTCTCTAGATTCTTAGTTCAACACTCAGACCACTATGCCAGGGTGTCTACTCTGAAATGAAATCATTATAGCTGTAATAAGAGAGCTAATGTAGCTGTAATAAAATTTGGACACCTAAATCCCAATGGGTTCCTACTGAATTAATGGGAACTTGGTAAGTCAAAACTTTCTAGTGATTCAATGGGTTTAGTTGAAACTTAAAAATCAGATAGAGGCTTTAGTCTTTAAGGTACTACAAGACTCAGTGTGATGCCATACAAGGCTGAGAAGTCAGAGTCTGAGAATTGTTGGATTCTGCACTAATCACAAGCACTGAAAGTACAGAAAAGATATTTCAATGTTAGCAGTGAACATGCTTATATAACAGCACTGCAATACCATCCGGTTTATGAACAAAGGGTTATGTGCAAAGTTAATGAACACTTCAGCTGTGAGCAGCAAGATACAGTTCCTAAACTGTAAGCAGGAAAAACCCTGGAGGCATTATTGCCCCTGTTGACATGCTTCTGTAATAAGTTAATTTGCATTTCCAAGGAAAATACACTGTTCTGTATACCCTTAAAGAGGCAATTGAACTCATATCTTTTTCAGGTGATGCAAGAAACACATAATGGGAGAATATGGAAGAGCATAAAATGAAATCCTGCCATTTGAAAACAAAGGCAAAAAAAGAATAATTAACTGAATGGGATCCTTGTACATGAGTGCTAGAGGGTGAATATTTCTTGTCTGCATGTAAAAGGGAGATTTCACTTCACTGCAGAGGATTAAGCTACAACTAAGTTTTTAGTATGTGGCATGCTGTCACATCTGTGCTTTTTCATTCTTTCACAATAATTGTTGGGTCTGGTTTGGCAACTCTGTATGAGGAGGGGAGGTTACATCCTTCCCATCCTTAGCTCCCCTTGAAACTCACCATACAACGCACCCATGATTGTTAGAAAGGACAAAGAGAAGAGGGTTTGGCAGCTAAAAACTCATAAGAAATTATATTTTAAAATACCATTAAATTGTTTATGGAATTAAAACAATCAAAAACATCAATTCAAAAGCAAAAGTTAGAAGCAGTTTAGTATACTCAGTAGTTTAGTATACTCATAAGCAAACAAGACCTCTTCCATGGGGTCTCCATGAGCTCTGGTTGACAGCAGTTAACAACATCTGAATGAAGCCTTATAGAGATGTAGCTATGGGGAGCAGTTAAAACGACAACATTTCCCCCCAATAAGAATTCTGCTCCTCCCATGACATTTTCCTCCAGTCCCAATTTGTAGCATTGCAAAGAGTGAGATGCTGAACATTCTCTGAAAATGCCAGCCACAGATGCTGACAAAACATCAGAAACAAACTCTGCCAGAACATGGCCACATAGCCCAAAAAACCCCACAGAAAACTATGTTGAACATTGTTTGTGCCTGTAAGTCTTATATGTGGTTTATTTTCTTTCCCTTGGTAAGTTTGCCTACCTCTTTGCTTTGGATGCTAAATCTCAATTTCTAAATGCCCAAATGATGTTTAAGTTGCTATATCACTGGAAATTTGGAGAGTGAAGGAAAATGGAATGGGAAAAGGTCGGAATTTGGGGGCAATGCCTTCATTTCACCCTCTCTTGCAGTAGCTATGCCCCGTGTATGTATAATTGTATTTGCACATATTCATGCCCCACAGTAGAAACCTAGTGTTTCTTCTTCTTCTTTTGTTTTCCTGCCATATAAATGGATGTTCCTAACAGTGAGAGAAATTCTTTCTCTCTCTCTCTCTCTCTCTCTCTCTCTCTCTCTCTCTCTCTCTCTCATGTTTTTTTCTGTGTACCAAGGACATCAATCCTGTTAAATAACTTAATAAAATTAAACTTTCAAGAACTTTCCCCACCATAGTTGTGGGTGGAGAAAAGCACTTATTTTCCCTACAAAGATAAGGGATATTTATGATAAAATAAAGCATGTGACAATTTATATTACCAGGCTACAGTGCTAAATGCTCTTAAAAGGGGTAAGCTCAATTGAACACAGTGGGATGGAACTTGCTTCTGAGTAAACATGCTGAGTATTATAGCATTAAACATCTTGCTTTTGAGTTTTTGTTCCAGTCAAGAACAAAAGCTGCATACCTGTGATAATGCAGATTGCTATTAAAAAGTGATGTCAATAGGTATGGGATGCTTTTCTGGGCACAGTTCTGATGTTTCCTGGAAGCTTTTTCCAGTTTCCTTTCTTTTCAGCTTTTCAACAAAGGTAGATTATAAGTGAGAACAAGGTTTATTTATGCAACATCATGGTCTCAGTAGGAATTTGGAAGAAGAAAGAGTAGTGAGAGCCAAAGTAGTGTAGGAGAGGGTATGAACATGTATGTATGTTTGTGGACTTCAAAGTAAAAAAGATAGAAAAACAGACACTTTATGGATATTCTTGAACAATGCCTTTCTGCACAGAACATGTTGAATTAAAAGATACTCTTTCAGAAGATTCAAAGGACAAATGATTTGGAAACAAGCTTGTTTATCCACATGTAGTTAATACATTTAAGCATATGTTATTTGAAACATTCTCATAGATTTGTCTTTCCACTCTGTGAGACCAGGACCAGGACCTAGAATAGTGTTTCAATTGGTAGAGATATGGTTTATTTCTAAATTTAATTGCTGAAATTTTCTTGTTGTTATCTTTTGATGGTTTTTCATTTCATGCTTTGTTTATGACTCTGTATTTAATTTTATTTGTGTGCTTTATTTTACTATGGTTAGGTTTCTTGAGCACTATTTGTAGTGTAAAATGTGGGATATCAAATGGATGGATACCTAGGGTAACTATGAATCTGGATTGTGGTAAATTATAAATTGGCTCCAGCTAACTAAATACTATTGAGACCACAATACTACTCAAGCCAAAAGAGATGTAACAATTGTCCTCTATGGGTGTTTTATCTAAACAAAAATTTCTGCTTATAAAGAAATTGCTGAGGTGTATACACTGAACTGACTTGGCATCCCCATTCCTCCCTACTTGATCCCAACCTTCCCAGATTATCTGTGAAGATCTGCTAAGGGTTTCTAAATATTGGTTGCAAGGGGCAACCAATTTATGTTCACATTTGATTGATTATAAAGTGAAAGCGCCCAATAATTTGTTATCCATGTTTCCTAACTAAGTAAATTCAGGCAAGTATGTAGGTGAAGAGGAAGACTCAGAGTCAAGAGGGCAGGACCAGGAGACAGAGGCAGGGGCACTGTATGCAGGCACATAAGTTGAAATTCTCTTTTTAGGCATAACATCTGAAAAGTGCTTTAAATCATATGAATTAAATCAACATATAGTTTGGAGGCCGGAAGAAGTCTCTGAAATTCTAACATTAATATTTCCATTTCAAGAGACGCCTCCATTGGCACCAATTTGAGCTTTCCTGCCATGGAAGTAGGAGCCTCGGAGAGCAAATTCCTTGGCTCTTGTTGTCAGCTTCTGTCTGTCTGAGATCTACTGATTCGGCATATTAAAGATTAAGGATAAGGATTATATAGAGCCAACACCAACACCAATTATACACACTGAGGAATTTTGAGAACTGAAGTCCAAAAACTAACCCTTCCAAAACCCTGGAACTGCACATGTACAACTTTCATCTACTGTCTCTAAGCAATGGGCCCATCCATTATTGTAACTATGTAAAAGTGAGATCACAGGATTTGGTGCTTCCCTAGTCTAGAAGCTTGCCCTTTTCATCTTCCAGCTTCACTGTTTTTAAAATACCAAGCCAACATTTCAAAATGTTATTACAGATAAATATGAGTCTTCTTGTCTTGTGTGGGAGGCAAATAACTCCTAAGTTAGCCACAAGGACAGGCTGGCATCCGACAATCTGATTTCCTCTAATTTCTAGTATTACAGTAACTAGACACTTCAGTTGAGCATTTAGGAATTCAATTTAGTCACCCAAGGAAAAGGGGCAATCAAAGTTACCAAGTGAATGAAAACAGAGAAAATATAATGGGTCCTTCCCTTACACAGGGGATCTGTACCGGATCCCCCCATGTAAGGAGAAATCTGTGTATGCTCGTGCCCCATTAAAAACAATGGGGGCACAGGCTCACAGCTTGGGGCAATACACCCACCACAGGTGCATGCACCATTGTTTTAATTGGCATGTTACTTCCACGTAAGCTGGAAGCCATATATAGTGCACCCGCAGAAGGCACATTCACACTGTATAAGAAAATGCAGGTTTGAATTTCAATGCCTCACTTGCAGTGTTAGAAATATGGGGACTGAAAGAAAATTTCATTAAGAGGAAGAATTCTTGTTTATTGTGCAATGCTCCATAGCGACACCCCTGAATAATGAGTTTGTTTGTTTAACAGGTATAATGACCTTTCATTTGGCTCTCTCCCTTTCAAATTATTTCAAACTCTGTGCTAAAAAGTATGCAATTTCAAGCTTGTACCATTTTCAGAGTGTTGTATTATTTAACCACAGTAGTCACTATACAGCTTGGAGTGTCCTCACCTTTCCTATGAATGTTGAAGAACATCTATATGGGGATGGAGATTGCTCTAGAGATAGACAGAATTGTGCCTAGCACAGCATATTGTGCAAACAAGCCTAAAGAATGCTGGAGAGTTTGTTGCATTTTCAAAATTACTGTGATAATTTATCTTCAATTCCCCAGAGTGTAACTGGAGAATTCCCAGGGCTGTCTGTGATGGGAATGGCACACCATATGCTCAGCCTTAGGAGGTTGGGCAAAACTCCACTTTAGTTCCTAATTCATAGAAATACCTCATCATTTGCTACCAGAACCACAAAAATAATTGGAATGATTCTCAAGATGGGGGAGAGAATTATATTTGCTGTTTTAAGGCATGGATAATTTGCCTTAGGAAGAAAAATAAAATCAAGATAAGAATCCTTGAAAAGTTTTACATTTTGATTGTAAATGACAGAACAAATGGATAGAGGGATTTTTTGCTACACCGGTTAGATAGGCCAACAAATACATATAAACTGGACATGCTGTAGAGGGCCAGGTCAGAATATTTGCTCATCCAGTTTGGCATTACCTTAATACCCTCCAACATCTAACAGATGAAAACAAGGACATAAAAATGTAGTTAAGATGACAAATATTTTTAATGAGGAAGAATACACAAGCTATGATTGACTGTAGCAGTCTGCTTTTAACTGAGCCTACAGGAAAAGGGAAGAGAAAATTCCACCTCTCCTCCTTTCTCTGGTGAGTTAATTGAATACAAACTATTTTTGCATTCTATTTATTTTTATTTTTATTTTAAAGTTTTATTAAACAAATCTGTTTATGAACTCAGTCTGCAGCAATTGAAGTAAGTGGGAAAGTGGGAAGAAGGAAGAGAAAATGAGACAAAGGAGAACAACAGAGGGTTAATTGGCTGTTCCTGTCAGTTGAAGACAATTGGAGAGTATGTATCTTATGTAACAGTTGATACCTAAAAAGGCCAGAGATGGGACCTGGGACCTTCTGCGCATAATATTTGAGCTAACATTGCAGTGGTGATCACACTTACCCTTTCCTTTCTCTCTCCCTTGCACATGACCATGCTGTGTAGTCCTCCAAAGTTGCTTCAGGGAGTTTTCTCAGACCTTTAGAGTAACGGGGGGAAAGGTTCAGGGGCATAAAATGGATTATTTCATTTTTGATTGCATTCCACAAGTGGATGTTCCTCTCTGTGCAATTGCCTACTGTCTCTTCTCAAAAAAATTATCTGATCAATTGGTCTGGTCACTTGGGAAAGATCTAAGTTGGAGTGATAGAATATATTTATGATCTACAGGCAAGTGTCTGAAGAACAGAGTAGGGTCTGGATCATGAATGTTTGCCATGGATCACTTTGCAGAATAAGTACAAGGATTCAAAAGGACTTTTGGGTGTGTGGGAAAGATTCACAGGTAACTGGATCCAATGATCAAGACAACTAGGGCTGGTTTCCATTGAGACCCATGAATGAGATAATAACTACATTATGTACAGAATATGTATTATACGTATGTATATAATATACATATTCATGAAGGTGGCACCTCAGAAAGACGTTCATGCTTCTCTTAAAAGTCTCTAATACTCCTTGAAGAGGAGTTGTTGTTTTTTAACATCCTCTGTGTTCACAAAATCTATGATAAATGAGTATATGCCCATTTGCCAGGCCTTGAAAGGGCTATTAAAGCAGTTAGATGACCTAGGTTAAATGCTGAATAAAATAATTTTGGAGATTTATTTGCTCACAGCCATAGAAGTGCTATCTCAGTGAAAGAAGCAGGGTCCTTTCTGAAAGGACCTAAATCATCATTCCAACCAGAGCTTGGAAAAGTTACTTTGTTGCCCTACAGCATTACACTCACTCACTCTGCACAACTTGGCTCCATTATAACTTTGAGCCCTGGGAGTTCAAATGTAATTAAACAATGGGATAGCATTTCACTGCCCCTAACTTTCCATTTGTCTGATTCTGGTTGGACTCATGGCTGCTGTCTTCAGGACTTCTGCAATTCCTCGTTTAATGAATTAATTATTAGCAGTTGCATGCTGTTCCTCCACCTCCTATTTTGGAATACCTATTGCAAAATTGCCTAGAAGACTTCGAGGAGAGAGAAAAAATGCTTCTGGAAGTTTGGATGGCCACCAACTCAGTGATGCTGAGGTGTATCCATCATCCTATATGAAGAACAGAATTCCTCACTCTCATCCAAAGAATTCTAAACAATACTGTAATTGAAGATGTTATTTTTCTTCCTAAGGCAAATTATGTATGCCCTAAAACAGCAATATAGGTGATTGAAGAAACTCTTTTACAATCTTTCTCTGTCAATGATCCCTCAAGTTAGCTCCACTGTTAAAACACCATAGTGATGAACAGAGTTAAGAATATACCAGAAGCTACAGAAAATTTCAGATATTTTCTTCATTTTTTTCTTGTCCTTGTCTCTTAAAAAAAGACAAAGAAAAAAAAAAAGACTGATACTGCTGATGGTCTGGGCTAAAGGTCCTTTACATGTATGCTCAGTTAATGAAGTAGATGTGGCCCTGGGTTTTAACAGACTTTGCAAAAAGGTGCGTCTTTGTTGGAAGCTTCGTGTGCCTGTACATTTTTACAAAAAATTGGTATACCTTACCCAACATTAATGTAAAAAAAAAAAAAAAACCCCACAAATGTGTAACTTTTCAACACATTTAATTTTTTTAAAAAAAAATCTAGTGGAAATGCTCATTGGAATAGTTTCAGAGTAACATAAATGTTCTAGGGACCATACACACTGCCTTTTCCCTTCACCTGCCTCCAAGTTTCTTATTCCTATTTTTATTTTACTGAATAAGACCCCATCCTCACACATCCTTTGTGGAGCTATGAAGGAAAATTTTGCAAGAGATACTTTTTTTCTTTATGTCAAACAAGAAATGACAGAAATGTTAAGGGGGCAAAGCATACCCTTAACTTTAAAAATGTGGCTCGGAGATGGAGCATGCCATGAAATTCATCCTGATAGCCCCCTTTCCACCAAAGACTCAGCAAATATTACCACTACCAATAGCACTACCTTTCTATGGAGTTGGGATTGTGTGCTTTTATGAGGCAAGAAGCTATGTTGAGGATAGCATTGTTACTAGTAGAGTTTCCCAAGACAAAAATAGGCTACAGGACTAATATCTTTTGCTTGGCAAGAAACTATGAAGCTACTGGAAGACCAAACACAGAAGAAGAAATGGGCAGCAAAAAGCAGATTGATAATGGGATGTTATTATTATAAGTTTCATAGTTTTCCAGTTGTTACTAACTAAAAATTTGGACTATGTGGATTTGAATCAAAGGACTGATGAGTTATCATCAGATAATATGACATGTTTAAAACAGTGTTTCTTTTTACATCTGAGCAATTATTATCATATTTATGGCAGTTTCATTCTGCTGTTATGCCTGGCATATAATGTTCTAATTGTTTGTCAATTTGAATCTCAAATTCTTGTAGGATTTTAAAATCACAATTTCTGAGTAACTTCACCAGACTTTATGATCCTATCAGTGCTTTGTGGTTGGTAAATCATATCTTTTGCATATAATCAAATATAGCATTGCAGCCCGTTCATCATGGCATTTCTTACATTCAGTTTAGACAATCTTGCTATGCTCACTCAAAAGATGGTCCACAGTTTTATCTGTCTTTTTTAAAAGATGGCATTTACCAACTATTGTTGTTTTTTAAAACATTTCCCTTGATACTATTTGTTGCTGGCACCCATTCTTGAGCTACAAATATACGTTTTCCCATTTTATATTTTAGTGTTTTGTCATCTGACCCTTTCCAGATATTCTCATGTTCAGTTTTTTTTCCTGTACATTTAAAATACTGAGTGGCTGGTTTTGCTAGTCTTCAAGGGAATGATGATATTGTTCTTATTGTTGTTGTTGCTGCTGCTGCTGTTGTTAGGGCAGGGAGGCACAGAGGGCTGGGGGCTAGAAAGAGTACGCTGAGGTACTGAATACATCCTGTAAGCCAAACACTGTACAAAACAGATTACGAATGACAAATTTCAAGTTCTTGGCCAAAATTGTTTTGTTTCTATGTGCAATATAATTTTGAACCTTTCAGTGATGGAGTCATTGTGTGCGTGTGTGTGTCTGTGTGTGTGTGAAAGAGAGAGAGAGAGAGAGACTCATCTTGACTGAACTTTAATCAAATGATCGTATCCAAAAGTTAGATGCAAATTCTATAAAATGTGTATGTGTATGTTTACATACCGTAGGTCTGAATATCATATTTGATACAGATCAAAACGAGAATTGAAACAGATGGTTTGAGAAATATTATTTTTTCTTCTTTTCCATGCTAATTTATATATTAATGTCTACTCTTGGGAAGGTTCTGTTGACTGCGGTTGGCATCTAAAGCAACATTTCAAAAAGATTTTTTTTAGCCAAAAAAATCCCTCAGGCACTTATCTTCAATACTGTCCATTTGAACTAAACAGCGACGTCCCAACTGTTAGCATCTTAATTAATTCCCAGGCACAGCTTCCTCTGGAAAGATATATATCACATGGATGAATGCAATGCCACACTAAAGAACAACTGGGTCTCAGAAGGGATTTCTGAAGAGCACATAAATGGCAGGATGGGCATGGGAGCATGAGTGGGCCTGTCAGTTTTTGTTCTTGCTTCAACTGGGGAGCCATTCAGTACAGAATAAGGTTTATATATTGTCCAGAAAGATGGTTATTCAGCATGGAAGCCAACAATGCATGCAGAGACATATCTGCTCATGCAACAACAGTCTTATAATGTCTTGAATAGGTTCCTAGGTCTATTGAAAGTTTTTGATTTGTTATTACTAAAGTTTTTGTTTTCTATCATTTTTTATTCATGTTAATCAGGATTTCCAGTATGTATTAATTTGCATCCAAGGTAAAATGTCATGAAGGGACCTGGATTTCAGAAGTTGAATTCAAAAGCCAAACTCCAGATACTAAACAGATTGCTAGTCCTAGCCATTGACTCAGTTGTTTCATTGTAAGTCAATAGTTGTGTAAGCCTAATTAATTTAATAGGCATACTCCAATTGGGGCTAGCAATTAGATTTAGGTTTAGATATTTAATCTTCTAACTGTGGTTTCAGTTCTTTTTAAGAGCTCTGTACCTCGTTGTATGAGGGCTCAAATGTGGTAACATGACTCAAGCTATAGGCGGGATACAGACCGCCCAAAAGGGGCGGTCTCCCACTGCCCTGCTTTGCTCCGCGAGGGAGCCGCAGCTCTGTCATGGAACAAAAAGAACCCGCAAAAAGCAGGTTCTTTCTGTGGCCTGGTTGTGACACCACAAGGTGCCAAAGGTGCACTTGTGGCATCACAAAGGCTCCGGGATGTGTGGACGCTAGGCATCCATCACATCAAAATGGCAGCGCCCGTATGTACAGGGTGCTTCCATTTTGATGCCTTCATCATGTGCAAGGGGCGAGTCGTGTCTGGAAGTGCCACCCCTCACATGTAAGAATAGTGCCCTGTAGGGCCCGTCTGTACAGCACCATAGTTACTTAATATAAACAGTATCTTTTAGGTGGTAAGAAGGAGTTGAAATTCTCTGTAGATTTCCGAAAAGCAATAACTACTTTCTAAGGATTTTTAATTTTGATTAGGAACAGAAACACACCCGTGTTATATTGTCAGTTATAAAGCAGGCCCTTGGTAATATGACCCCCATGGATACCAAAATCTGCTCAAGCCACATGCCACCTACAATAGCATAGTGAAATACTGTCCCTTATATAAAATAGCAAAATCAATGTTTGGTTTTTTAAAATTTATATCTTTTTTGAATATTTAAAAGCTGTGGATAGTCGGATCCATGGATAAAGAATATGTGGCTATGGGGGGCTGACTGAATTCCCAGAAAAGGAACATTCTTCTAATGTATCTCTTGTAATGGTGAAACTAGACTTGGAGCTCATGTAATCTTTTCCCCATTTCAAATAAGATATATGAGGGCTATGTGTGTCTGTCATACCCTCCAACATTTCACAGACAAAAATTGGAGCACATAAGGATAAGCAACATAATAATGGATTCATAATGGCAAAACTTATTAATGAGGAAGAACAAACAGGCTAGGAGAGGCTGCAGCACGTTGCTTTTGCCTGAGCTGACTGGGAAGGGCAAGATTCCACCCTCTCCTTCTCTCCCCCACTTGCTGAGCTAATTGAACCCCACTTTTGCTCACTGAACTTAACTTGCAGCAATAGACGTAAGTTGAGTACAAAGGGGGGAAGTGGCAGAAAAAGAGATAAACTGGGACATTTTAAAACCAGTATGGTGACAGAGACTGTTCCTGACAAATAGGGGCAGTTGTAAGATATAGTGTGTGTACACATTTTTTATGAGGACCATGGCAAGTGCATAGGATAAAATCTCGCCTTCGCCCATTCCATTATCCTGCATTCGACTATGCATTAAATGAGAAGCTGATGTATAATACCACATTTAGTTATACCAGGCATGTCTAATTTGGTTCAGAGAGAGGCAGATCACAAAGAACTCCATAAAGACCCAAGATCTACTTAACTGGCTGTGCAATTAAGTCAGTTGTTGGAGTGGAGGGTGGGGAAGGAGATATTCTACCTTACTTTCTTATTTCTCTATGTACAATAGTACCTGGGAGGTTACTAGGAATGTAAATCTTTCTAAAAAAAATTTTCTCACAGCCAAGAATGAATCATTTTGGAATTTTTCTCCTCACTGAAAGAAAAATCATCAAAAAGAGTGCAGTCTCCAAAGACTATTTGAACTACGTCTTCTTCTTTTCCCTTATATCCTTCCTTTCCCCAAGTACAGGGACTCATGTTCAGGGCTTATTCTGTGTATATTTATTTATTTATTTTGCAGAATACCTTCTTCTCATGCAGAAGGAAACTCAGAATTTTCTGTAGAGAAAACAACATTTTGTGCAGAAAACATTTTCTTTACCGAAACGTTGTTTTCTGCGCAAGAAACGTGCATTCTGTACCGATATATTATTTCAGTTTTCTGCATATGAGACTTGGTTTCAACACAGAAATAGTGCAAAAATCCACAATCCCTGCTACTGTACGCTTTGCAGAGGAAGGTACTGAAAACCTCCTTCCACAGCACCCTCAAAAGTACATATGCTAGCATACCCGGGGTTCCCTCAGTATCTGCCACCAAGCTAATGTTCTGATAGCAAAAGCATTTTGATAAAATTCAGAATGGTGGGAGCATTTGGGCTGAATCATCTTGAGTCCCAGTTCTAGTAGAAAATAAGATTCAAGTCAGACAGGCAGACAGACAAAAAGAAGAAAATATTGTTTATTTTTCAACATGTGTGTTGGTGGGTCTAAAATGATGTATCACAGTGGGACAAAAGCATCATAGTATTAATCGATTTTTAAAAGAGGGTGTATAAAGGTCACAAAAAACATTTTAACTGGACCTTGAATCCAAAATACATTATTTTACTAAGGGCTGAATGAAGGAAAGCCATTGGAAAAGAGTAAGGAAAGAACAGAGAGCTTTCTGTAAAGGGGAAAAAAAAAAAAAAGAAGCACCACAGATCAATACATCATTTTAGACCATCAAAAAACTTGCAAAAAATAAACAACTATACTTTGTGTCTTTTGCATCTGCCTTTGATCTGGCAGAGAGAGAATGGCTTTGGTTCACATTATTTAACACACCTATCAACAAGACAGCCTAAACTAAGTCTGTTATGTTGACATTTGGTGTCAGGTATATGGGAGGTACTAGCAGCCAGCCCTTTGATATTGGCTGGAATATTTTTGGTAGCACATAGCACACCTAACATAGGATTGTGCATGTGTATGTGTTTAGGTTTGTTGCATCCTTAATGCATTCCCCTCATGCAATTCTTCTTCAACAGGCAGATGTGTATTCTCATAGACATTTGGTGGCTAGTGGACAAAATGGGGTGCCCAGGCAGCACCTCATTGCATCAAGGACAGAAGAACAACTGCCACCCTCCCAGATTTCCAATGTACTCTGGAAGAGCAACAAGAACTTGGTCATCTGAGAGGAAGAGTAACTGTTGCTGATTCCTTCTGGGTTCACAAGCACACCTGAACATGTTTTGTGGCCTTGTACCCTTCTCAATCCACTAAATCCATGTGGGGCTGTGATCTGTTGCTGGGAAAACTGGGCTTCTTATGGGGTGGAAGAGGCAGCCCAGTAAAACTTGATCTCTCATATCTCCAACACGTTTCTCTTGCTCTCTTGGAGTACACTAAGAGCCTACACCCTGGTGGCACTGTGGTTAAATGCCTATACTGCAGCTACTCACTCACAAACCACAAGATTGTGAGTTCAAAACCAGCCAAGGACTCAAACTCGACTCAGGGTTGAATCCTCCTGAGGTCGCTATAATGAATACCCAGCTTGTTGGGGCAATTAGCTTATGCCTTGTAAACTGCTTAGGGAGTGCTTAAGTGAACTGATAAGTAGAACAGAAATGTACTTGCTATTGCTACACTAGAAATCTAAAAGTTTGACAGCTGTTCTTCTGTCTTGGATGGAATGAGGTGCTGACTACACATCCCATTTTGTATGGTCTGTCATTTGGATGTAGGACTGTCGCCCTAATTTCCCTACAGTGATCCAGTTGCTAAAACAAGGATGAATATGGACAAATACCACAAGTCTACCTTTTAAACAATTACATAAATATGCTTTTGGTGTTTTGGGTGGTTGTTGATGAGGTTGGCATTCTCTCTGCAGTATCCAAAGCCCCCTCTTCCACTTACCATGTTACTATGATAGCCTCCTGCATGACTAAGCCACTGTTGGTGGAGAGAAAAGGGGATCAGAGAAGGGTGTGGCTACATCCCCATATCCAGATACAGTCAGATGGCATCATCATTGAGATCCCTGAAAGAGCACAATGAATCTTAGCCAGTGGTTAAGATCTCCTTCATCCATGTTTAACTGTGGGAACACAGAAACTCCTCAGATCCCCTCTGCTTTCACCATTAATAGAATGCTGGGGGTGGGTTGCTGGTGCAGCAACACTCAGTCCTGGAATGGTGACAGGAAATGTATAGTGTAGTTGCATCTGTGCGATTCTCACACTATGCTTGACCATGTAGATTTTATACAAATTTAGAAACATGATACATCTCACCATAATGGAAAAGATTGCAACCAGGAAAGTTACATGCCTGTTTAATCTTCTGTCCAGGTGCTAAATGCTGTGGGCAAGGGCAAGGCCTTTGCTTTCAGTTTGTATGATTGTTTATCTTTAAAACAGACTTCAGTGGATACTTACAAACAAGGGACTGTGCTTTATAAAATAGGGCACATGAGCACTGTATAATATCACCATTAATACCTGAATGTATGGAGTTTAGCTTCTATATGGGCTGAAGTTACAGCAAATGGAAGAAATAAGACTACAAAAGAGATGTTATTTGGAGCAGATTGCTCAATCTGTAGAGAATAAGTGGGCCTGATAATGTGAAAGCAATATGTTAAATTATGGGCTACTGCCAGATAAAGTGAAGTCTATTGGCACTAATATAGCTAGGAAGTGTATGAAACAATATATAGAAGAAATTGATGTTCAGTTAGTCAGAAACAGACTGTGTCTAAAATGTGCAATTTTCTCAAAGATATCACTGTCTAAAATTAATCCATGCCCACAAACTTTCCATCTATTATCTACCACATGCTGTTTTCATATAATGCCATTGGATTATGTGGAAAGCATGCAATAAATAAATAAATAAATAAATAAATAAATAAATGCATAGGTCATTCTATACAGTATCCAGAGATGATAAAAGTACTTGCTATCCTCAATTTAGAAAGCTACTGGTTTTGTTATTTGTTTTCAAACAAAACAAAAACAAAAACAGCAACCATACAGCACTGGGATTACATGAAGTGCTGCCACCACAACCAAGTTCAACTAGTTTTCACATATTTTTACCATCTTGAACAATTGCCAAAATGATTTCCAAATTTTATCTCCTGTGAATGGCCCAGGGGAGTTGAGAAAGGGGAACATTATGTTGCCTTGGAAATTTTTGGGCTCAGGGTGCCAGAAATTCCTAGCCAGCCTGGTCTGTAATCAAAATGTTTTTTCAAGCCCTGCCTATATTGCAATTTAAAAAGGCCCTTATTACAAGTTTTCCACAGCACCGTTCTTGGTGGTTGATGGTTGGAGTTTGCATGCAGCATAGAGTACAAATGAACATTTATTTATCTATTTAATTGATGTCCCACATTTCATCTAGTAGGGGACTGAAAGCATCCCCATTAAACTGCTCCAAATTCCTGTTCCAGGCAGAGTGGGAAGTCCTGTCAAATATGAATAAGGGTTGTCATCAAAGTGAATCTACTTATAGTGCCAAACAGAGCACTAAAACTACATATCATAAGATTCCATAGAGTGGAGCTGCAGCACTTAAAAGGGTGTCAAATTGTGTTATTTCTACAGTGTAAATGTACCCTGAATCTCTGCATCCTTTCTTCTGCCTCACTCTCAATGAAGAAGTGTGGTTTTCAACTGTAGTCTTATGTATGCAGGAGTGAGGGATCCCAAATACAATTGTGACATCTTCAGTTTTAATGATCAGCTATCAAACAAAACCATTCTTCTCTGCACCAATTGCATAATTAGAAGTGGTAAAAAGATTGAGGAGGAGAAAGAGGGGTAGATTGGGTAGGAAACAGAGTGGGAAGTGTGAGGGGAGAGACAGGGAAACCAAGAGTGAAAGAAATGGGGGGTGGGCTTGAGAAAAGCTTTTCACTTAATCAAGAGTCTAGCAGAATGTAAATATTACACTAAAAATAGCAAAACATTGCTGCTTACTCCAGATAATATGATATAATAATTGTATGCATAATATGTTGCATAACATACAACAGAATCAATAGAGGTGTGAGGTTAATGAAGAGAGTCATGATAAAATCCCCTCAAAGAAAGAATTCCAAAACTTTCCTTTCATATAGGCCTATGTGAGGCCATCTGCCTTATAGATCTAAGAGGTCTTCACTAAATGGCCATTTTTAAAAGACTCAAATTATATTATATAAAAATTATATATTATTATTATTATTATTAACCTTTATTTATGAAGCGCTATAAATTTACACAGCGCTGTACATGCAATCTTTTTAGTTAGACGGTTCCCTGCCCTTGGGCTTACAATCTAAAAAGACATGACACAGAAGGAGAAAGGAGTGGTGGAGGGAAAGGATAAGAGGTCCAGCAGTTCCTCTCTACCTCCGAGGCCTGGACCAAGGCAGATGGACTGGAGGGAGGGCTTGGCTTCAAAATGGAAGGTTAATCATTACCTGGACAATTAATACTCACAAGTAGGATAATACATATACAATACATCACTACAGGAATGGTTTGATAAACAGGCACTAAAAGAACATCCGATGGTAAGCGACAATATGCAATGCCTGGGAAGGCTTCTCTGAACAGGATGGTTTTCAACTCCGTTTTGAAGCTAGTTAAAGAAGTGATGGCTCTTGCTTGTGGGGGAAGAAAACAAAGGTTCCAGGAGTGAGGGGCAGCGAGTGAAAAGGGGCGAATCCGGGATGGGGCAGAGGAAATCCTGGGAAATATTGCACTCTAATATGCAATAGGAAGGGTCTAGAACCGAATCAAAAGACCAAAAAGTACTGAGGAGAGTTAGAATTCACACCCGCCCCACAGAATGCATCCAACCTATTTCCCTCCATAAATGCCCATGGGAGGAGACATTCTCAAAAGAGCCCCAGTTGTTTCAGGGCCTTGATATTCTGCTAATCAAACAAATTACTACCATCAGCCATTCAAAAACTGACTTTAAAAAAAAAAATTCCCTAAATTAACTGTTCTTCTGCTCCAGAAACCAAGCTATCTGATCTGGGCTCTGAAAAGCTGCCTGTCTCCTTGTTACTGCCTTATTTGTGCTAAGTCATCCTCCCTTCTTCTTTCTCATTATGTTTTGATAACTATTTGTATATATCACTTATAACATCTTTCAAAATTTTGTTTGCCTCCATACTATCTCTTTGCCTAATTATTTGTTCAAATTTAGTATATTCTCTAAATTCTACAATTTTTCTATTCCAGATTTTTGTCCATTATTCCAAGCCAGGTTAATTTTAGACTTTGCAATTTCTCCTTTATTTTTCCTTTATCTTTCATTATCTTCATCCCTTATTTCATCCTATATATATTCCTTGTCTCCTTAACTCTTTCCCTAGTTTCTTTAAGTTTATTGGAATTTTTTTTAACATTACAACTGGGGTTAAAGGTGAGATAGGGCTAATGTCCTATTAAAACCCTGCTTTCCCTTTATTTTCCCCACATGATAGTTCTAACTTACTTTTTTGCTGCAGAACTCTTCGTCCTTCCTTTAAAAAAAGTGATTATATTCTTACATTGTTAAGTTATTACCACTTAATTGATCATGTGTTAAGGTTTTCCGATACTATTTAGGGCTGCTTTGTCTCTTCCCTATTAGAGTTTCTCAATAAATGTCAAGAATATCCCCCCCCCCCCCAACAGAGAAAGTTTTCATGCATTCCTGTTTTTTTCTGAAAGTACTTTTAATATTTATCCCAACATTTTATGGAGAAAACACATTCTATTTCAAGAGCCTAGTTGTTTTGTGTTCCACCATGACATCTTTTGAACAAAATGAGGGTGGAATGAGATGTTAACATTTTGAAGTTGGTACAAAAAGGACCAGGTGAAGGTTAAGAAAAATCCAAATTGCACCATTGTGGGACTTTGTTTAGGGGTCTATAACCTCATTCCAGCACATTGTGCTCTGTGAAATAATATACTTGAAGTACTGCTGTGAATTATATTTGAAATGAATTGAGCACATCTTTTATTTTATTTTCTACTGCTTTTATATAGCGGTCCTGTATTACAAACAAATAAAAAATTAAAGTACAGCATAAAACCATAACAATTATTAACTTAAATACAATCAAACCTGGGGTTTTAAACTAAACTTCAAAACAATAACAATTATTAACTTAAATACAATCAAAACTGGGGTTTTAAACTAAACTTCAAATACCTAGACATACCTCATTGTAAAATGCTTTCCCTGCTGTAGGGGCTGTTTCAGCTAGATCGGGGTGGCAGCAACCACACACTACGGCTCCAATCTGGCCTATGGAGAGCACAAAAAGGAGCCATAAAAAGCAGCTCCTTTTTGCGCCCTCCAAGGTGTGCCATAGCTGTGAGGGCAATGCCCCTTCATGTGGATGCAGCACTGGAAGGGTGTCATGATGGTGCACACCATGTGGACCAGTGTGTTCCAAAATGGTGTCCTGGGGGTGGGGTTAGGGTGTCAAGTGTGTGGACGCTGCACTCTAACTCTGCCCATAGGCTGGCACAAAGTGTCAATCTGTATAGGGCCTCAGTTTGATACTTGTAGGGGTAGACTGAGAAGATGAACAAAGGCAGGTTACACACCGCCATTTAGTACGTAATGAATACGTACTAGGGTTAGGAAGGGGCGGTGCTTCCGCACCCCCCTAACCCTAGTACGTATTCTGTACATACAATATGGCGGCCGCCGCCATATTTACGTATCGGACGCTGTGCACCCGCACGTGTCATGGCGTCTATGACGTCACGAGTCCGCCCCTGGCGCCTCGCGACGTCATAGAGGCACCGCTTAAAGAAGCTCCATTTTGGAGCTTCTTTTTTGGTCCATGTGGGAGCCATGCGGTGTAGCTGCTGCGGCTCCTGCACGGAGCAAACGGCGGCGGTCTGTAACCCGCCAAAGATGCTCTCTTTAGGGTGGAGATTTGTTGCTACCTGTCTCCGAGTTGAACGTGACCCATGGCGACCTTTCTGATGAGACATCTCCAAGACCCTCTGTCCTTCATTGCTCTGCTCAACTCCTGCAAAATTGTGATCTCTTTAATAGAGTCCATCCATCTTGCACACGGCATTCCTCTCTTTCTACTTACCTCTACCTTTCCTAGCATTACTGTGCTTAGCTCTGTGACAGCGTTAGATAGGGTTCAATTGAGTCCAGAGAAGGACAGCTTAGTGAAGGTTCCAGGGTGGAACAGGGTTAAAGTATAGGAGCGAGGGTCTTAAAACCCATATATAACTGCAAATGAGGGAGATAATGTAGGGAAATATCCTGTGGGTTAGAAATAACAGGAAAGACAGGTTTATACATTAGGTTCAGGGAAAGTGAACCAGAAGGACTGTGCGGGGGTCCTTAGGAACGTTAATGTTTATTTTCTGGGGAGAGTGGTGGAGAGGAAACTGTCGTTGAATTTAAGAAAGTAAAACTTTCAAAAGAAATAAGTAACATGAATACATGAAGAAACAAATGTCTTATTTACACATTACTAAGTATCTCTTGTTTGAAACATCTGCTCAATAAAGTTTTGTTATTATTTTAACAAGAGCTTGTCTGCCAGTTAAATATATATCCACACTACTGATATAAGACCTTTTAAAAATGAAGACTTTAAAAAGGGTCTGTGTCAATTTGATGGCCACGAGGGAACAAGAAAACTCCTTTGGGCTGCCTCCATAGGAAAGTACCTGTGGGAGAGAGGAGTCTCGCCATCACAAATTGGTGACAGGGGTGGGATGAAAAGCCCAGGGTGCTGTCCTAAAAGAAACTTAGTGGAAGAAAATAAAGTGATCATGACATATATCCTTGCATTTTAGGATCTTCTCTAGTTGTTTCATAGCTGTCCTTCTCATTCTTAATCTTCTTCTGATTTCCTGGCTGCAGTGTCCATTTCTATTAGTGTTTGATCCCAGGTATGAGAATTATTTTAATATTTCTATTTCTTCATTGTTCAATTCACATTTGTGCAGGTTCTCTGTGGTCAGTATTTTTGTTTTCTTTATGTTCAGCAATAGGCCTGCCTTTGTACTTTCTTCCTTGATCTTCTTTAGTAGTTGTTCCAGGTCTTTTTCTGCTAGTATGATGGTATCATCTGTGTATCTCAGATTGTTGACATTACTTCCTTCTATTTTCACTCCTCCTTCTTCTATGTCCAACACTGCTTTTCTTACAATATGTTCTGCATAGAAGTTGAATAGGAAGGGTAATAAGATGCAGCCTTGTCTGAACACTTTGCCCTCTTGGCAATCATTCTGTTTCTCCATGTTCTGTTCTGACAGTAACCTCTTGTCCTGAGTACAGATTCCTCATCAAGACTATCAGATGTCTTGGCACTCCCATGCCTTTAAGGGCATTCCATAGCCTTTCATGATCTATGCAATCAAAATCTTTGCTATAGCCTGTAAAGCACATGTTGATTTTCTTTTGGAATTCCCTGGTGCACTCCATTATCCCTCTTATGTTTGCAATGTGGTCCTTGGTGCCTTTTCCTTTCCTGAGCCCCACTTGATTTCTCTCTCCAAGTATGGTTGGAGTCTATGTTGTAGAATTTTGAGCATAATTTTCAATAATAATAATAATAATAATAATAATAATAATAATTTATTTATATGCCGTCCAATCACTGGGAATGCAGGCAGCTTACAACAGAGCGGGTAATAGATGGTTCCCTGCCCTCAGGCTTACAATCTAATATCCTTGCATTGGATATTAGTGATATGATTCTATAGCTGCAATCTTTTGTGTCTCCTTTTTTGTGGATAGAGATGTATATTGATCATTTCCAGTCTGTCGGCCATCATTTTGTTTTCCATATCTGTAGACATATTTTAATTTGCACTTTATTTGACACTGTCAATGTGGATTGCAGCAGCTCAATTGGAATATCATCTGTTCCTGGTGACTTGTTTTTTGCCATTTCTCTTATTGTAGCTTCTATCTCATTTTTTAGAATTCTGGGTTCATCTTCATATGGCTCTTCATTCCATATGCCCTTAATTCTGTCATCTCTGCAAAACAGTGACTTGCACTTTCATCCTTCAGAACTGCTTAAATAAAATAGCATGGTTAACAGCATCTTCAACCACTAAGAGTTCTGTGAGGATCAGTGGAATAGTACCTTTAAAGAGTCATGGTGACCCAGACTGTTGGGGCCTGAAACCAGACTGAAATGAACTCAGATAATATCTTTCTTGCAAAGGCAACACTTAAGGATCTTGCCCCAAAAGAGGATATTTGTAACAGAGTAGTACTTTTCACAAGAAAGTCCACTTCAAGGAATTATTCACCATTATCTGGTTCAAAGTACCACCCCCAGAAATAATTAGGGATTCATTGACCTTTCAACCCATAAAGTCAATCCAACAGTACTATCATCTGCCATAATGGGAAAGGATCAAGATTAAATATGACTTAGCAGACTGAGCCAAGTCTCTCATTCACATTGTTCGGCTGCAGGAACTCAGAAGTAAAACAGACCACTCCTTTGGACCACCATCTGGTTGTCTGAAAGCCAGCTCCCATCTTCGGTGGGGTGAAAAAGCCAGCTTTTTGCCAGCCCCAAAAGGAGTGGCTATTTGCCACTTCTTTTTTGGCTGGCAAAAAGGCAAATTGGGGCTGTGGTGTGTGGTTGCCACAGGCCCAATCTGCCTTTCTTAAAGATGGCTTCAAGCTGCCCCTTTGGCATGGCCTGTTTTGCCTGTCAAACTGATTTTAGAAGGGTTTAAAACGATTTTAGAAGTTTGTGTTTTTGAAGTTGTTGATTATTTGACTGAGATGTTTGGAGGCTTGCTTATGAATTTTTGTGTGTTTTGAACTGTGTGCTGTCTCTGAGCACATCATCTAATGAAGTAAATCTTATTTTGAGTAGAGGTGAGTCACTAGTTTGGCTGGGGAGTAGCTAGCATCTACTACTTCTACATAGCTGTTGTCTTAGTCTGTGGAGCTTGGTGAACAGAAGGAAGAAAATAAGCATTTTGCATGGCTGTTTTGTGGGGAAGTGCTTTGCCACTGCCTATACAGGATAACTAAACATGGGTGATAAATTAGATGTTTCAGGGATCTGCACTATATGTGATATGTTTGCTTTCTTGTCAGGGGATGTACGGGATTATATTGACAACAAGTGCAGACTAGTTGTCCTTCTAGAAGAGTAGATTCAGCAGCTAGAGGTCCATGTATGCACACTTCAGTTTATGAGGGAGGACCAGTATTTTCTGGGCAGAAAAAATAACTTTTGTGGATGTGTGTCTGATTAGGAGGACCATACATAAAAGGCAGTTGGAGGATTGTGGCACAGAGAAGCAGAAGATCAGCAGAAAGTTCCACAATAAAAACAAGCAGATCCCAGTTTGTTATATGAACAGCCAAATCCACACCCACACATTAACTCTCTCTCTCTCTCTCTCCCTCTCTCTCTCTGTATAACCAGATAATGAAAATGTGGTAGAATTAACTGAACACATTGGTTAAAAGCTACCTATCTTAGGTATGTTGTAGGTATCTTCATGCTTTGCTCATTGTATCCTGCAAAGTGCATGCCAAATTAAACCATCTTCTTCCTTTTCAGTTATAATTATGTGTATTGGTAGTATTTAAAGCCTGTCATATAGTACAGCTGCATCTCAATTTTTTACTTGTGAAGTCAGAGGAAGCATTATCAATTTGTTCAGGAGGAAACAACCTAGAAATGAATATCAGAAATACACAGCGGGAATTAAGAAGAATGGAGGAATTATTAAAACCATAACTACAGAAATAAACCAATTCCAAATTAATTGACTGGCCATGGCTCTGGGGCATACAAATATGCCATTTATATTTAGCAGAGACCAAACTTGTAGCAAGCACATAGTGCTAATGCATTTGCTTGCTCTTTAACCATTTAAATTCCAAGGGGCAAATTCCTAATTCTGACAAAGTGCTACTCAGTTTTGAACCCACTGGGATTTTAATCTACCAGACTAGGACAATATTACCCAATAGATCCTGTTTTTAAAATACTTTTCTGTTTACCGGTATGAGGCTAAAGAAACAAAAAATGTCATCTATGAACATCTGACCTTATTCTATGAATATTTTCTGAGATGTGATCATGATTAATAAAGCAGATGAGAGACAATAATGGTTGTGCAAGTGTTCTATATAGGTAAATGTTTATTATATCTACTACAGATTGGGCTGGTCAGTATTTTCCCACTGGCTCAGATATAGATATAGGGTTTATCCAAAGACAAATAAACCATGATTTAGAAAACAAAATCAAAATCTGACAAATTTTCTACATTCAATTTTGATTTCAGAATTCAAACTTGAGATCAATGCTCAAAATTCTTATTTAACATATTTATTCCTGCTTTTCCCATTTTATTTTCACTACAATCCTATGAGCTAGTTTTTCTTAAAAGTAATGACCTGACAAAAGTCACATGATGAGCATCTTGACTGAGCATGGATTTGAAGTCAGATTTCCCCATCCTTCTTGAACATACTATACTCTACACCATGCCCACTTTCTTTAAGCGTAATACCAGTCACTGGAGCATGTAGGATGGATCCAAATTTTTACTAAAACCCAGATCCACAAACATTAGAACCACCCATTTCCATTGGACCATAGGCAGAAGACAGAAGAACAGGTCTGAAGCTGTTTCAGACAGATTCTTCTATCATTGCCTGCAGCATATATATCAGTGAACTATTTGCAGCTTGACTCAATGGGGGCAGAAGTTCAAGAGATGACATGGTGAAATCATTTTTGAATGAGACTTGCTTCCCAAAATAGTTACAAAAGGGGGCCTTCAAAGCAGCAATTTTTGTATAAGTAACACTGTGCTGAACTGAGGTCCTTGCCAGTATTAGCAGTTAATCGTAGCACAATCCATCCTTTCCTTCAGGGTAGATGCATTAATGCAAGCTTAAACACTGATGTATTATGGCAAACACCCATTGCCAGTTAAAAGTAAAAAGGATAGTAGCCTTGAGCAAAGTGAAGTACAGTTTCCACCAGGGGATTAGAGCATCCATGTAAGTCATGTTTTTCACCACTAAATGTAATTAAAATATAGCATTGATTATTTTTTTTAAATGGAATCCCTTTCTAATACTGCAACCTGCAGACCCTAGGCAAATCTGTGAGAGCACACTGGGAATTTGATCCCCTTCTTTCTTTCATCATTCTCGAAATATCAGAAAAGTTGCAGTGGAAATTCAAGCAACCTCTGGAGTGGTCTTTACTAATGCAAGAATATAGTTGGAAGAGGAAACATTAAAGGGTACAAAGGGTTCTTTTCAGTCTCTCTCAGTTCTTGGAAAATTCTCAAAATTCTAGATCAACATTCTAGGGCCATGATGAATTTAATATTACATACTTAGCATAGCACTCACCATTATAATGGTTTGAAAACTGGTATGCAGCCTGTGGCCTCAACTCCCGACCTCCTCACCATGGGTTATGCTGGCTAGGGCTGGTGGCAGTTGTAATTCAAGATATGGAGAACTGCAAATTTCTTAGGTAGAGGGAGAGATCATATATCACATGGATGTACTCCACAGCTGCATAGATCAAGAGTAGGAAAATTGGTGAGATCAGGAACTCCACTGGATCTGTTAGCATCTATGCTACTAAAGTTACATCAAAATTCAGTACGATAATATTTTCCACCAAATATATGACAGGAGATTATGGTGTGGCATTACTCTGTGACAGTTTCTATGGCAGTTGCCCCTTAATTTTAAGCAAAGAAATGGTTGGTTAATTAAACACTGGCCAATAGATACTGCCAAATAGTGGATGGTTGGTTGGCCCTCTCATTACTCTTTGGTTATAGGAATCTTGATGACCACATTCAGAAAGGAAAGTAGAATGGACCTGATGATTTTTCAATCTGGCATAGATTTTTTTAATACAGTGGATCCTTGTTATACGCTGGGGTTTGGTTCCAAGATCCCCCTCAATAACAAAATCCATGGATGCTCAAGTCCCATTAAATATAACGATATAGCAAAATGGTGTCCCTTATAAAAAAAATGGAAAATCAAGGTTTGATATTTGAAATTTATACTTTTTTTGAACATTTTCAAACCATGGATGCTTGAATCCATGTATAAGAAATCCGTGTATAAGAAGGGCTGACTGTATTTCTAATATTTGCTTAATATCTTCCAATTAATCCACAATGATGTACCTCCTCCTGAAACATTAGTTAAGGCAGTGACTGACATATGACATTTAAAAGTGCTGAAAGAAGTGGAAAAATCTTTTGCATATGATTTTTGAAGCATAGGGATTCATAACCTTGACTAAAGATATTTTGCCAGGTATTTGAAAAACTTGTGCTGAGGGATGGATGGGTGGATTTAATTAATTAATTAATTAATTAATTAATGGTTTATAAGGAATTGTGGATATGACAGTGTTTCAAACTAAATCAAATGTATTGCCAAGGTAAAAGTCTGCCTATCACAGAGCTGATTTTAAAACCATCAGATACTCTTGAGTGGAGAAAATATAAAATAATATAAGCAGAAAGCATGAAGGGTTTTTTTTAATATATAAAAATGAAATACCATTCCATGAGGTACACATTTTAAGCTCTCAAGCATGCATCCATTGCCATTCTGATTCATATAGAAAAGGTGCTTCGATGGGAATCAAATCCTCACAACCCACAGCAATGCTGTCTTAACAGATCCCCAGAGAGTATGATACAGGAAGCTCTGAGGCCTTTTAATGACTTCACATCTAGCAGCCAAGCACACTATTGTAGGTCTCCTGATAAGACCAACTGCCAAGAGCTGTCTCTGGAAAGTTACAATCTGTTCCACCAAATCCTCTTCCAGACACACTCAAACAAAAGTTAGTTGTAAAGATACCATGCTATCTTTTATAAATGAATGCCCTCAAGGCCTCAGAAAACAAGTAAAAAGGATTTTAAAAAAAGATTTATTATTTCCAACACTAAATCAACATTGTTTGTTGGTAAGGTTTCACCAGTGACATATGGGTTTGAATTTGACCTCTACCATCTGGTGTAGAGTCTCTCTCTCCCCCTCCCCCATATCCTTGGGTGCATCTACACATCAGAATTAATGCAGTTTGACACCACTTTAACTGCCATGGGTCACTGTATTGGAAGTCTTCAATTCGTAGTTTTGTGAGCTATTTAGCCGGCACTCTTTTGTGAGAGCTCTGGTATCACAACAAACTACAAATCCCAGGATTCCATAGAATGGAGGCATGCGAGTTAAAGTCTTGTCACTGCATTAATTCTGCAGTGTGACAGCAGCCTCCTCCTCCTCCTGCTGCTTCTAATCCCCACTTGGAGAATGAGCATTACTGGTGCTAATGGCAGAAGGATGTTGGGAGCATGAAAGAAAAGAAAAAAGATGAACAGAGGATTGCATTAAATTGGGGGGGGGGGGGAGATGTAAAAGAGAAAAGTTTAAATCCAATATTGATGATATGTAGAGCAGACTCAATAAAATCAAATTAGTTTCAAGTAACAAGTGTTGTTCATTCCAGGGGTTCTACAAAAGGTAGGACTAAGGTTGGATTTCACCTGAAATCAGATATCATAGTAATAGGCAATGCACTTACTGTTGCTATTCATTTAACTCTATAAAAATTTATGGTCTTTGTCTAACTAATATAGTTCAATATATAGATTTAACCTTTAAAATATTTTCTATAAACCAAGGCCAGGCCACTGCACAGAGGGACAGGTATTAATTTTTGCCACCGTGCTTCCCATGGGCTGCGTCTGTGTTCTTAATGCAACCAAAAGGAAAGTTACATAACGTCCAGTTTTGGATCTTGACCTGTTTTCTGTCTTTTGTTGTTGTTGTTTTGGGGATTTAGATAGGATCTTTGGTGGGATCTTTGTGGGATTTTGTGTATATGAGATGCTTGGGGGTGCAGCAGTTTTGGACAATTTTATGGGTTTGGGGAGGCAGGAAAAAAATAAACCCAATGTTTTAATTTAGTACTGAGTCTGACAGCTTTTGTGGTATAAACTAATTCAAGATGGAAGAGGTTTGGAAAAGACTTGTGAAGTTGGGACTGGACTAAGAAAACACGCTTTCTCTGAGTTTACTCCCTTCTTTTCCCAAAAAAATTTCCTGGGTTTCCATTAATTCTTCTATATTAGCTGTCATGATATCTCTCTTTGAACAGAATCTGTTATAGAAAAGTCCATGCTGTTAAGGCAATTGGTCTTTATTTCAGTGAAAGAACTTAGAAAGCAAATCAGCTAGCATCCATTAGAAACATTTTAATTAATTCAATACTTTTGCCATTCCCAAATCAATCTGAATATAGATGTGAGGCTGTGTAAGAATGCTAATTCACTGAAGACTGAACTCCTACCAGAGAAAAAAACATCTCCACCTTTTAAAAAAAATGGCTAAAAGTGATCCAAAGGACAGGCTTCAACATGTTAGATATAAAACCAAATTGATATATGTATTTTTTTCTTTGGGGGGGGGGAATCCTACAGTTAGAGTTATTGAGAATGTGTGATGACATAGATGTGTGACTACTTAGATGAACACTTAGATATATCTAACTGTAACTGTATGAAGCATTTGCCTGCTCCATAGGCTAAAGTGGGGGAATAGATTTGGGAGCACATATAAGCCACTCCTGAATGTCCTTGTACCGGTTGTAACATTTGAGATTTTTGTGTGTTCAGTAGCAATATCAAAGACAAGAGTCCTATTGCTTTATTTATTTATTTTATTAAATTATTTACTGTTGGCCCTCTGTATCCACGGATGTTTTTATCCATGGATTCAACTGCAGCCTGAAAATATTAAAAAATAATATAAATTCCCAAAGCAAACCTTGTTTTTGCCATTTTATATATGGGACACCATTTCATGTCATTCTATTTAATGGAACTTGATAATCAACAGGGGCTCTTGGAACCAAACCCCAGCGGGTACCACAGGTCCGCTGTATATAGAAGAAGTGCTTCTTCAAAGATTGGAAACCCATGCTGTGTAAAGCTTCAGATGTCATCACCAGTTCGATGACTACACACTGGATCATGAGAACTCTGTTACAATGTTTAGATGAATGTGGATAAGAACCACAGGGAGGCTTTTACACTGAATGTGTATCTAGAAGAGGAGAATCATATGCTCAAAGAAATCAAATTGTTTCATTGTATTTGTGAAAGCTGTATCAAAACAAAACAGGCCTATTTTTGTAACTGTTCTGCTAAAGCAGCTACGATTCTAAACACAGACATCAGAGAGTAAGATCAATTAAATGTATTGGGAATTGTTACTGAGTAAAGATGTGTTGGATTGTGCTGTAAATGTTATAATCACTTGTGATTGGTGTTTATATATTGTAAAGCACAAAACATAAATACATGTGATTATATCAAGATTGATTTTTGTAGTGTTTTACTAACAGAATCTAAACTAGGATACAATAAAGTTCCAAGTTGAAGCCAACTGCATAGCAGCTGGAAAATACTTATCATATATACTCGACTATAAGCCAACCTCATATATATGTCGATGACAAGTTTAGAACCAAAATTATGGATTTTGATATGACCCATGGATAATTTGAAGATAAAATCTTGGGGCATGTAACAAAGGATCTAAAGGATGATGCAAAGGAAAACAATGCCAAAGAACTTACAAAATGCTAGCAGGCATAACTATGCTCAAAATAAAGGCTGGGTGGATGAGAGAATAGATGGGGGCCAGGAATTCCAGGTCAGATTACAATTTTGCCTTTCACCAGGAGATGGTTCCTTTAAAAAAAAAAAAGATTTAAAGTACAGTACTTAATGTTCCTATATTGACCCATGGATAAGTTGACTCATGCTTTTTGGATCAATTTTTGGACTAAAATTTCTAGACTTCTACATATGTATATACAGTAAACACAAGAATAGTGAGGGATTTATAGTGCACTATTTCCACTTTATTAGAAGAACATTTCAAAAGTATTCCTGCCTTTTATTGGTGCCAAGGAGTATGAGCAGGCATGCGCAATACTTTCCGTGATATTCTCATTTGACTACAAAGATTTTGACAGGATATGTGAGAACAAGAGACAGTCTCTAGTGCTTTACATGCCTTACTTGTGTAAAGTAAGGTGCAAAGTTACTTACAAAGTTAGGGGCTTTAGAGATGGAAACTCAACGCCTTCAACTCTTCCTAGGATGAATGCAAACTGCAAAGGCTGGAGCACTTACATGATATGCTCCCAGTGACCTGCTCCCATCAGGAGGCTTGCAGCTGAGTTCTGCTTCAAAGTCCCTTGAATAGTCATCAGCAGCAGTCATCCATAGAGAACCTTATTGAACAACTCTTACCTTGCTTCCATTTTTAACTTACTTTCAAGTCTGAAGAAATATGTAGCAGCCTAATCTCAAATCTGACTTTGAAATCTTGTTAAAAAACAAAGGAAGTGGCATTTGCATAGATGTTCAGCTGTTTATCCAAACTCCAAAGTAAATTCTTGAAAAGGTCTGTATTAATGTAAGATAGAACAAAAGGGTCATTTTTAGCAGCTCTTCTCTGTTATGTGAGATACCACATGGCCTTTGGCAAATAAGGGATTTTACACTGTGTCCTCCTTCACGAAGATTCTAGATGTCTATTTGCTGGAAGAAATTCAAAGGTCATGTAGACGATGTCTCTCTTCTTTAATTTATTATCTTTTAGAGTACTATTTTGAAATAAGACTATTGTGCATGCCTCAGACTATCCTGGTTATTTGCCAGATTGGGACACAAATGGCATACAGCATTTTTTTTTAAAAAAAAAACTGTGTTAAAAATCGATAAAATACAAAAGCTAAAACACAATTAAAAATCAGAAACATTTTTTTTACAAAGGTTAAACCTATATTAAAACACACACACACAGAGAACATTTAACAATATCCAGTGCATTGTGCAAGATGGGCCTAATAAATTGGTGGAGGTTGGAAACCTGGTTCTGATTACTATGGTGATAGAGAAAGAAGAGGCAAGGCAATAGATTGAATTAGAACAGATACTGGAAAAAATGCATTGATATTAATTGTGTACTGACCACTTAAAACATCATAATCATCAACAACAGCAACACACCTTAGGTAGGAACATAAATACTTTCCCCCAAGAAGATTGATTGTAATTCACAAGCCGTTTCTCTGGGAACAATATTTTTTTGTTTTGTTTTTACTTGCTTCCAAGTCAACTTTGAGTTATGGTGACCCAATGAATGTGAGATCACCAAGATCCCCACTCATCAACTCCCTTTTCAAACTCAAGGTTGTGGCTTCCTTGCTTGAATTAATCCAACTGTAGTGTGGCCTTTGCATACTGCCTTCAGCTTTAGCAAGCATAATCTTTTCCAATGTGTTGCATCATTGCATGATTTGTCCAAAGTATGACAGTCTCAGTTTAGTCAGAACACATTACAAACCATCGTGGACATAAAATGCTGTTTGAAAACACTGAAATTCTGGACCATGCCAACAACTATCAGAATGCACAGGGAAGCCATTGAAATCCACAAACACTTGGACAACTTCAACAGGAAACAAGGAACCCTCAAAGTAAATAAAGTTTGGCTACCAGTCCTGAAGGACATCAAAACCAGGACTCGGCAAATGCAAATGAGAAACCTCTCAGGGTCAGAGGCTTTCCTAGCAATGATCACCAATTAGCAGACACTAATGCTCTTTTGCATATCCTCCTGCTCCAAGGAGGCCATCAACAACGAACAATGCACAGATTAACATGGGAATCACTCCTCACCCTGTATGTATGTATATGTGTGTATACACACACACACACACACACACACACACACAGAGTCTTCCAGGTTAGCATTCTCTGAAGATGCTAGCCACAGATGCTGGTGAAATGTCAGGAATAAACTCTTATAGAACATGGCCACATAGCCCGAAAAACCCACAAAAAAAAAATGATTTGGGAGTCATTGCCATAGAATTCAAGAACTGTTGTATTAATTTCTGTTTTCCTTTTATTGCTTCAAAATCTAATTAGACTAGAATTTTGATTTTTGTTCTAAATGTATTTGAAATGATTAAATAACGAGAAACTAGAATATGATGAGGTTTTGTTAAAGCTATTTCATGTGTCTTTCCAGGAACACCAATCTTAATCTAAAGGGAAAGCATGCAATCAGATTTGGGATTCTTATATATTCCCAGTCTAACCAAGATGTCTTACTTGAGATTCAGTAAACTGCTGTCATTCAGAACTATTAGATTCCCTACCCCATTTTCTATGAGAATAATGGAGAGAACTTTATCATTATATAAAAAGAAACAATTTTATTTTTGTGGGCCATAGAAGAAGGGAAGCAGTGATATAGCTATATTACAACACAGTGCTTCTACATCCCTAATCAAGTTATCACACAAGAAATTTTTTAATATACTACAGAATTGTCAGTGCACTAGTCATAACAGATACTGCTGCAGATATAGCAATAAGAAAAGGGCCTCTGTCTCCCACAAAATTATATTACTTCCTCTTGGATTATATCTAATATTAGAGTTTACTTTGGCTGCAGTGAGACTTGGTGTAGTTCCATTGAAGCCAGAAGCAGTAGCTACTAATGTACAAGTTTGTGAGTATTCTTCCACTAACTTTTGAAGTCTGTGCTAATATTTAATAATAGAACAATAGAATTCTCGATTTATTTTGGGGGATCTATCTTTAGCATATTTTATGGTATGGTAGTTACTAGCTTCAGGAGGACAAGTCAAAGAAGAAAAGAGAACACACACACAAACACACACACACACACACACACTTTTTTAATGTTACGAATCTCTATGCCTCTATGGCAGCACAAGCATGTTTCCCCAGATAAATTCCATTTTAGGAAGAAGTATTTAATAATCTCAGCCAGACTTCTCTAGTGCCTTTCTAAACTGTAAATCCCAGGATTCTACAGGATATTGCCAAGTTAGTTAAAGTTAATTATAATTAATGTAATGTGTAATGTGAAAGGGTGCCAGATTTTCCCTGTTCCAAAAGGCTGGTGACCTCACAGTGCGGATAGCTTTGTCTCATCAACATTTGTGTCAAGGGAAAAAATAAGCAGCCATCTCCCTTTAAAATATACAGAGATATTTGTGTTGACCCTGTGGAAAATATTGTATTACTTTTGAATGAGATGAATGATGGTGAAAGGGATACAAGTAAAAGAAAAGGGGAAAGGAGCACATATATGCTTTTGTAGAAATGTGTATAGATGGCTTTATGTTGGTTTTGTGGTTGATGTGTGCTTTTGTTTCCAGCGTGTGGAGACCCTAAGATGAGCCAATTATAGGGTTTTCTTGGCAAGATTTGTACCAGGGAGGAGGCAGTTCACTTTTTCTGAGGCTGAGAGAGTGTAACTTGCCCATGGTCATCCACAGAGTTTTCATGGTCCAGCAGGTATTTGAACCCTTTTCTCCAGAGTCCTAGCCCCGTGCTCAAATCAGCATATCAGCACACCACAATGGCATATCTGTTAGAAAAATGTGTTTTATTCTGTGTATTCTTTTTCAAAACCAAATCTATTTGTATATATAGAAAACAACCTGGAAACAGCACTCATCAGATGATGGAGTAGAAAAGATCACTTGACCTGCTGAAACACATGCAGAGGGATATATATTTGATGAATACACCACTATGTATGACCTTTAATTTCATACCTTGCAGACTGTGTTGTCTCCATTCCTGAGGATATTCAGTGTGTTTCACTGCACAAAATATGAATATCAGAATTTGTTGCAACTTGGATACTGGAATCTTTCTTAGTGTGTGAGAGAAAAGTGTCAGTGGTGCATCAACGTGACTCATCATGTAAACAGTGAAGGAGATAATATTTTCTCTCTTTGAGGCAAATCTGTTGGCTGTCTTTCCCCTTCTCCTGTCCTGTATACCATTTAACTTTTTCCAGATGTGGTGGTATCCTGACTACCAAGCCGTGTGAGGTCAAATGTTGACCCCCATGTTGCAATCTGCATTTAAAGCATAATGACATTGGGAAGATGTGCTTAGAATCAATTTCCTGCACAGCCACCATTTGTACACAAAGTTTTTAAGTATCACAGGAATGTTTCTGGGAAGATTGCTGAAGTTTAGAGTAGCAGATTAGGTTGCTTTTATTCCCAGAGGAGGAAGGGAATAGTTGTTACGCAGCTGTAGCCCAGCTGGAAACCTGCCTGGTTCAATATTTCCTAAATTCACCCAAGCAGCTGAAAATTTAATTTAATTTTTCATTTTTAAAAAACCTTATTATTTCAAGCTGGGAAGAAGAGAGTGAGGTTAGAAATGAGTTCATTAAAAAAATGGTTTGAGGGGAACTCCACTGAGGACATATTAAGGGTACTGTCATTTAGGTTTGGTGTTTTGTTATGGTTAAGTTTATTGTGGGGTGATCGTAGAGTCTATTAACATTGAGAACAGGAAAGGGAAAGCCTATAATAAAGGACAAAAACTTTGACTGAAGGGTTTATTCAATAGCATGGTGTTGTTCATTTGTGATTTTTCAGGATGTGTTCATGTGATTGCAGGACATTGGCTTCAAACAAACATAAACCCTCACAAAGCCAAGATGATATATAGTTAATGTACATACTACTCTGCCTTTTTCAATGAAGATCTTCATCAATCTAAACAGCAGTCATAGGTACAGCAAATAATCCTGTACAGTTGTTTTCCAATGGCCTATCTCAAGGGAATCATTTCTGCAATTATGTGTCATCTGGAAATCCTTGTATGTCATTTATGAACATCCCATGCATTGTATAATATACCTGGAGATACACATAGCTATTTTAAGTCATGTGCTAGGCAGACCTGTTGTTTGTTGAATTACTGGAGGTATATGCATGTGTAGCATAGAGATTTGAGTGTTGGACTGACTCTGGAGATCAGGGTTTGATTCCATGCTCAGCTGTGAAACCCATTGGGTGACCTTGGGCAAGTCGCATGCTCTCAGCCTCAGGGGAAGATAATGGCAAAACTCCTCTGAACAAATCTTGTTAAAAACACAAGCAAACCATTATGGAGTTGTCTTAGAGTGGCCTTAGGGTCTCCTCAACCTGAGGATAATGGAGCAGAGGACAGAATAGGGGAATTTCAGCACAGAATAAGTAAAGAGATAGTAGAGGAATACCTTGTTAATCTAAATGAATTTAAGTCTCCAGGACCAGATGAGCTACATCCAAGGGTACTAAAAGAACTGGCACTAAAGGGTACTAAAAGAACTCGGAGCCATTGGCAAACATATTTGAAAACTCCTGGAAAACAGGAGAAATCCCAGCAGACTGGAGGAGGGCAAACGTTGTCCCTATCTTCAAAAAGGGGGGAAAAAGAGGATCCCAACAATTATCGTCCAGTTAGTCTGACATCAATGCCAGGAAAGATTCTAGAGCAGATCATTAAACAGAGAGTCTGTGAACATCTAGAAGGCAATGCCATAATCACAAAAAGTCAACATGGGTTTCAGAGAAACAAGTCATGCCAGACAAATCTGATCTCTTTCTTTGATAAAATTACCAGCTTGATAGATGAAGGGAATGCTGTGGATTTAGTATATCTTGATTTCAGTAAGGCCTTTGACAAGGTTTCCCATGACATTCTTGCAAATAATCTTGTAAAATGTGGGCTAGACAAAGTAACTGTTACATGGATCTGTAATTGGTTGACTGGCCGAACCCAAAGGGTGCTCAACAATGGCTCCTTTTCATCCTGGAGAGAAGTGACCAGTGGGGTCCCACAGGGCTCTGTCCTGGGCCCAGTGCTATTCAACATCTTTATCAATGACTTGGATGACAGAATTAGGGGCATACTTATCAAATTTGCAGATGACACCAAATTAGGAAGAATAGCTAATACCCCAGAGGACAGGATCAAGATTCAAAATGATCTGAATAGACTAGAAAGCTGGGCCAAAGGTAACAAAATGAAATTCAACACGGAGAAATGTAAGGTATTGCACTTAGGGAGGAAAAATAAAATGCACAGATATAGGATGGGTGACACCTGGCTGAATGAAACTACGTGTGAAAGGGATCTAGGAGTCCAAGTAGACCACAAGTTGAACATGAGTGAACAGTGTGATGCGGCAGCTAAAAAGACCAATGCTATTTTAGGCTGCATCAATAGAAGTATAGTGTCTAGATCAAGAGAAGTAATAGTGCCACTGTATTCTGCTTTGGTCAGGCCCCACCTAGAATATTGTGTCCAGTTCTGGGCACCACAATTCAGAAAGGACATTGAGAAACTGGAGCGTGTCCAAAGGAGGGTGACAAAATGGTGAAGGGTCTGGAAACCATACCCTATGCGGAACGACTTAGGGAGCTGGGGATGTTTAGCCTGGAGAAGAGAAGGTTAAGAGGTGATATGATAGCCCTGTTTAAATATTTGAAAGGATGTCATATTGAGGAGGGAGCAAGCTTGTTTTCTGCTGCTCCAGAGAACAGGACCCGGAACAATGGATGCAAGTTACAGGAAAAGATATTCCACCTCAACATTAGGAGGAACTTCCTGACAGTAAGGGCTGTTCGACAGTGGAACACACTCCCTCGGAGTGTAGTGGAGTCTCCTTCCTTGGAGGTCTTTAAGCAGAGGCTAGATGGCCATCTATTGGGGATGCTTTGATTGGATTTCCTGCACAGCAGGGGGTTGGACTGGATGGCCCTTTCAGTCTCTTCTAACTCTATGATTCTATGATTCTATGATTCTATAAGTCAGAAAGTACTTGAAGGCATACAATAACAAAATACATGTTTTTACATTTTCTTTACAGTGTTTTTTTAAAAACAAAACAAAACACATTTTTTTCTTATTTGGGCAGTTTACTGAACTCATATAATCTTCCTCCTGTTGATTAAAGCAAGTTTCTCTCTCTCTCTCTCTCTCTCTCTGTTCACACACACACACACACACACGCTTCTTATATGGAAATGGATATGTACACACACACCCATACCTTACCCCCCAATCTACCAGTTATCAGGGGATATTGATTTGCTGGCCTCTTAGGAAAGAGACAAGCAAGTCAGTATCATGGCATGCTTGCACCATGCAGGAAGAGTGTTTGGTGTCCGTCTCACCTTTTCTCACTTCTGAATTGTTGACCCACCCTCCCACCTCTACATCAGTGTGAGTTTTTTTAGTGTGAGTTTTTTTAGTGTGAGTTTTTCCCCCTTCCAAGGGTTTTTTTTGCCTACCCCACACAGTTGTTTGGGGACTTTGACAATTGGCTGGGAAGTGGTCATAAATAGGTGTCACTGTTGGATATTGGGGGGAGATATAACAATTAGGTGAACACCTACTGCACCTTCTTTGGTGAAAATTAGGTCTCTGGAAGTACCTCTTTATGTCTCATGACTAAAGGAGTAGAGAAAGATACCTAAGGCCCGTTACAGATGGGCTTTTGCTAGGGGTTGGCCAAGGACGCAGCGTCCAATCAGGCCTCACCCCTAGTACGTACTGGGGGTGTAAAAATGGCAGCGCCCTATATAGCATGGGCGCCACCATTTTTGACATGATGGATGCTTAGTGTCCGCACGTCACGTCGTGGTTGTGATGCCGCAAGTGCGCCATTGGCGCCTTGCAATGTCACAACTGCACTGCAAGAAGAACTCGCTTTTTGCTGCGCGGGGGAGCCGCACAGTTTGTCCACTGTGGCTCCCTTGTGCAGCAAACACAGGTGCCGGCACCCAAGAGACCTGAGATATGACTCATCACTTAAATCTTGACTGAGGAATGAATTCACTGTTAGTTGACTAACAGGATCCGGGTTGGTATTCTGGATGCACGATGGCTGGGGATCAACCCAGAGCTGTGTTGCCCCTGGGGCTCAAGTGTTTTGCCCAGGGGAGTCTGGGAAGGTAGTCTAGGAATGGACTTCCCACCCCAGCTGCTCCCACACTAGGTTGCTCCCCCCAATTTGCAGATCTTGAGAAAGAAACAGTAAAATGTTCAAAACAAAACAACAATCCTCAACAAAGCTAGGGAAATAGGTGCTTTGGGATTTTGGGGTGTGTGTGTGTGTGTGTTCCAAATCTACTCCAGATCTGCTCTAACACAAAATGTTTTGTACCAGTTTATAGAACATCTGTTAGCATGTAATTTTTACAACTAAAAACACTGTGTTTGTAATGTGAAGTCGAAAGTGTGTTTGTAATTTTCCTCCAGATCTCTTTAAAATTTACAAGATATTTGATTAGATCAGAATGTGATGAAACTGTATACAGTAAAACTGTAAATAAGAGGAGAAGAAAGTGGGACTACAGAAGAACAGCTTTGGCACATGGATGTATCTGCTATGCTCTCCCCCCCCTTCTGACAGCACTGTTTATTGTTTACTGTGTTTTTAATATATTGATGTTTTTATATTGTAAGTTTTACATGTTGTTAAACCGCTTTGATCAATGGAAAAGCGGTATACTGTATAAATAAAATTTTATTATTTATTATTTATTATTATTTTGGGTCCATGAGAGGACTTTTTAAACCAAAAAAATTTAAAAAAAAAATAACTGAAAGCCAATATCCTGTTCACTTGCTAGATTAAATAAAGGTCAGTTCCTGGGATCAAAAAACCTTAGTGAAATTGACTGAGGGTTATGGGGCTTGTGTGTGTGTGTGTGTGTGTGTGTGTGTGTATGTGTGTGTGATATAACACAGAGACAGAAAAATTGAGGGGCCTGGCAGGAGTATCTCCCCCTCCTGCTCTTGATCACTCTTGATATAAATCTTGACTTATTTCATGCTCACATGCAAAAAAAGTTGGCCTTTCTCTCAGTGAGGATGGAGGTGAGAAAATTCTTTTAATTAGCACCCTTGATTTGAGGGAAAACAACGTTCACCACTTGAAAAACTGCCTTGCAGTTTAAGCTGCCTCTTGTTTTTCCAGCTGAGTCTGAAAAGATTGCTGTAATAGAATTGGACAAAGTCACATCTTAGGAGACCTAGTGCAGTGTAGCCCTCAGAGTGTTGGACCAAGAGCCCATGAGACCAAGATTCAGATCACCACTCAGTTATGGAAATATATTGGAGACTTTGGACAAGTCACACACTCTCAGTAGTAGAGGCAGTCAATGGCAAACTGACAAATCTGGCCTAGAAAGCTATATGATAAGGCCATTGTAAGTTAGAATCAACCTGAAAGTGGGTAATAACAACTACAACAGAGTTACACCTCAGCAAGGAAGGAGATAAGGAAATGAGTGTACAGAATGAGACAGCTTTGTTCGGGAAGATAGTGGCAAAGCTTTCTAAATTGACAAATGGAATGATAGCTTACCTGGGGAGAATGAGTCATGAGCTAACCATACCGCTAGGCCTTTGTATAGGCAGACAGAAATCAGAGAGCATAAAAGTGATTGCTGGGAGACTCCACGATTAGGGTTTGCATCATTTTTCATCTCAGACACTGATGAGAAAATATCTGTCTGGAGGGTTTCCCTTTGCAAGCCAACAGAGGTAAGGGACTACGAGGTTTGGCAAGGTAACAAATTCTGCGCATGGAAAAACTCAAGAAATTAAATTGCAATAGATCACCCTGAATGAGAAGTATTCATCTGAGATGATGCAGGGAAATGCAGTTATCCAAGCTCTGCTAAAATATATATATGACACTTTGTCATAAAAAGCAGCTGCTACTTTTGAGGCTGTTGATGGCCAGAATATCTCCATTTTAATGAAAAGTGTGGGACACATAACATATCTCAGTGGTTTGGTCCTCACATTTTTGCTAGTTTAGAGCCTGAGAGGTAGATAATTAAAAATTCCAAGCACCTGAGCATGAGAGGGAGAAGCAGGGACTGATATTTTACACACTGTAGGCTGGTCACAAAGCTTACTAGAAGAACCAATTTATAGTTTTATGTGCAGCAATCCCAAATACAAATGATGGGCTGATTTATCATAAGAAGTAATATATAACTTAGAAGAAAACCACTGACAGCAGATATATTTTAGGAAACACATTTACTTTCCATTACAGGGATGGCCACATGAGCACCACCTTCCTATCTTCTCACCTCTTGGCAGCATCATCAATGGCCAGCTCCAATATTTTGTCTTTCATTTCTGCACCTCTCTTACACTTGTCTTTCATCACCACACCTCTCTCAAGCCTTTCTCTCTCACACACACATGCACAATCTCTCTGTGTGTGTTTGTCTGTTATGCCTTCATCAATTCCAAATTATAGCAATCCTACCACAGGGTTCTTTTGACAAGATTTAGTCTTAGAAATTTCATTATTGCTTTCCTTTAAGGCTGAGAGAGTCGGACCTGCCTAAAATCACCCAAGGAGTTTCCATGGCTAAGTGGGGATTCAAGCCCTGGTTTTCTAGAGTCCTAGGTGCACTGACACTGTAGCAATAATCTAGGTTATCACCACTTTAAAATTTGTAAATTTTCCTATGGAATCCTGTATTTGTAACTTTGCAAGTCTTTATCATTCTCTGCCAAAGAGTGCCAGTGATTACCCAAACAACAAAAACCCAGGATTCTGTAGGATGGAGACATGACAGTTAAAGTGGTGTCAATCTGCTTTATTGTTACCATGATGATGTCCCCTAATCTAATGCTCAATCCACTACACAACATTAGATCACAATGCAGATTATGCAAATTATACTTACATAATTCATAGGATATGACAGTAGTTGTACTTTTTTATGCATTTGCATAGGGAGGTACTTAATACTTCTTTATGCAAACAGTTTCCTTTTTGCCCATTGTACAATGAGCCAGTTTAAAGATTAACCATATGTTTAGCATAACTCCATTTTCCAAACCTGGAAGGGCCACTATAATATTACTTGGAACATTATTACTCTTTTAGTATGCAAGGGCTTACTGACATTTCAACACTAAGAACCCTGTGTGATCAAACTCTCTACTGGAATAATTAATTAATTAATAATTAATAATAATAATTAATAATTTATTTTATTTATATACCGCTATTCCAGAGATCATAGCGGTGAACAGCAAGTAAGCTAATTTGCAAGTAAGCTAATTAGCCCCCAACAGTCTGGGTACTCATTTTAGCGACCTCGGAAGGATGCAAGCCTGAGTCAAGCTTGGGCCCTTTTGCCGATCTTGAACTCGCAACCTTGTGGTTTTGAGTGAATGGCTGCAGTACAGGCATTTAACCACTGTGCCACCAGGGCTCCTTTATACTGCTTTATGTTTACAATGTGGGTCTTGGAAATTGGAAAACATCTGGTATGACATAGCATACATAGTCTTTACAGCATAAAATTCTTGCTTCTGAGAATAATTGGAGAAATTAAATTTGGGCTATGCCAAAGAAGAAATAAAGTTGCCCCATGGGAAGAAGAATGATGTTTCAGACCATTTCAGAAGAATTTACCATGACTATCCTATCTGTATTTAGGATGGAAAGAACTTGATCTGAGGGCTGAAATGTCTGAATGTGGGAGAATGTGGAAGAGAAACACTTCCTCTATAACTCACATTTGCATCATATTTAAGGTTCTAGTATGGCTCCCCTGAAGAACACAACTAAAAAACACAAGTGATATTGTTCTGTGCCTTCAAGTCATTTCTGACTTGTGACAACCTTAAGGTGGAACCTATCATGGGGTTTTCTTGGCAAGTTTCTTCAGAAGGTGTTTACCATTGCCATCCTCTCAGGCTGAGAGAGTGTGACTTGGCTAACATCACCCAGTGTGTTAACATGGCTGAGACAGAATTTGAACCCTGGTTTCCCAAAGCTCTACTGCAATGGTCAAAGCACTACACCATGCTGGTCCTCTACTATACTACAAGTGATGGTCAGAAGTAAAGTACTGTGCAATGAGACAATGTGGTGATCACTGGCTGATCGGGTAGGCAGAGATCTATGGACAGCTAAATCTGGGAAAGTGAGCATAACTTTATTGCAGACATATGAATATATGCAATTCAGTGATCTCACATCATTCCTAACCCCCCAAGTGCTGTGTAGCGATGGAAAGATTATTCAAAAATGTTTGCAGGGGGATCAGAAAACATGTTTCTTTTTTGTGTTATGAATGCCAGATGATAAGAATCCTGGACTGAATAGAACTGAGACTCATTCAAGACTTGGAAATAAGTTCCAAATTGCAAGTAGGCTTTGAAAATTTGTGGCTTTGGAAGACTGTTTTTGTGATGAGAAAAAAAATTGTTAAAATTAGTTGTTGTTTCCCTTGACATGAAACTTATGTGAGGAATTATATCCCTAGTGTCATGACTGAAGATTACTGGTGAGATTGGAAACCAGAACTGTTACTGTGCAAACTCTAACTCTCCATCTCTTCCTCCCCATCACACCGCTATGACAGGTTCAGTATATGATGTGGCTCCCTCTGCCTTGATATGTCTGATTTGATCAGAATCACTTCAGACCTGGCCAGTGTGCTCCAAACTGGAGTGATGTATCATACTGTGGATCTGATCTGAATCACTCTGAACAAATCCTGTTCAGAATTTGGGGTTTGACTAAAGTGGGTGCACAGGACTGATGATTTTATTGTTCTTGTTCTTGCCTGATAAATTTGTGGCATCAAGGGGAGTAGGAGTGGTGATTGTAAACAAGATTTACCCCAACACATAAGGAAGGGTCTCTTTCCCTTTTGCACTGAGCTGGCACAGCAAAATGGAGCACCAGAGCTGTGGACATGGTCTTCTGATGGCATTACACTGCAACATATCAAGCATAATTATTATATCAGATCATGTCTGAAATCTCATTGGACCCTAGTGCTCATGAGATTTTGGATGAGACTTGGCAGGCCTGACCATGAGGGAGAAGGGGAGTCTGATATATTTCAAGAACGTATGAGTTGTATGGACTAAACCCAACTGTTACTCTCATATCCTTCAGCGGTTCACAAAAGTAAAGCAGGACTCATATGCCCAAGCAACATCAAAGTGTGGTCCAGATGGCAAACATTATTAATAAGGAAGGATACAAGCTAGGAAAGGCTGCAGTTTTTTGCTTGAGTCTACAGGGAAGGGAAAATTTCAACACCTTCTCTCTCCTCCTTAATTAACTAAGTGCAAACTACTTTTGCTCACTGAACTTATTTTCAGTAACTGAAGACAAGGGGGGAAAGTGGGAGGAGAAGATAGAAAGTGGGACATTTTAAAAGAATCTGAAAAAACTGAAACAACAGAAAATTAATCAGGACTGTCCCTACAAAATCAGGGAATTTGGAGGGTATGCAGATCAAGTAAAATAGACCCATTGATTTTACAAGTATTCTCTTAACTAGCCCTATCAGTTCAATCAGCCTTCTCTGCTCAAAATGACCAATTGAATTTAACCATGAATGTGCAGATGAAAAGTGATGTTTTGAAGATGCAGACAAAAAGTAATGTCTGGAATAGACCTGATTATTGTGGCTACTTCTACATCTCCAAAAAATACGACAGAAGAAAAGAAACATGCACATGTGAATTGTACTATAGCCATTCAATCAGTGTATCTATAAAAGCAGGACACATGGCCACCCATTCCTGACATTGTTTAATTTCTGTCTGAAAGTTTACTTTTATTTCAGGTGAGAGGATTTTGGCACAAAATGTAGATAACACTGAAGTCAGTGGCAACCCCCATGGATTATAACAAATTTGGACTGCAGCTGTTAGGCTCACTTCATCTATACCTATTGTTCATGCAGCTTTGATGTCTTTCGTGAACCTTTTAAGATCAAAGATTTGCGACTAATGTTTCTTACTAACTGTGTGTGGGCCAGGGAGCCCATTGTACCATATTATCAAAGAACCTGAAAGGGTGAACTTATGAAATGAGAAAATCCAGAAACAGATAGAAAGGTTGAGACAAGTTTGTCAAACATACCAAAAGAGGATACCTCACACACACACAGCTACTGAATATAGTTGGAAATTGGAAACCAAACAAATGGCTTGCTTTCTTTCTTATTTGTTGTGAGATATATATATATATATATATATATATATATATATTTCTTCCCAGAGAGAGCCAACATGATGTAATGGTTTGAGCACTAGACTTTTACTCTGGAGATCAAGTTTTGATTTCCGCTTGGCCATGAAACCCACTGGGGGACCTTGGGTGAGTTACATGCTCTCAGCCTAAGGGGAAGGCAATAGTAAACCTCATCTGAACAAATCTTGCCAATAGGCCCCTATGATAGGGTCACCTTAGGGTCAGCCTAAGTTGGAAATAATAATAATAATAATAATAATAATAATAATAATAATAATAAATTATTTATTTCTAGCCCGCCCAATCACGAGGAATCTGGATGGGTTACAAAAGTAAAAAATACATTAAGAATACAATAAAATTCAAAGTTAATACCTTCCCCACCCCTCACCCCATTCCAGTTCTAAAACAACAATGTTAAATAATCACAATATCATATATTAAAATACAATTAGCTAATAATAATAATAATAATAATAATAATAATAATAATAATATTTATATTCCGCCTCTTCTGTTTGGGGATTGAGGTGGGTAACAACAGAGTTTATGATACAATATAAAAACAATAAAACTCACAAAACCCTGACCTAACCCTCCCTCCCAAACTATAAAATTAACATAAAACATGATTAAAATATATAACAATGCAATACAATATAACAAAATTATTTTACAATTCATGAATGATGAGGAGATATAGTATTGGGGGAAATTGTGCAGACAGAAAGAAGCATAAATACCAATCAAGTTCACATTTGTATCTTATTCATATTCAGGGAGGGGAAGCTAGGTTGGGAATGCCTGCCAAAAGAGATCCGTCTTAAGAGCCTTCTTAAAGGCTGTAAGAGTGGAAATGTGGCAGATCTCCTCTGGCAGGTCATTCCATAACTTTGGGACAGCGGTAGAAAAGGCCCTCTGGGTAACAACTTAAAGGCACACAGCACACATGTACAAGCACTGTTTCCCCAAATTGGACTCAAAATGGCTCACGGGAAGATTGCAAAAAATATATAATATAGGTGTGATGAGTCACTAAGCAAAGTTGATTTCTCCAACAGCCAATCAGGGTTCAGGCTGGCTGTAAAGGTGGGGACTGCTGGAGGAGTGGCTATAAAAGAGGAGGAGCAAGTCAGAATCAGTGATGAGTGTGTCAGTTCAGAGAAGTTATGTTCTGAGAAAGGATAGTTAGGATTCAGGCAAAAGAACCTTAACAGAATTCATACTTGTATTAAAAGGGAGCATGTCACTAGTGTAAAAAGAGAGGTTTAAAGAAAGTAAGAAACAATTTTTTTTCCTGAGAGTTCCATAAGAGAACAGAATAAGAAACAACTTGTAACTATTGAAGCACTGCACTACTGTAACCACACAGTCTGAAACAACCTTGAAGTGATGCAATTTTACTTGTAAATAAAGTTATTGTTTACTTTGTTTCAAGAAGAGAATGACTTGAATGAATTTATAATAAAAACCCCATAGACATGATACCAGTGATAAAACCCATGTGAGAGAAGGACACTGGGAAGCCCATCCCTAATTCATTTAATTGAAAAGTGTATTAAGGGTGAAATTGGGGCAAGTTTCAGGACCAAGGGGCAAGGGATGTTTCTGGGGTGAAAGACAAGACTCAGAGCATCAGCAGGAAGAACCCCTTTGCTCACAGTAAAACATAATAATTTCAAATTAAATGCAAATAAATCATGCCACCACTAAAGGCTCCTACCTCAGCAGCCAGCCAACTGCTCAAAGTCTGCCTATTATTATTATTATTATTATTATTATTATTATTATTATTATTATTGGCAGTCTTTGCTTGTTAGCCTAGACTCCTTGCTGGGATTTCCAGTGTTTGTGGGCAACCACTGAGAAATCCCAATCTCACATCTATACTAGACATTCATCTGAAAGGGGCCAGAACAAAAAGACCTCTCCTAAAGATTTCAAAGGACCCAAGATATTATTTAAATATTTATATGCTACCATATATCTGGAGATCTCAGGGGAGCATACAGTGAAATCAAAACAAGACAATGGGCATGTCTGTATTTGCCAGAATACTCCAGGTTGCTTGTAGAGTATTGTGCACCCTGAATTCCCCCCTCCAAATCCCTCTTATCTGTTGTGGATTTTAGCAAACAATCGACAGCTGCCTTCCCATGCAGACCCTGTAAGCTGGCCAGTGCTGACACTGGGAAAGCAAGTCACTCTGAGTTCAGAATGAGGTGGCCAGGTGTACCTTCAATAGTTTGGTAGAGGCAACAATGGGCAAAACCTGCTGAAATTCCTTCTTCTCCACAATTATTAAATGTACAGGAGCCCTGCTCCTTTTTTCACATGCCATAAGCCAGGGCTTCCTAGTGAAAATGAAAACAAAACCAGGACAGGTTCCTGTGCTTTTAATGGCTGTGGAGGAGAAGGAATTTCAGCAGTTGGAGCTTGTGTGACAAGGTACAGGAACGCTATTTTAGTTTTCAGCTAGCAACAATAGTGGTGTTGCTCAGTTTTAGGAGATAGCTTGAGCTTTACCTGTTCTGTTCCATCATTTCGGCCTGTACTGTTTGTTTGCATTGTTTGCCTGCTCTTCTTCTCAGTTCCTTGATTTGCTTTGATAAAATGTGGCCTATTAACCCCATATCCTGTCTCGCACACTCACTCCACAGACTGGATGCCAGCCTTGGTTTCATATTTTGTTCTCAAAAGCATTCCCATTTGGATGTATTCTGAACTTTCAGTATTTATGCTATATGTTTTGTTTTCCTTTCTTCCCTTTCTTCTGTGAATGTAAAACTTTCTTTATATAGTTCTCATTTCATATGCATCAGATGATTTTTTTTATCTTAATTTCCAACAATGTGTGCTATGTCTTTTCCCCATGAATCTCACTTCTGGTGGTTTTATTATTTATTAATATTCATTATTTTCAATCGCTTGGCAGGAGTCATAGGAGTAGTAGTTTTCAAACATTTGTTGTCTCTAATACGAAATGTTCCTGGAGGAAAGGAAATATTCTTACGCAGTTTATGACTCAAAAGTGTCCCGCTCTCCCAGAACACTTCCCTAGTATATTTTCTTCACCAGACGATTCCTTTTTTGAAAATGTATTTTACATTTTCTGATATTTTCCCCTGAGATTTATGTTTTGCTCCATGAGCTGCTTAACTTCTCTGGAGAATTTTTCTGTGCAGATGTCAGAAAATAACATTTTCAAAGTGAATTTAGTTTCTCTCCCAGAGTATGAGGTGTGTGTGTGTGTGTGTGTGTGTGTGTGTGTGTCTGTTGGGGGGTTATTTGATATAATGACAAAAAAGTTAAGCTGAGTTTATGGAAAGTGACAAAACTACTGTGGCTCTATTCACAATCCATTCCACCCTGCCGCCTTCAATCAGAAGAGGACATTGCCAGAAATGAAATCAGATGTAGCACACAAAACTTTCAGTTTGGGCATGGTGATGAAGTGCACAGACTATTGGAAATGGAGGAAATGGCCCCATCCCTGGTACAACAGCTCACTTATTCTGGACTGAGCTTGTAGGCTGAAATCTTGGAGTTTACTGCATGGGCCCTGAAATGGGCCTGTTGCGTTCTAAAAAGTGTGCGTGCAGGGGAATGCACGGAATGAGATAGGGCTGAGGATGGCATTTTACCGCATACTGGAATGCCGCCTTTGCTGCTGGGCGTTCCAATTGCGTCCCGGTTCCATTCCACAGGGCGCCATTTCTGAGAACGCTTTAGAACAGTTCTCAGAAATGGCTCCCTCTGGAGCGGAATGGGGATGCAATTGGAACACCCGGCAACAAAGGCGGCGTTCCAGTGTGTGGTAAAATGCCATCCTCAGCCTTATCCCATTCCGTGCGCACCCTACACATGCACGTTTTAGAACACAACAGGCCCATTTCAAGGCCCATGCAGTAAACTCCCCTGTGTCACTGATCTTGTGTCACTGATAACAAAATGCATCAACCATATTTGGGATCAAAAGAGCCATTTTTACAACAGTACTA